>NC_069784.1:74885683-75195849 GCF_027406575.1 Nycticebus coucang | reverse complement strand
GAAGTATTTCCTGAACTGGTCTTGTTGTGGCGAATTTCCTCAATGTTTGTATATCTGTAAATGATTTGATTTCTCCGTTAATTTTGAAGCTTAGTTTAGCAGGGTACAGAATTCTGGGCTGGAAATTGTTCTGTTTAAGTAGATTAAAGGTAGATGACCATTGTCTTCTTGCTTGGAAAGTTTCATTAGAGAAGTTTAATGCGGTCACTCTGATGATTTTGCCCCTGTAGGTCAACTGGCGCTTACTCCTGGCAGCTTGCAGAATCTTTTCTTTTGTCTTGACTTTGGACGGGTTCATTACAATGTGTCTTAGAGAAACTCCATTAGAGTTGAGGCGACCTGGGGTCCGATATCCGTCTGAAAGCAGTGTGTCAGAATCTTTGGTGATATTTGGGAAATTTTCTTTTATAATATTGTCTAGTATGGCTTCCATTCCTCTAGGGCATTCTTCTTCCCCTTCTGGAATTCCTATAACTTGTGTGTTGGAACGCTTCATAAAGTCCCATAATTCTGACAGTGAACGTTCTGCTTTCTCTCTCTTGTTTTCTGCCTCTTTTACTATCTGAATTATCTCAAGAAGTTTGTCTTCTACCTCTGAAATTCTTTCTTTTGCATTGTCTAACCTGTTGCTGATACTTTCCATTGCATCTTTAATTTCCCTAATTGACTGTTTCTGTTCCTTCAGCTCTGCTATATCCTTTTTATATTCTTCATATCGTTCATCTCTTATTTGATTCTGTTTTTGGATGTCCTTTTGGTTCCGCTTTATTAGCAGTTTCCTTCATTATTTCCATCATTTCTTTCATTGTTTTCATCATGTGTATTCTAAATTCCCTTTCTGTTATTCCTAACATATTTTTAGAGGTGAAATCCTCTGCAGTAGCTACCTCGTGGTCCCTTGGCGCGGTTGTTCTGGACTGGTTCTTCATGTTGCCTGGAGTTTTCTGCTGATTCTTCCTCATGAGTGTTTTCTTTTATGTGTTTCCTTGCCCTAATTTTCCTTTCTCTTACTCTTGCTCTTTAAGTTCTCGTGCCTATGGACTAAGGGTTCGATGAGTCCTTTTGGTACAGGACCAGAAGGGTGAGAAGGTTGAAGAGCAAGAAAGGGATGAAAGAAAGGAGAACCGAGTGAAAAGGAAAAAAGAATATAGAAAGGAGAGGGGATGGGTAAAAGGAATATTGACAAAAAGAAGAGAGGCACAGAAATTGGGAGACAGAGCAATATAGGTGTACAGTAGGGTACTTTGACACAACCATAAAAAAAGCCCACCTTCTGGGGGTGCCCAGTTGGGTGGTTCCCTTGAGTTCAGCAGCTCTTTGCTAACCTGATCAGACAGAGTACCCCACCTCCACCAAGTAGAGAGGAAAGACAAAAATGCTATAAATCAAACCCAAACAAGCAAACAGAAAACTTTGTGGGATAAAATTGGGTGAAAAACCAAATAATAGCGGTAGAAACAGTAGCAAAAATGAAGTTCTAGTTATTTAAAAAGGCAGCAATGGGAAATTATAATTAAACTAGAAAAATTGAGAACGAAAAAAGATCTGTACGGAAAAGGTTGAAATTAAAAAACAAAACAACATCAAGATCATCAAAATAAACAAAAAACAACCAAACCAAAAAAAAAAAAAAATCCAAAACACAACCAAAAACAAAGTAGTATGTATATGTTGTTGAATATTGTCTGGGCAACACGTGGTCTTCTGGTGTATGAGATGTTAATCACAGTTCTGATATGACTGGAGGCTGCTGATTTCTCAAACCCCAGTAGGTAGACATCCTAAATCTCTCTTCAGCCCACTTAAAAGGCACTTTGAACTTGTAAACTTGCTGAGCAGAAGCCTTCCCAGGAAAGTGGTTATCGCTGGAATCACTGCTGAAGTGGCTATCCACTTACCTAGTGTGCCATAACCGGTCTCACTCTGCCCCTGAGGGTTAGGGCTGCAAGGCGGCTTAGACCCCACCCTTAGGCTACTCGGTGCTGGGTTACCAGCTCCCACCTGATTCTAGCTCTGACACCCTGAGGGCGGAGCTTGCCGGGGCAGATCGCTCACAATGGCTCCCCATGGCCCACAGCCAAACACTATTAGCTCCATTTGGCTCAGTGGCTCAGACTGGGGCCCTAGATAATGGCCAAAGTTCTCCGCATTCCTGCTCAGCCTCTCCCCAAGGCAGCTTAACTGAGTGCCAAGTCGAAAGACACCAAAATAGTTCACAGGTAAGGCTTTTCCGGTTTGCAGGCTCGCTGCTACTGAACTTACAGTTGCGAGTGGGTTTAGACCAATTGAACACACGCGACCATGAGACCCCTTGCCGGTTTTCCACTGTTTTAGTCCTCCTCTTGGGGTCCAGAAGTCTCTTGCTGACTCTCTGTATCCTCGCAAGGGTGATGAGAGGCAGATCCCACCAGCCAGAGATGCCTGGAGTCCTATCTCCCCGGACTCACGGTGCCCAGATGCAAGGAGGCTGTTACTCGGCCGCCATCTTGCTCTCCTCTCTAGGCTATACTCCTGGATAGAAAATCTTAATTATTGTTTTAATATTGCATTTCTTTGCTTTTTGTTGGGGTTGACTATATGTTAGTTGGTCATTTGTACTTTTTACGTGATCATATTCTTTGCTTAGTTTTATGCTGAAGTGTTCCTCTTTTTTATTGGTCTGTAACAGCTATTTATATATTGTGGCTATTGATGACTTGGTACACCATTTGCTAGTATTTTCTCATAGTCTCTTTCTTGTAAGGTTGTTTTTGGAACCTTTTGCTATAGCAATCTTTAGTATTCATGTTGCTAATTTTGTTCTTTTATGGCATCTGGATTTCTACCCCAAGATTATTAAAATACCCTGAACACATTCTCTCATTGTGTATTTTGTGTAACATACTTATATTTTTAAATTTATTTTGCCATATTGCTGGACATTTTCTGAAAACATTTGTGTTGCTAATTTGTTCTTTCTCAGTTGATTTGATGCATTTATTATAACATACTATATCGTTATTATTTTCTCAAAACTGATAATTCAATAAGCAAAGGATGTTCTCTACTGAGAGTATGATTTTGCTTAAATTCATCCTTAAAAATTATGTGTAATTTTTCTTAATGGATTTTATTTTAAAAACTATAAAATATTTTTTATTGCCCGGTTTTATGGGTTTTGCTTTGTTTTGTGTGTACCTGGTAGGTCTTTATTCCCCATGTGTTTATTTTCAGTCATTCTACATTATTTTCCTTTACTTGCCTTTCGTAAACATCATACACCCTATAGTTGGACTTTGTTTCTCCTTCCTCAAGTAAAAGATTATTTTTTTGTTGTTGTTGTTTAGGATTTTTCAAAACATTAAAAAAATACTTACAGATTCACATGCATTTGTAAGAAATAATACAGGGAGATCTAGATTCTGTGTAAACTTCATTCGTTTTCTTTATATTTGGTATAATTATAGTACGTGATACTCAGGACATTGACACTGATACAGTCTGCAGACTTTACTCAGATTTCACCAGTTTTACATGCACGTGTGTGAGTGTGTGTATGTGTGTGTGTTTGTTCAGTTCTAGACCATTTTATGTAAATTTCTGGTAAGAGGACATTTATGCAATTCATAAGAATGCTGCTTTTGCCATATCATTGCAAGGAATTGAGAAGGGTGAAGATTATCCCCTACTTGCAAGCTAATAGTTTCGTGGATCACCATGTAAATTGGTGATCACCATCAAAATCAAAATACAGACTAGTTCCATCACAGAATACCTTATGCAAAAGGGTTTATCTTTTCATAGAAAAATTTAACTTAGATATATTTATTACTCCCGCCCCCAAACTTAGCAATTGTAAAAGCTGCTCTGACTGATTCTCTGTTTCTTTCATTCTTTCCTTTCCTTCTCTACATTCTTAGTTTTATTGATTTCATTTCTTTTTTACATTACTTCTATTTTTTTTCCTCCCCCAATCATTGTTAGCTTTATAAGTGCTATATCTATAATTATTAACTATGAGGTCGCTGTTTACTTGAATATTGTCTTCTCTCTTTTTTTTTTTTTAATTACTTTTTTTCTTTAAACTGGAATGCATTTTTGAGTAGTGCTTTTAGGAAGAGTTATGGGAAGTATACTTACATGTCCAGAAATATTTTCATTTTGCTTTTCTATGTGAATAAAAGTTTGAATCAGTATTTTTCTTTTAGAATTCTAAAATATTACATTGTCTTCTAGCATTTCCTTGAATTTCAGTGTCTTCTCAAATTCACCTTATATAAATCTTAGTGCTCTAGGTCACTTACCATTTTTCTCATTTTAATTTTCAATTAATTTCAATCATGTTTTTAATTTCTAAGGATTTTAAAATCATTTTTTCATATTAGCGTGTACTTTTTAGTGTATCTTATAACCCTAATTTACATTAAGCATAATAATTTTTTTTTAACTTCTTCTAATTTTGGCATTTACTTTTATTGGATGCCATTTGCTGTAATTGCCTAACTTCTTTTTCTTTCTTTAAAATGACTAATTATTTTCAGACATATAAATGTAAATCTGCACTGACTGGTTTGTTTCTACTCTGAATCTCTCTGAAGTCATAAAGATCAGTATTCTTTTTTTGCTGTTAGTTGGTTTCCCAAGGCAGGGTGAGTGGTTGGGACTCTGTGAACAGTCTCCTGGGCAGAATGAATAGGCAGGACTTGCCAGATAATAGATAGCTTTAAGGATGTGCTGGTTGGAAACAGATAAGTAAGGGGGAATGCACATAAACAAGCCAGTACGAGTGTGTAACATCTCCAACTCGACTCATTTTGGTTTAGAACAAAGACTGAAAACAAAAGCACAAGAACAGTTCAGTCACCCTACAAATTCCTTTGTGTGGCCCCTTTGTAGTCATTGTATAGGTCATTAAGTATGAAATGTCCAATTTTAAATCTCAAGTTTATTATAGCTCAAACATGAAGCAGTACAGTTAATCAAAGTGTGTGCCTAAACCAGTAATTTTCAGTCAATGTGCCATGGCACATGGGTGTGCTGTGAGAAGATCTTAGGTGTGCCACAAAAATTTTTAAAGATCATTAATTAAATTATTTTGAAAGGAAGTTCAAAGCAGGGGCGACACCTATGGCTCAAAGGAGTAGGGGGCCTGTCCCATATGCCGGAGGTGGTGGGTTCAAGCCCAGCCCCAGCTTAAAACTGCAAAAAAAAAAAAAAAATTCAAAGCACGGTTAGTATATTCCTTTTTTTACTCTGTTTTGGATCAACATAATTTGTGCCATGAAAGTTTAACTATAGGTTCAAGTGTGCCATGAGATAAAACAAGGTTGAAAAACATTGGCCTAAACTATTGACATAGTTTTGTAGCATTTTCCATAGCTTTTTCAGGATTGAATATTTTCCTTGCAAGAAGTGGTCAAAACCTGAACGAAGTGGTAATCAGTTGGTGCATGTTCTGGTGAGTAAGGTAGATGACAAGAGGGTTCCCAAGTTCAGCTCCAGTAGTTTGAACAGTATTGTTTGTGCCACATGTGGTCAAGCGTTGTCTTGCAAGAGGACTGGCCTGTCACTATTGACCAATCTTGATTGGTTATTCTTAAGTATGCTCATCATTTCATCCAGTTGGTTGCAGTAGACATCTGTCCTAATCAACTGACCAGATTTCATGAAGCTGTGGTGGATTATGCTAGTGTTACATCACCCAACAGACTCTATTAGCTTTCTTTAATGAATATTTGGTTCTGGACTGTGTTTTAGCACTTCATCTGAGCATTGCCAGGAATGTTTGTGATTCTCAAAAAAAATCCACTTTTCATCACATATAACAATACAGTGTAGAAGTAGTTTGCCTCATGTGACAGCAAAGAAAGGTAAGCTTCAAGACAGTTTCTCTTCAGACACGTATAGTTTATGTGGAGCCCATCTGTCTAGCTTCATTACCTTGCTTATTTGTTTCAAATGGCCCAGTGCTGTTGGAATAGTAATGTTGAACCTTGCTGTTAATTCACACATAGGCGGAGATCCACTTCTACTACAGCTTTCAACTCATCAGTATGTACCTTGGTCTCAGGTTACCCAGGTGGCTCATTTTCGAGATTAAAATAATCAGAACAGAACTTCTTAAACCATTGACATATTGTTCATTCATTAGTAGTATCATTCCTGAATCTTCACTGATATTTGAGCAGTCTACATTGCATTGGTTCCATGATGGAACTCATATTTGAAAATAATGTGAATTTTTGACTTCCATGGTTTCACAAAAATTGCTCTAAGAAAATTTGAAAGATAATCACAAGCCAAAACATGTTTGAAAGAGTAAAGATGTACCTTTGTAATAAAAATATGTAATCTCAAAGTGATATGTCAGAGATATTAACTCTCAAACTTAGTACTTAAGGAAATCAGACATTTTATTCTTAGTAATCTCATAGTCAACCTTTGCTACCTCCCTTAACTCCAAAGCTGATCTGTTTGCCTTGCTATAATTTTGCCTTTTCTAGGATATTGTATAAATGAAATCATACAATATTTAGCCTTTGTATCAGGCTTCTGTCACTTAACAAAATGCATTTTAAAATTAATCTGTATTATGACCTGGATTCCTTTTTGTGCTGAGTAGTAATTTACTGTATAGATGTACCACTATTCGTTCACCTGTTAAAGACTACATAGTTGTTTCCAGATTGGAATTATGAAAAAGTCTGCCATAAACATTTGTGTATAGGTTTTTGTTTGAATATAAATTTTCACTACTCTTGGGTAAATACCTAAGAATGATACTTCTGATGGTTTAGTAATGGTATATAGAACCTTAAGCCGTTAAACTGTTTTTCAAAGTGGCTACCGTTTTGCATTCCCACTAGAATTCTATGTAGCATCTAATTTGGTGTCATCTTAAAATGCGATTCATCTATAGTTTTTGTCCCAGATCTAAGATACTAAATACTGTCCTTCCCAGAGTTTAACCCTTTTGAAACTGTGCTTCATACTGCTTTTCAGCAAAATGTTTGCCAAGACATATACAAATATGCCATAAAGTAAACTGGACTTAATATCTTTAAAAGATGCTACCAAGTAAATAAAAAGTCAAGCATAGACCAGAAGAAAATGTTTGCAAGACTTTTATGTGAGCTTGTATCTAGAATGTATAAAGAACTCGAAGAACTCAACATGAAAACAAAAAATCCTGAGTTGAAAGATGAGCAAAATAGACACTGCACTGAAGAAGACAGAAATGACAAATAAGCCCATAAAGTGACGTTCTATGTCATTAATCAGTTGAGAAATGGAAATTAAGGCTATGTTACTACCTACCCTCCAGCGTGGATAAAGACTGACAATATTAACTATTGGTGAGGATGTGGAGCACCTGGAATGCTCTTATTTTACAGCCAGTTTGGAGGTAGTTTGGTACTAGAAACAACCCAGTGTAAACCACCAGTGAATAGATGTATCCATATAGTTGACCCTGAAACAACACAGGTTTGAACTGTGCAGGTCCATTTATATGCAGATTTTTAGTTTTTGGAGATTTGCAACTCTTTGGATAAATTTATAGACAAATTACATAGCCTAGAGATACTGAAAAATATTTTATAAAGGTGTGTCATGAATGCATAAAATATATGTGGGTATTAGTCTGTTTTATCATTTACCACCATAAAACATATATGCATCTATTATAAAAAGTTAAAATTTATCAAACCTTATTTACAAACAAAATATATGAAGCTATTTGCAGTCAAGAGAAATGTAAACAATTGTAAAAATGAAGTATTATAACTGCATAAAATTAGCTAAAGTACATACAGTATTATAATAATTTTGTAGTAACCCCCGTTTCTGTTGCAATGAGGCCAAATGTGGTAGGTGCTGCTTAAAACACTGTGTAGTCTCTGATCTCGGGGTATACAGTAAAAAAACAAAAAGCCATGAAAACACTGTGTGATGCTTAATCATCTCTCCATGAACAGGTTGTCTTCTCAGTAAATTGCATGTTGCAGTGAAAAGTGATCTCTTGGAGTACTCTCAACATTTTTCATTGTGTTTAGAGCATTACCATAAACCTTGAATAACATAGAACCCATAGGAACCCTGGTAATGAGAACATGAAAACATAGAAGGATTGCACCATTGAAGATGGTTGTTATAGTGATGCTAAAAGTGTTCCCAAGAAGCAAAGAAAAGTCACGACATTACAAGAAAAAGTTGAATTGTTTGATATGTACCATAGATTGTGGTCTGAAGCTGTGGTTGCCTGCCATTTAAAGATAAGTGAATCCAGTGTAAAGGCCTCTGGAAAAAAAGAAAAGGAAAATTGTGATGCCATTGCTGCAGCTACGCCAGGAGGTACTTTCTGTACTTTTTCTGAAATAACCTTTTTCTTTTTTTATCTGCTGTTGTGTGAGTGCAGGACTGCTCTGAGAAAGGCCTATCTATAGACTAACATGATTCAAGAAAAAGTGAAGTCATTGTATAACAAAGCAAAAGTGACAGATCTAAAGCTGGAAAATTTAATGCCAGCAAAGGATGGTTTGATAATTTTAGAAAAGTTTGTCTTAAAACAGTCAAGTTATCAGGAGAAGCAGCTTCTGCCAACTAAGAGACAGCAGACAAATTTCCAGATACCATTAAGAAAATCATCGAAGGCTAGGGTGGTGGCTTCTGCCTATAATCCTAACACCTTGGGAAGCTGAGCTGAGGAGGGGGGATTGCTTGAGGCCAGGAGTTTCAAGATTGTACCACTATACTTTAGCTTGGACAACAGAGAGAGAGAGAGAGAGCCTATCTCTTAAAAAAAAAAAAAAAAGGAATATTGAGGGGAGAGGATGTTGGCCCAAACAAGTTTTTAATGCATTTGGAAGTACCCTACCCAGGAAAAAAATGCCACAAAGGAGGGCTTTAGTGAGTAGGGAAGAGAAATGAGCACCAGGATTTAAGGCAGAAAGGGATGGGCTGACTCTCCTGTTCTGTACAAATGCAGTTGGTTTATGATCTGGACTGCCGTTATTTGTAAAGCTGCTAACCCCTGAGGCCTGAAGGGAAAAGAAAAACACCACCTGCCAGACTTTTGGTTGTACAACAAGCAGGCCTCCACAATGAGAATGCTTCTTCTAGATTGCTTTCATTGATGTGTTGACTCTGAAGTGAGGAAGTACCTTGCTAGTAAGGGAGTGTCTTTATAAAGTTCTTTTGATATTGGATAATGCCCCTGGTCACCCAGAACTTCATGAATTTAACACTGAAAGCATCAAAGTGTTCTACTTGCCCCCAAACATTGTCTCTTTTATTGTCTAGGTTAGGGCATCATAAGGACTGTAGGGCTTGTTACACATGGTACTGTATAGAACGGATAAGAACCCTGATAATGAGAACATGTAAACATAGAAGGATTGTACCATTGAAGATGGTTGTTATAGAAAAAGCTGTGAAAACCATTAACTCTGAACCAATAAAGTCCTGCTAGAGAAAACTGTCTGGATGTTGTACATGACTGCAGAGGATTTATAGCAGAATCAAGTGAGGAAATCATGAAAGAGATTGTGGGCATGCCACCAAAGTTGGAGGAGTAAAGGGTTTCTAGATACAAGTCTTAGGGAAATTCAAGAGCAAAAGACAATGCACCAGAGGATTTAACAGAAGGCAGCTTAATGGACATGAGCGTCTGCACTAGTGCCAGTCTGAAAAACAGCCGTAGAAGAAGCAGTGCCAGAAAACAAGTTGACATCAGTCTTGCAAAATGGTTTTGATTATTCAAGTCTGCTTTTGACTTCTTTTATAACTGCAGTTGCCAACACCCAGGCCACAGACTGGTATTGGTCCATGGCCTTTTAAGGAACCAGCCCACACAGCAGGAGGTGAGCAAGCAAAGCTTCATCTGTACTTACAGCTGCTTTCCATCACTCGCATCACTGCTGGAGCTCTGCCTCTGTCAGATGCCAGCTCCCCTCCCTCCTTGGAAAAACTGTCTTCGTGATATCAGTCCCTGGTGCCAAAAATGTTGGGGACCATTGTTTTATAACATAGACCCTTCCGTGATAACAGCACTGGAATGAGAGAAAATGGTGAAAGGATTGGTACTTTATATAAACAGCTTTAGTAGGAAGTGTGCCTGCCTCTCCTACTTCTTCTATCTTCTACCTCTGCCACCCTCTTAAGAATACATTATTTAATACATACAGCATACAAACTGTATTAATTGACTGTTCGTGTTATCAGTAAGGCTTCCCGTCAATGGCTACTAGTAGTTACATTTTTGGGGAGTCAAAAGTTATACTTGGATTTTTCAGCTGCTCAAGTTGTTGGGATCAGTGCCCTTTCCCACCATGTTCGGGGGTCAACCATACAATGGAATACAGTTGAGAATAAAAGGGAATGCACTACTGGTACACCTAACAACTTGGGTTAATCTCAGAGATATGCCGAACAAAATAAGCTGGGCTCCAAAAAGTTATTAATTGATCCTTGAACAACATGAAGGTTGGAGTACCAACCTCCCCCCCCCACCTCCCATGTGGTTAAAAATCCACTATAACTTTCCACTCCTCAAAAACTTAACTATTAGTTGTTAAGCCTACTGCTGACTGAAAGCCATGTAGATTATAGTTGACTAACATTTTGTATGTTATCTTACAATAAAGTAAGCCTAAGAAAAATCATAAGGGAAATATATTTAGTATTTATTAAGTGGAAGTGGGTCTTCATAATGGTTCTCATCATTGTCTCATTGTCTTCATGTGGAGTAGGCCAAAGAGGATTTGGGGGTTGGGGGGGTTGGTCTTCTGTCTCGGAGGTGGCAGAGGCAGAAGAAAGTCCACATATAACTGAACCTTTAAACCCATGTTGTTCAAGGGTTAACTGTCCATATAATATTGTTTCACTTACATGTAACTCTGGAGTAAAGGGCAATCTGATTATAGTGACAACCATTACTTTTTTTGGCCTGATACAGGATGCGAGTGGGTGATTGACTGGAAAGGGGCAGCAGGGAACCATTTGGGCTAATGGAAATGTTCTCTATCTTGATTTTGGTGGTGGGCATATTGGTGCTCATCTTTGTCAAAACTCATCAAATGGTTTACTTAAAATGAAGTATTTTTTGGAATGCAAATTATACCCCAAAGTTATTTCAACAATATTATACCTTTTTAGTTAATTACTCTTTTAGCTATAATAGCTAGCTATTGACAGACCTCTGATACTCTACCTGGATTTTTGTTAGCCAGGGTAACTGTAAATCTACTATATTTTTCTTAGGTAAAATGTTCTCTGTGTTAATGTAGAAAGGTTTATAGCTTTATGTATATGGTTTTAATAGTTAAAAGTAATAATTTTTTTCTTTCTTCAGTAAGTCCATTAAAATGATTCTCAACCAGATATCTCTAGTATTTTAGTTACTTTGTGTATCTGCTATTCAGGTTATCCTAAATTTACAGTTCTTCTCATTCGTATGGTTTGTTCTTAATAAGGAAAAAGGTAAATACAGGTAATACAGCAGAGTGGCATGTGTACCTAACATGCTTTGTATTGTCATACCCGTGTAGTTAGAAACTCGGCTTTCTTTCACATTATGAGATAGTAGGAAGTTTCCCAGATCCATTGTATTCACTCATCTACAGCTCTGCTTTTGTGTATATTTTGATTACTCTGATTCTTCCTACTGTTTTTCTTGCTGGAGATTGATTATGAAATATTTCAGAAATGGTTGTAAAAGACAGTCTGGAAAAGAGGAGAAGACTCTTCTGCACATTCTGTGGAACTAGCCACTACCAATCTCTAGCTTAAATTGGTCTTAAATTTTATCACTGTTTTTCTGATAAATTCATTCCTAGTCTGACTTCTTAGGTACATCCTGCTTAATGTCTGCCATTTGTTCATTAACTCAGCAGACGTTTTTGAAGAGTCTCCTGTGTTCTAGACTTTGTGTCACTTCTTGCATTTTTGAGGGATACCTTGATTCTGAAAAAAAGAGAGGTACTTTTATCTCTGGTTTTAAAGACTTTTCCCTCTGCCTTTAAGTTTTTTCTCTTCCTGGCTAATTTCCCTGCTTTCTCCATTTGCTTTATCTCTCTGGATTTTCAAGGACCTCTGAACCTGGATGGAAGTCTGTATTCTCCCTGTTGATCTACTTGGTTCACTTAAGAACTTTATCTGTTTGTTCTACACTAAGACCTTACTGATTACAAAATACCATAATAGAAATATCTTAACTGGAGAAGAAATTTACTTAGAGGAAGAAAGAGGCATATCCATAGTATTCTCCATACAGATGCTGTTGTATTTTATGTTAGTTTTAAACATATATTGCAATTAGAAGCTCAGTAATTATGACGAAGAAAAAGGGATGCTTCTGCTAATATTCCTCCATAGCGTGTTCAGTACCAGAATGACATTAACCTTTCACCCTTGGTCTTATATTATCCTCTCTCGGCCTCTTTTTTATTAGCTCTTAGCTTATCTCTTTAAGAAAAGGGATAACCTAAGATAACTTAGATGATAGATAACTTCTCTTATCCAAGGGGAAAAGATACCTTCTTTTTTATCTGTAGTTTTTCCACTTCTCCATAATCAACCTTCAGTCTTAACATAGATTTGGAGTGTTAAAAAAAAAATCATTGTATTTGAGAAAATGGCTTTCTTCTACCTCTCCAATCATGTCTTTCATGAATCTTTCTTTAATTTCAATCAGAGTTTCTTTGTGACCAGAGTCAAGTCTCTTTTATATATTCAGGGGCTGCTTTTGTACTAACAGAAGTTAACACTTTTTTCCATTCTCTTTGAAAAGTAAAATTTCAATATGGATACTATTCCTTCGTGGATGGCTTCAAAGAAGTTGATACATTTGAATCTTACCTATTGTGTTTTAGTTTTTATTATCTACTTCCCCCTTCCTTTTCTCTGTATCAAGATATGGAACATTTTTTGCTTCATTTTTTGGTTTACATGCGCCTTATCTGGAAGAGACACTGGTTTCATTTCTTTGTTTATTTTAATTCTCTTATGTCATATACGCTGCCAATCTCTATAAAACAACAAATGTTTATTGAGCAAATGTTGGCATGCACTAGGCCATAAGGGTATAGATATAACTCAGATACTCTCTGAACTTCAGGAGTACATAATCTATTGGGGAAGAGAAATATCTTAGCACGCAAGTAATAGGAAATATATAACATGTAGGAGCAAAGGAAAGGTAGGTTGAAGTGGATAAAGTCTGAATCTGACATTGAAGGATGAGTAAGAAGGTGCCAAGCAGAGGATGAGAGAGGGCATTTCAGGGCAACTCAGTCAAAGACTTCAAGATGCTGAGACATGACAGCACAATTGCTATTATGGGCCCCGAAGAGGTTCTGGTGGGTCTAAATCAATGGTGGTGGGTGTAGAAGTGGAAGGGCTGGGGTAAGGCAGCGGCAGAAAGAAGTAGGTGGATATGTTCTTATGTTTAGTGTTATCTAAAGCCTTTCTTTAGAAGTGCCTCTCTGTACATGAGAAGAAAGAGGAGGAAGAAGACGGAGGAGAACTGCCAGAGAGCAGGCGGCAGGTAAGACCACATTTTGGTTTGGAAGTCTAGAGGGGGCAGCCAAGAAAAAGAGCTGGCAGGAATTTCAGATGCTACACCACATTCAGATAGAATACTCACGCTTCTCGATTGGTATTTTCCTTTATTCACCTATTTGAATTCTAGATTCAACCGTGAAAGACCATTCCTCAAAACAGTGTCTCTTGATCAGTTTCAGCAGGATTCAGAAATGATAAATCTTTAAAGTTTGGCCTTTTTTCTTCATTGATTACCACGTTGTTCATTCTGCTCCATTTTTGTTTTATGCTGCAAAGCTATCTAAACTTTTTTCCTGTCACTTCGTGACACATCTCTGTGGGCTCTTTTACCAGTAAGTATTGTGTTATGACTTGTCTTCTGTATAAGCCTGTCATTTTTATCTTTTCCCCTGTTTTTTCATGGTAATTCAAGTTGAGATTTTTCTTTTGAGTTTTAAACTTGTGTTCCAGGTTCTTTCATCACACTGTGAACCTAGCATTCTGATTGCTCCTTTTGTTGTTCCATGAAAAGTCCTTTCCTTCCTTCTTTTCCCTCTGCTGGAGCACAACCCAACTTCTTGGCAGCTCCTGCCATCCTGCTTCTCTCCGCTTCATCGATTCCCCATCTCACTTCAAGTCTCTGTAGGAAACATATGTTCTCCCTTGTCTATACCTCTTAATTTCTCTTTTCCGTTGTTATGTGTAATTGTATTATTTAACTTTGTTAAGCATTTTATAATATGGAAGATGTGGTTGAAAATAAGTTGTATTATAATAAAATCATTCATTATAAAGCAAGTTGTTTCCCAGGGAGTATAAAGTTTCAAGATACAAGTTAAAATGGCTGTTGTTTTGTATTCCTTGATTGTGCTAGTGTAAATGTTCAGTGCGTTACAGAGAATTTCTTGCCTCATAATCATTGTTGATAAGTGATTCAATTAAGCAACAAATAAAACGAAGCTTATCCTCTTTCTAATTCTGATCTCTTATTAAATGGAAAATATCATTTTTACACCTCGTGAGAGTCTTTAAAATTAGTTTTTGAATGAACTAGAAAAGAAAATCTCTACCAAAAGGTACATTTTATATTCACCCTTTTGGACAAATTTAGTGTTCTTGACTAATATTTATTTATTTATACCAGGTAGGCAAAAATCATTTTGTCTTTGAATCCCATTCTCCTCATAAAATAGTTACTGTATCTTTTACACTTGCTTCATTGCCCAGGGGGATATTCATTGGTTATCACAAGTTGCCTCGGCAAAAGTCCAGACAGTACGTGGCCAACTTGGACTTCTGGATTGGTTGTCACTACCCACATGGGTCCCGAGACAGTGACTCCATTCTGTTTTCCAGCTTCATTCCCCAGGGAAATGTAAAGGGACCTATCTTGTCTTCTCCATATGTTCTTCCCCACCCCTAAAACACTATTGTGTGTCATCTTAGTAGATTGGAAAGGAATTTAGAATCAGTGAAGGGCATTAGCAATGGGTTTGTACCTTTTTTTTTATTTCCATACCTTGCTTATCTCCGCAGGTTCTTTTTTTTCTTTTCTTTTCTTTTTCTATTGTTGGGGATTTATTGAGGGTACAATAAGCCAGGTTACACTGATTGCATTTGTTAGGTAAAGTCCCTCTTGCAATCATGTCTTGCCCCCAGAAGGTGTGGCACACACCAACGCCCCTCCCCCCTCCCTCCTTCCCTCTCTCTGCTTTTCCTTCCTCTCCCATACTAATGTTTTCAGAAAAGCACTTCTGGAAAAAGAAAAAATATGTATTTGCTTTTTCAGTGTACTGCACTCTGATTGCCTTCTTTCAAAAATTTCTTTTGTGATTTTTAGCTTGATTCCACAAAATATTAACTCAATATTATTTTTATACATAGAAGGAAAACAACAGAGCATTCATTTTGCATTTCTGTCCTGAAGAAATTTGAACATGTAACACACATATTTACAGTTTATAACTTACCTTTACATATGTTGCCGCGGTGTAAAGTTTTATTTAACTTTAACACAGCTTAAAAATGGTATTGCACATATCATCGTGCTGCTTTTGATATTGTTTTATAATCTACAGTGGTAAAAGCTAGCTGAGAAACAGTGAGCAGGTTGGTGGTTTGATATATGTCAAACAGTTTGACTTTCACGATTTGTCTCAATCTTTTCACCAAGAATGATTATGAAAATTTACATGAATCGTATCTAATTTTTCAGATGTTTCTTTGGTTCTAAAGCACTTTTATTTTCTGATAAATACTGCTTTATAAAGAAAAAGGGAAGAGCTTAGTTGAAGCAGTTAATAGACTGTGGAGTGAGAAGTGATGTTGAAAGATCGTACAGTTTGTTCATCTGACCGCCTTGGCAAGTGGTTTTCAGTTCTTCCTTGAATATTTCCAGGAATAAAACATACACAGTTTTCTTTATTTCCTAGATTTTATTTTTACAGTATAATTTCATTTTAATTCTTTTTATTTTTAGAAAGAAGGATCAAGAAAGAGTCACTCTTTGAAAAGTGACTTTTCCCTGTTTACTTGTGGGCCTATTTTGAAATAAAGTACATATGATAGTAGAAAGATCTGTACCATTTCAGATTTTTGCTTTAAAGATTTGAGATTTGTGCGGTTGTAAAATTTTTTTTATTGTATGGATTTATATTTGTGGTGGGCAAAATGTTTGAATAAAGAAATTATAAATTAGATAAGTTGTTTTTTCCACATTTATAGCATGACCTGTGCTTCTGTATTTGGTGTTATGAGTCCTGAGCTGAGCCTGGTTCCTTGATTCATGGTGCATCTTGGGAACATGTGCTGCAGAAATACCTTATTTATTGTAATAAATGTTTTTGTCCTTCTTCAGCAAATAGAATAATAGATTATTCTATTTTTTTAGTTCTTGTAGTTCTTTTTATTTTTTTATTAAATCATAGCTGTATACATTAATGCGATCATGGGGCACCATACACTGGTTTTATATACCATTTGACGTATTTTCATCACATTGGTTAACATAGCCTTCCTGGCATTTTCCTAGTTATTGTGTTAAGACATTTATATTCTACATTTACTAAGTTTCACATGTACCCTTGTAAGATGCACTGTAGGTGTAATTCCACCTGTACCCTTGTAAGATGCACTATAGGTGTAATTCCACCAGTTACCCTCCCTCTGCCCATCAGTTCTTGTAGTTCTTGTGGTGCAGATTCCTCCATTTGATGAGTATAATGACTGCCTCTCATCATGATTTGTTTTCTATTATGGTCTGTAGTTTTTTACTCTGGTGCATCCTTAACGAAGGTGTGGTCTGTTCTGTGTTTTAGAAGCATCTCTGAAAAGAGGTTTACGTTGGCTGCTACTGGTCCTTAGGTTTTACCAGTTCAGAACTTCTTTTTCTTTTTTCATTTTTTGGCTTGGAAATGGGGTGGAATTCTAAGCCATGACAATGTGTGAATTTCGGCTCACATTCTGTGAGTGATGCATACCTAATAGGGTGCTGTTCTGATGACTTTCCGCACTTTGGCTCAGTTGATTGATGTCAGGCCTACTCAGGCTTCCCGATCAGTGAACTAAGTTTTTTATAGTCCTGGTTGCATGGATAGAGTGATCTTTTCTAAGTTTTGGCTTTATGAAGGTCCTCCCATATGTGACCCTTGGAATAACCTATCTGCATGGGTGGTTGAAAGTCCTCTTGTCACCATGATGGCCTGTCACTGGTTCCATGAGTCACGTGAGCTTTGACTTTCCTTTTTGTTTCTTACAGCTGTGGATTCTCCGTGCTTGCTTTGGGCTCAGCTTTTTATTGTTACACTGGTTATATTTTAGTGTGTTTGAATCTGGCTGAGATTGAGAGGCAGAGGGATGCTGGTTTATAATTTAAAATTATTTTAGACTTTTATAGTATTTTTGTTCACTAAGCAGCTTGTCAAATATTTTGTGCTTAGTATGTGCTGAGTACTTTGAGAAACAAAGATCTTTGGCTATTCCCTCCTCAAAGAAGCTTCTAACATAGACTCTAGTGGAGATTCCCTCCTCAAAAACTTCTAACATAGACTCTAGTGGAGCTAAGGTACAGATCTAATAAAAATGCAGCACCAGTAGGTGCCAGAGAGTAAACCTGCTGGTGTGGAATTAAGAAGTTGGAAAAGAAATTACATATAGGAAGGGAGACAGAGTAAAACATGAAGGGTGGCTGGAATTTGTCTGCCTTTGCTCTAGCACTAGAGCCTCAAAACACCAAACTGAGGAATGGATACTGTATTTTGTAGGTAAGAAAAAGCCATGGGAGGTTTATGAGTGGGAGAGACTTTTGGAAGGCTAGCTACTAAAGAAAAGTTGGCACATTCCCCTTTTGCTTAGGAGAAGTTACACTTAAAACTTTACAGGTACAAAAGTAAGTGCATTTGAGTTCCTTGTTCGTGTCAATAAAATGTCATCTACTCAGGACAGGGCCAGGCCTGTGTTGTAAATGAGTAGAGCTAACTGGGAAACAAGGTGGCCACTGTGAGAGGTCAGGCCTCTTGGGGTCCTTTTGATTGTTAAAGATTACAAACTAGATAAAATTTTAAAAGTACTCTTTGGCCTCAGTAAAATATATATGCAAACATAGTTTGAAATATGTTTCAAACTATTTGCCATCTCAATACAGATAGGGTTCATTATTACATTTTTATTATATCCTCTCATAACATTTTAGAAATATATTATTTAGAATTGTCCACAAAATTCAGAAAAATGTAGCTTGTTTGATTTGAAAGTTCTGTGTCTAATAATTGGCTGTTTATAATAATCTTTTTAGGGTATTTGACTTCCTAAGGTAGACATAAAAATATTTTCCAAAACTCTTTATCTTACAGGTCAAAGGATGTCACATTTCAGTACTTGTATCTGAAGTCAGCATGCCAATTTCAGGCTACATGGACGAATGCCAACTTTTGCATTTCCCATGTTTATCCTATGACCATGCTATCTGGGGTGAGTGATTTCTAAGAGTACCCAGCAACAAAGCACCCAGTGACTGTGAATTGCCCTAACAAATAATGCTAAGAGTTATAAATTAAACACTTTTCTGGCTGTTTGTGATGTGTAAGGCAGTTAATTTAGTTGGTATGTATTATTGACTGTCAGCACCAATGGACTATATTCCCAATAATATGATAGCTGTGCTTAGCATGTTAGAAAAGAGTAATAATTAACAATAGGAAATCATTTGTTACAGTATGAAATTATGGCAATGCCTAAGATTCTTATGAATTTACAGCAGTATTTTAGTGGTTCACCATATATTTTAAATAATTTTTAAGCTTAAAATTGAAAGAGTTGGTATTTCTCAAGTGATGGTTTTAATTTTTGTGTAAAATAAGGCTTTTTGGATCATTCATCATCCATTGCCTTATAATATCATTGTTGCTTTCCATGTAACATAACATGTACATTACAATATTTAGGTTTCTTAAAATGCATTAATATATTATTTGTACTGGACATTAACATTTATAGTTTAAAGCTTGTTTATTCAGAGTTTCATTTTGGGAAATTACCTTGGGGATAAAGCTTGTTTGTTACCTTATCAATGCATTTTTCTGCTTATTTGAATTATTTTACTTTCCCTAGCCATTCATTTTTTTAGAACATCCTTCAAAGAGTTCATGCATCTTACTGAGGACACCTGACCTTTTGAAGCTTCATAATTCACATCTAGATGTCACCAGTCTTTCCCATGTTAACAATTTTGACTATGTTTTATTATATGTGCCTTCGGCGCCGAGCCAGGACAGCTACAAGAGGAGAGATGATGAACAACCATAGAACTATAGAATCAAACAGCCGGACTTGCCCTCTCAATGCAGAGGTGGTCCAGTATGCCAAAGAAGTAGTGGATTTCAGTTCCCATTATGGAAGTGAAAATAGTATGTCGTATACCATGTGGAATTTGGCAGGTGTACCAAATGTATTCCCAAGTTCTGGTGACTTTACTCAGACGGCTGTGTTTCGAACTTATGGGATGTGGTGGGATCAGTGTCCTAGTGCTTCTTTGCCATTCAAGAGGACGCCACCTAATTTTCAGAGCCAGGACTATGTGGAACTTACTTTTGAACAACAGGTGTATCCTACAGCTGTTCATGTCCTAGAGACCTATCATCCTGGAGCAGTCATTAGAATTCTGGCTTGTTCAGCTAATCCCTATTCCCCAAGCCCAACAGCTGAAGTAAGGTAAGACGCACTTTTTAAAGACTTAAAGTTAATATGGCTGAAAGGTTTTGGTGGTTTTAATTTTGGAGGTCTTTATTTATTGAAAGCCTTCTCTTAAATAATTTAAATGAATTAGATTTTGAAAAATTTCCTTGGTTTCCTGATGGGGAAAGGAGATAACATGTATGAAGATCTACTGCATGCTTTATACCTTTAACACCACACACTGTAATATTCATGGATGGTGATATTTTCATGTCACAGATTTTACCTAAAACAAAAGGCACAGATTCAACAAATAAGGACATGGTCTGTTCTGAGAAGTTAGTAGGAAATATGACTTTTGAAATATTTTCAGGCAGGCATTATGCTTTTAAATACTTTGAACAACTCAAAATAGGCCTGTGGAGTGATACACCCAAGGAGAACCTGAGGGTCCTGAGGGTATTAGGTTTGATGTTGGTTGTTTTTGTAAAAGCATATTCATTTAAAAATAAATATTGCTTTGAGTAATTCATGCATTCTGGCTGCAAGCCTGTTTACTTCTTTAATTTGCATAGCATCTCCTCTCATTTTTGTCATTCAACCTCTTATTTTTAAAAATATTATCTAAAAAGTACAGAATACAGTCTAGCACATACCTGGTTCTCCCGTGCCTAGAACACATCCCTCCTATAGCAAAGCCACTTCTGTCAACTTCCTTTTATCTTTCCAGAGTTTCTTTATAAATACAAATTCTAAAATACAAATATATTTTAATTCTAAATAAAAATTCAACTTCCTTTTATCTTTCCAGAGTTTCTTTCTTTCTTTTTTTTTTTTTTTTTGTAGAGACAGAGTCTTACTTTATGGCCCTTGGTAGAGTGCCGTGGCATCACACAACTCACAGCAACCTCCAACTCCTGGGCTTAAGCAATTCTCTTACCTCAGCCTCCCGAGTAGCTGGGACTACAGGCGCCCGCCACAACGCCCGGCTATCTTTTGGTTGCAGTTTGGCCGGGGCCGGGTTTGAACCCGCCACCCTCAGTACATGGGGCCGGCACCCTACGGACTGAGCCACAGGAGCCGCCCAGAGTTTCTTTCTAAATACAAATTCTAATATACAAATATATTTTAATTCTAAATAAAAATTCTAAAATACAAATATATTTTAATTTTCTTCCTCCACAAAAGTCAGCATACTAATCAAATTGTTCTTTATCTATATCTTATTTCACTTAGCAGTATATATTGAGTTTTTTCATACAAGTGTCAAGAGAGCTTCCTCATTCTTCTCTATAGTCGGAAGTCATGCATAGTGTATGTGACCCCCATTATCTAGTCCCCACTGATGGGCACTTAGTTGCTTCCAGTCTTTTGCAGCTGTAAATATCAGTGTAGGGAAAAACGCCCTCATAAGTCAACTCCCATGCGTGCAAGTGTATATGCTGATAAATTTCCCAGAAGAGTTGCTCAGTCAGGGCAATAATTTGATGATTTTTAACATTTTTTACAATTTAACAATTTAATTACATTTAATTTTAATTTTTTAACACTTGTAATTTTGATATGTAGTACCAAATATCCCTCAAAAGAGACTATGCCTGCTACTAGTCCCACTAGCAGTGTGTGTCTATGTATGTTTTGCCAAAGCCTCATCCACAGAGTATGTTAGTGAATTTTTCAATGTTTTTGCATTTTAAGTGGTTAAAATTGTTATTTCATGTTAACTTTGTTAAAAGTTAAAAGTCTTTGTTAAAATTCTTTTATATCTGAAGTTGAATATCCATCTTTTCATATGTGTAAGAGCCATTGATACTTCTTTTCCTGAACTAACTATTCATATTATTTGTTCATTTTTCTATTACTTGTTGACCTTATCAGTTTTCAGATCTTTATGTCACTTGCTTAAATCACCCTTTATTAAATAGTTTAATTTCTGCTGTGTGCTAGGCATTGTGTAGGTATTTGAGGAGTGGCAGTGAACCGTGGACAGAATAGACAAAAATCCCTGCCCAGGGAGCTCAGTATAGCTGGGAGCACAACTCGGGCATCTGTGGGTCAATAGGACCCCAGCTGCCAGAGGACCAAGGACCTACTGTCACCTTGCACACACTGCTTCCTTCATGTCTCTGTCCCTTCTCCTCTGGAGTGACACCTCCACAGCTTATCGGTACAGAAATACAGGGACAAGTCAACTTGGAGATTGCTGTTATAATGATTTATTTGTCCAAGGTAGTTTCAGAAGTACATTGATAATTCACTGTGAACAATGTTACTGAGTTATTTTTTTAAATCCAGAAAACCAGGATTCTTTAGTATATGAATTTTTTTTTTTTTCCTGAGAAGAAAAAAAGTAGTACTTTGAGGAGGATCTTTTCTTATGTGAGAATTGTTTCATTAGAACTCCGTCATTCTTTGTCTCTTTCCTACAAAGTTATCTACTTCTTTCAAAAAAGCCTTGCAGATTTGGGGATGAAATCCATGAAACATGTGATGTCTCTTCTCCAATCTAAAGCTTAACAGCTGCATAACAGAGTTTGAGTATAAATCATAATCTTGGGCTTCTTAGAATTATAATGTATGATTTGGATTAAAGTTAAAACCTTATATATATTTCTAATTTGTTTTATTGATTTTTAGTTTTATTCTACAGAAAATGCCATTAACTTGTAAGAGAAAAAGAATCTGACCAATGTATCAGTGCAGTATAAGAAAAGGCCTTTTGGGTGGTGCCTGTGGCTCAGTGGGTAGGGCGCTGGCCCCATATACTGAGGGTGGCAGGTTTGAACCTGGCCCCGGGCAAACTGCAACAAAAAAATAACAAGGTGTTGTGGCGGGCGCCTGTATTCCCAGCTACTCAGGAGGCTGAGGCAAGAGAATCACCTAAGACCAGAAGGTTGCTGTGAGCTGTGACACCACGGCACTGTACTGAGGGCAATAAAGTGAGACTCTGTCTCTAAAATAAAAATAAAAAAGAAAAGGCCTTTTTACAGGTTCTCACCTAATATTCACAATGTAAGGATATTCAGTGAACCCCCTGTGTGAAGGGCTCAGCTACAACTTGAACTTTACCTTAGCAATGAAAACAATGTACCTAAACATTTATACCCTCATATTAATCTGAAAATTAAAAAAAAGGAAAGACCTAAGTTTACTGGTTATGAGGTCAATAGATGTTTGTTGTAAGAAAAAAATGTTAGAAAATACAAAAACAAAGGAAAAAACATGAAAAGAATACCTATAATATTCTTTATAATAATAATAAAAGAGTATAGGTATATAATAAAGATATACCTATATTCTTCTTCCCAGATTCATTTTGGTGAATTTCTTTAGGCAGTCAGAAACAGTCACTGAACACCTCTCTGGCAGTTCACAAACTAGGCAGAGCTGGCTCTTACTCTTTGAGCTTACAGGCCAACCTAGACGAGGACTAGGAGGTCATAGGGAATATATATTGGCAGAGGGGAGAATCTAATCCTTGGGGCTCAGAAAGACTTCCCTGAGGAAGTGACAGCTGAGACCTGTGGGTTGAGGGAGGCTTCCATGTGGATAGGAAAGGTAGGGGAGAGAACCACACATTGGGAGGTGAGATCATGAGGTAAGATCATGGTGTTTGAAGAAGAAAAGTACAGGAGTGTAGAGATCTTAAATAGTAATTTCTAGACTTTGGGATTTTGTAGATATCTTAGATCTAGTTTCTCAAACTAGTTTCTAAACAGTTTTCTTTAGACAACTGTTGGTATGCAATGGAGGTGCATTTTTATTATGGAAGTGCTCCAGGAGAAGCTGGTATGGGAGTGGGGGAAGCCTGATAGGGAAGGGGAAGAAGTCAGGCAAGGATGCAGTTTCATGTGAAGCCCCTGTTTGCTGGGAGGCAAAGCTGCAGGGGAGCTGGGCTCTTAGACTCCTGCAGTAGTCAGTGTTTGCTGTGGCTGGAGTGGTGGGAAGGGGTCTGAAAATCTAACAGGCACATACCACTCTCTGGATGATGAGACCCAAGGGTAATTCTGTGAAGAAAAATGCAGGTATAAGCCCTCAGGAGTGAAGCAACCCCATCTGACAGGGGATCTAGGAGGGGTCAGCACAGTAACCTAGTCAACATAGTAATAATGATTATAAAAATTAACAACCTTTTTATACATGTAGAGTTGTCAGACTATTTATTTTGCTACATAAGCATAATTAAAAAGACAAATGAAAGACTAACGTCATTTATCACCATTATTTCATAAAAGAAACCTCAGTTTATAGCAAGAAATTAGCATGATGAGAATTTTAACTAATAGTTGGCCATTTTATAAGAACACATCTGTGCATATGTTTTTATGTATGCCAATATACATTCCCTTTCACATTTAGTCATGGAAAACTCTTATCATGTGCTATTGTTTGGAAAACACCAGGCTACTATGCCTGCTATTTTAATTGAGTGCATGGATTTGTGCAAACTTTAGGAATTAGCAAATAAGAGTCTGTTGGAATAGCTCAGAAACTTGTTTGCGGAAATGGACTTCTTATATTTCTAGAATATTCAAAATTCAAAAGCGGTCTTTTTCTATTGCATCTGATTGTGTTTTTCTGGTCAGCAAATGAAGCTGAGAAGTTATAAGTAGTTCTACTAGATCTTAAACTCTTTTGTCTTCTTGCCTAGTGTCTTAGTAAGAGGAAAAGAAAAAAGGTAGCATAGAGTATCCTGGTCTTAAGGATAAGATCTTAATGGATACTTGTGTAAGAGTCATAAATAGGCTAGCTCAGGGTTACTATCTGGAAAAGAGAGAAGGAAAGAAAGAAGGAAAAGATGACAAATTGAGAAACTGAGATCATATTTAAAAAGCTGATTGGAATAAAGTTATTTTGGAATGAAATTTAGTTGGTGTGGATTGTCTTTCTCCCTGGTCTTACAGGTCTCCTGTCTCACAGGTCTTAACTTCAGTATTATATTGAAGTTAAGAAAGCAAGGAGAAAGAAAGGCTGTCACAGAATTTGCTACCAAAGGGAGTTGGCTTAAGCAACAATTTCACAATTTGTCATGGTCTGGTGCTCTTGACTTTGTGGGCCACAGAACGTGATTTTGTCATTTAAGTCAGAATTGACCAGACTGTACTGGTTAATTTTATTTGTTAAAGCAGAATGCCAGTTTGTTAGTTTCTAATTAGAGATGGGCTGGAAGGAATGCTTGTTTCTTTTATTCCTATTTGTTTTCCTAAACCATCCCTTCACTTTCAGCTAGTGAACTTGAACAAGGTTTTGGCAAGAGCACTTTCTTTGATGGTTGCTAGATATGCTTACTAACTAGGACAAATTTTGGTCGCAGGAAAACTTTTTTTGCACTTCTGTGCCTGGCTTCAGACCTGAATATAGGTTAGAAAAGTTGCCCTCTCTGGTTTCCATTAGTGAAACACCTCTCTTCCTGTCTTGCCTACCTGCTGCTTCCTGGTTGCCTTGGAGAGAGTTTCTCAGTGGTTTAACAGCAGGTCAGCAGTCATTGGGAGAGTGGTTTGTTTATTGTTTCTTGAGCACTGGACACCTAGTGGTCATTTGATACCATCAACAGAAAGAACAGTAAATGGACTTGAAGAGAGAACGCTGTTGGTTCCCATCCCAGAATTGAGTGCTGTGGGTGTAGCCTGATGTGCAGCCTGAAAGGGGTTCCAGGCTGAATTTTGCACATAGGACACTCTAGATTTAAAGGCTATTTTTTTTTTTTTTTTTGTAGAGACAGAGTCTCACTTTACCACCCTCAGTAGAGTGCCATGACATCACACTGCTCACAGTAACCTCCAGCTTTTGGGCTTACGCGATTCTCTTGTCTCAGCCTCCCGAGGAGCTGGGACTACAAGGGCTTGCCACAACGCCCGGCTATTTTTTGGTTGCAGATGGCCGGCCGAGGCTGGGTTTGAACCCGCTACCCTCGGTATATGGGGCCGACACCCTACTCACTGAGCCACAGGCGAATGGTACATTTGAGTTTTTTAGATTTCTCCAGTACATAAATAAAATGTGTGGGAATAATATAATAATAACCATATAAATGTACAGGACTGCAAGTTAAAGGAGTTTAATCCTATCAACACTGCCCTGAATCTAGACAATGAAGAGTTAGGCTAGCTCCAGCAAAGTGTGTGTGCGTGTACGTGTGTGTACACAAGTGTGTTTTTGTCTTTGCATTCTCATTTTCACTGACTAGTTTTTAAAATTCTGGCTTTAATTTTCCAGAATAAAAACAAATTGATGGTCTTTTTTGTTGTTGTTGGATAAAACAGACATCTTTCTCTTTCTAACTTTAGCATGATACATTCTAGTTCTATTGGGAAATTTTAAATAAAAATTTGCTTTAGTGCAAATAGCACAAAATCATCTGTTTGTCTCATAGTTATTGTTAATTTAATTTAAGTGGCCATAGGTCTACAAAATAATTTTTCTGTCTTTTTATCATTTTTACTTTATACTTTTTACGTTATCAGTAAAATAAAATATAAACGAATGATATACTTGGGAAATGTTTATATTTTGATTTATTTTTAAATTTGTGATCTTGTTCCGCCTTAGGTTTGTAATTTGTACAGCTTCTGCTATATGTGTAACTACATGTGTAATGTTCATGCTATATGGAAGTAACACGCAAAACTGCTAAAATAACATTAATCTTTACATGTTTAAAACTTACTAGAAATGTTAGAAAGTCCGTTTAAAGTATCTTGTTAACCTTGCCTGTTTTGCATATTCTGCAAGGTAGAGGGGACTTCAGTAGATGAATGTATTATTGAGTAGAATATGCTCTAATCAATGCCTTTCTTTAAGCTTATATTTGTAATTTTATAATTTAATTTACATTATAATTTATTTCAAATTATGCATGAAGAGTATGTATTGTCTGTATATTTATTTACTGCAAAGTACCTGGTGGAGGTTATTTCTATATTACATTTTCAGTGTTTCTTTTACGCCTCACAGGAGCTGGTTTGGTTCACATGTGCTGTGAACCAGCGTAGGTGGTTATTTCCCAGGGTCCTGAGGGGTCTTGGACATGAGACATTTCTCCAACATTGTCTAATGTCAGTTTGTAATAGCAATGAAAGGATTGGTAAAACCAAACTTTGACTTTTCTCACACAGTCCACAGTTTACTCCATGATTTCTGGAAATAAACCATTCAAACCAGGCATACATTTCCCCTTCAACGTTGTCATTTATTCCCCAGTAGCTATGTGACTTGCTCTAGTTTACTGTGTAGATTTACATTAGTGTATTCAAATCACTTCTGCTGTTGGAACCCTTAAGATTTTTTTAGTTAATCTTCAGGGACACTTTTTGTGTCCATGTTGCAAGTTTGTTTTTCTGCCTTATCAGAGGAAGAAGATACTCAACCTACTTTTCTTTCTATTTAAACCTGCCATCATCTGCTGTTATTCCTTGGAACTCTTCCCCTGCCTCCCAAGATTGGTCATACTATGTGACAGTTCTTCATTCCTGCGTTCTTGTTGCCTCTGAATACAAATACTCACGGGCTCTTTATACTTGATGAGTTTTATTTCTAATTTTCAGGAAAGTATCAGCAAAAATAACAAATACAGTGTAATTATAAGGATCCGAGGAACCATAACAGTTCTTATAATGGTGCCCTGTTCGGTTATCCCTGATTACTGTGAGGATGTGTTTACTCCATTCCCCATTGAGCTGCTACCTTATGCTTTTATTCCTGAAGGTAGAAATTACCATACTTTCCATCTCTTTTCTTCCAAGATTGGGACTACCTGCCCTTCTTGGCCTTTTTTAGGCTTAAGACCTTGAGAATATCTATGTGTTGATTACTTTTATAGTTTTGGCTTAGATTTCTTCTTTGGGTGTCACATCCTTTTGTCTGTTTCAGTTTCCTATATGGTTTGCCATAGTTAATCAATTTACTTAGATATGAGTAGATCATTGGGCCAAGAAAATAAATCAGCAATTTATTGATAAGAAAAAATTCTCATATAATTAACAAATATATAAAAACATTTTAAGTGTTATTAGTAATCAATGAATTATAAATCACATCATAAGGAGATATGTCTCACTGTGAAATTAGAGTTATTTTAAAAAACAGATAATGCTTTTGGTGGTTATTCTTACATACTATTGGCGTAAGCTTTTTTTTGAAAGCAATGTGTAGTATATTGAGCGACCTAAAATATTATTTGATATAAAATCTTTTCTTAAAAAAATTCTGCTAGCCAAAGTAAATAATTAAGAATAGAGGAAAAGTATTTATTAAAATATTTTTATGTTTGTTTCTAATTTTCTGTACTATGTTAGGAGATATTAGAGAAATAAATGGCAAATATGAAAATATTAAGTATCTGATGATACTATGTTATGAAGAATCTTTAAGTAATTTTGGTGAATAGTTTTATAAGAAGATTTATATGGAGATGGAGTATGAGTTAGGCCTTGAAGAATAGATGGGCAGATAATAGTAGGTTGGGTATTTCTTTGAAGGAAGACACTATGAGCAGAGACACAGAGGTGGAAATAAGTTTTTCGTATCGAAAGTAGTGATTGACCTGAGGAGGAAGTGGGAGTTCATGTGGAGGGGTAGGAGAGCACATGACTCACCTGTTACACGTGCCGGGTACTGGGGATACAAGGATAACTGAAAGACGACGAAATAGAAATCCAGGAAAAGGGCACATGCAAGAAACAGTTTCCTGAAAAATTTGACAGAACTAAGTGACTTGATAAAAGGAAGAGAAAATCAAAGGTAACGCAAAAGTTTTGAGTTTATATGGGGCCGGTAATAGAAATGGAAAAGCTGGAGAAGGAGACATTTGTAAGGCAGATGCTATCACCTTAGGTTCTGCAGCTGGTTTCAGAGGTGCACACAGGGGAGCGTTATCCTGTGAGCTTTGTTCTTTCCATTCTTATTAAAGCTGAATGTTGTACTTCAGATACATCCAAGTATCTAACTGCATGTTCCATTTTTTATTCTGCTCACTGTGAAATCTGAAAAAAAGGACTGTTTTTGGACTTGTAAAGATAATTTAAGTAATAAGATCTGTGGCATTTAGTTGTACATTCTTAATTTCCTAGAAACATGACTTACGTTTGATTCTATTCACCTTATATGATAACTTTGTTTTACACTGTGACATATTAGGCATGGGGCCACAACCTTAAGGTACCAGTAGATTTTGTTCTAAACTATATTATAGTGAAATTTCTTTTTTTTGGCAGATGGGAGATTCTTTGGTCAGAGAGACCTGCGAAGGTGAATGCTTCCCAGGCTCGCCAGTTTAAACCATGTATTAAACAGATAAATTTTCCCACAAATCTTATACGACTGGAAGTAAATAGTTCTCTTCTGGATTATTACACTGAATTAGATGCAGTTGTGCTACATGGAACGAAGGACAAACCAGTGCTTTCTCTCAAGACTTCACTTATTGACATGAATGATCTAGAAGACGATGTTTATGAAAAAAAGGATGGTGGTAGAATGGACAATCTTAACAAAAAGTTTATCAGTGCTATCCTCAGGGAAGGGCCAAATAATGGGTATTTTGATCAACTACCATATGAGGTAAGCTAAAAATATTTAGTAGCAATATTGTACATTTTTAAATGTCTAGATATTAATGTTTATTTTACTAGATATCAGAGGGATAGAAATATTGGTAAGGCATATGTAATCTGTTGTATATCTTGGTTTTGGCAAAACTAGATGAAATTATGTTAATTAACTTCTGCTTTTGTTTCTGGATAAACTATTAATATATGTTGTCATTAATATATGACAAAAAAATATATATCATTAGTTAACAGTAACCAAATTCATAAACCATATAAAACTATATACTTTAATTCATATGTAAATTTAATTCATATTTACAATGTAAGTATGGGCAATACGTGCTTAACTTTATATCAGTTATGCTAAAGATGATTTGCTATGAAAAATAAGAGTATTGCTAATATTGTGAGAGGAAGGCTTATTCCCCTAAGTGGTCTGCAGTTTCTCTAAGTGTCGTTTGTTCTTCTCTACTAACTCTGTGCTGTGTTCTTCTAACTGAATTTTTGGTTTAGGCAGGTACAGAATGCCTTTTACCTGCATGTACATTTCTTATCTAGATTGACGTCTTGTTTTCGGTGTGTCTTTTCTGTGGTATGTTTGCATCCCTGGCTCCCATGTATCAAATGCCAGAAGCATTCCACAACCAAGTAACACCAAAACCTCATCGTACCTCCTTCCAAATATCCTCTGGGAGCAGGAATAGGGCTAGGCATTTCTGTCTCCCACTGAAAACTGCTGCGTGTGGTTATAATCAGCTTCCTTTTTAAGAAAAAAGTATAGACTTAAATTTAAACAGCTTAGATATCTCCCTTCCAAATTGGTGGGTATCTCAGATTTCATTGTAATAAGATTAGTAGCTTAACTTGCATAGAACAAGTTCAGACAGCTTGTTGAATGCCTCATAGTAATAGTAACCATAATGCCTGTATAACATGTTATAGTTAAAATTCTGTGAAGTAGCTAAATTTGCCATATAAAGGTGAATTTCAGGGTCCAAGGTAGTTAATTCAGAAGCCCTGGGACCAGGATCCCACCCAGGCCTTCTAAGTCAATTCTTGTGTTATAGGATAAAAGCACAGATTGTCTCTTAGTGAGAGGAAGGAGCAAAGATAAAGGGAGAGCTGAGCTAGGAGAGAGGGCTGTGAGATATTGACAGCGTAGCTGCTCAGGGCTCTGAGAAGGTCTGTTGTGGCACCAGTGGGAGCAGTTCTTTGATTCTTACCCACTTCCCCAAACTATAAACTAGAAGTATAAATTCAGCAAATGTATTTCAAATAGTTTCATTGAATTTATCCAGATCTGATACAATGCTTTGCACATATGGTTTGAATGACTGGCAGAAGGGAACTTCAGGCAGAGGAAAGAGAATGTACAAAGATGAGAAGGAAGCTGTGACTTGTTTGGTAACTCTGGTATTTCAGCATGGCCCAAACAGGACATACAGGGGAAAGCAGCTGCCTGACATGCACCTGAATGGAGGCTCAGGGCTGCCTCAGGGCACAGGTCCACACTCATAGACAGCAGTGTCTGGGACTCCCCGGCCTGGGCAGCCATAGCCTGCGCTCCTGCCTCAGAGACCTCTGGGTTTTCCCAGCAGGTTTGCATTTTATCCCTTTAGCCAGTGGTCTTCAGGATGCTGAAGTATACAGTGGTTTTCAGGGTACTCCAGTTTACAGTAGAATTACTTGAGGGGAGTTGCAGATACTTTAGACTTATACTAAAAAATTAGAGCGTGCTTTGAGTAGGAAAACACAATAAAGTCAAAGTGTCAGTTTTCCTTGAAGTAATCTATGTATTCAGTGATATCCTAATTAAAATGCAAACAATTTTTTTAAAGTGAAAAGTTCAGAAAGGAAGGAAAGGAAAAAGGAAAGGATAGGAAAGGAAAGGAAAGAATATGCAGGGAAATTATGGACAGGAAGAGTGAGAGTTAGTCCTGAAACACATTAGTAACCAAATAGTCCAATCCATTCCAATGCATATGCTTTAAAAATTTAGAAGAAGGCTTACTTATTTTAACTAGAGAGTAATTCGTATGGGAGAAATACTGACTAGATAAATGGAATAGGACAGAGTCCGGGAACAGGCAACACCCTTCAGAAACGGCTAAATTTCTGTAGTTAAAAAAAGGAAAAAGAAGACCTGCAGGGAAAACAGTCCTCCTCCCCCCTCCCACTTATTTTTTCTTTTTTGCCTTTCAGAATGAAAAAGTTTAAAGTTTTGATAGCAGTGCTGTCTATGATATAAGTGAGAGGGTGCTTTTGTGCATATATAAATTAACGTGGACATTCTGAAGGGCAATTTCATGCTTGTATCAAAACTTGTAAATGCATGTAATTTACCCCAACAGTATATTTGCAAAGTTTGCCAAGATGAATGTACATAAATAATACATACAATGATACTGCAATATAATTTGCAATAAAAAAGCATGAGATACATCGGAGAAACTGGTTGAATTATTATTATTTTTTTATTTATTTTTATTTTTTATTTTTGTAGAGACAGAGTCTCACTGTACCGCCCTCGGGTAGAGTGCCGTGGCGTCACACGGCTCGCAGCAACCTCTAACTCTTGGGCTTACGCGATTCTCTTGCCTCAGCCTCCTGAGCAGCTGGGACTACAGGCGCCCGCCACAATGCCCGGCTATTTTTTTTTGTTGCAGTTTGGCCGGGGCTGGGTTTGAACCCGCCACCCTCAGCATATGGGGCTGGCGCCCTACTCACTGAGCCACAGGCGCCGCCGAAACTGGTTGAATTATTATGTCACATCTATGAAATGGAAAGAGGTGGGTCTATGTATGTAGGTATAGGAAGATCTACTGCATATATCATTAACTGAGAAAATCCGGGTGTTGAGCAGTAGTATCTTTTTTATTGCAGATTCAAGAATAAAATTTCACACACATAACAGTGCTTAATCTCTGGGGAGAAGGATTATTAGAATTGAGTGTAGAGATGGAGAGATTTCTCATTTTCTACCTTTCTTCAATGTTTGGGTTTTCTAATTTTTTTACTTGAATTTTTTTCATTTGTTTGTATAGTATTTTGCATGTTAACAGTTTTATTGGATGCAATTTTTTAGAGAAAAAATTATTCAATTGTGACAGGTTTAGGGAACACAGCAGTAAGATTTTGTAGTGGGGAGAGAGATTGTGTTCAACTTTGAGTACAGAAAATACAAGTGTATGGCCAAGTTGCAGATTGGGGTGTCAGTGGATAGAAAATTAGTGAGAAGAAACATGAGGAGTAAGGGAGATTTCGGCTAAATGTAGGTAATGAGATACCACCTGGGGATAGTAATGGATGAGAGTTTTTATTAATCTGACTTAGCCAGGTTCTTTGTTAAAACTTGGTTTCACAAGGAAGTACACAAACGAGCTTAGAAGAAGGTTAAATTTTGGTTAAGAAGAGCATCTTTGTCAGCTTTTGAGCTAACTTTTAATTTCCTTATATTTTCCTGTTTTTATAAATGCACACACACGTATCCTGATGTTACTTTTTAAAAGTCTAGTTGAAATGTTAAAAATAAATAGCAAAAATATTCCAAAAGTTGCTATATACAATGTACAATAGAACATCATAGTTGACCACCTCTCTACATTGACCATGTCCTTATATTGACCTAATTTTCATGGACTGGACATGCACCAACCACATGAATGTATCAGTACAGTAGCCTAGCTCCTTATGCTGACACCTCTGTATGTTGACCAGTTTGTTATAGTCCCTCGGGTGGTTAACTTATAGGGGTTCTGTGTACTTAATAATTAGCTGATGCTCATGTTTTATAAGCACTCCTTAAACTTCTCCTAAATATCATATTGTTGTTACTCTGTATTTTGCATTATTTTGGCCTAAAACAGATTCTGATCTGAAATTACTGTTAAGCCTAAGATAATCAAATAAATTGAAGAAGAGCATTTAGGTTAATTACAAAACAGAAACTTGTGCTCAATAAATACCCTGCACTAAATTCAAAAAACAAAAACCTCCTCTCATCTTAAATAAGATTTTCAACTTTTAGCAAATATTTTATCTTTTTCTTTTCTTTATGGTTTTTGGTTCAGAATAGCTATTAATCAAAGCTTTGAAGACTAGTTTAGAAGCCCCCAACTCTTTTTTTTTTTTTTTTTTTTTTTTTGTAGAGACAGAGTCTCACTGTACCGCCCTCGGGTAGAGTGCCGTGGCGTCACACGGCTCACAGCAACCTCTAACTCTTGGGCTTATGCGATTCTCTTGCCTCAGCCTCCTGAGCAGCTGGGACTACAGGCGCCCGCCACAACGCCCGGCTGTTTTTTTGTTGCAGTTTGGCCGGGGCTCTGCCAAACCCGCCACCCTCGGCATATGGGGCCGGCGCCCTATTCACTGAGCCACAGGCGCCGCCCCCCCAACTCTTAATAAAAAACTAAAATTTTGACTAGTTGAAGGAGATAATTTAGAGATAATAATCTCTTTGTTTCTTCTTTGTTAATAAGTTTTGTATGTTTGCTACTCCATCATCAGTGCCAGCTTCCTTAAGCAGACACCTTATTTTCTCTTTCCTAGAATTCTGCATTACCCTCCACCCCCCACCCCCACTCCCCGGCTTCCCTGCCTGCCTCTTGTAGCACCCGCTGCAGTAATCCTTCTAAAATACAGATCTGACCATGTTGCTTTGCAGTTCAGATCCCTCAGGACTCCTCACTGCTTTCAGGATAAATCCAAACTCCACTGTGATGCTCTTTGTAACCCAGTCCTTACTGCTAGATTGTATTTTTATCTAGTTTGCCCATCACTCTTTAAAGCTGAGACTTCTTGGCCAAGCATACTTTCATTTTGGAGTTAGCCCTGTGTGGATCAGGCCTTTAGTAGCATTCTATGCTCTATCAAAGCTATTAACACGTGATCATTGGATAAATCCCTGTTGGACTGTAGCACTCTGAGAATGGGCTCTTTCTATCAGTGTCTGGTATATCTTAGATGTTCAGTAAGTGCTGAGTAAACGGAACACTATATTACACAATATTACCAAAATATATCTCTGCATTCTAAGAAATGAGTAGTCAACATGAGCTAAATATACTTCAAACAATTTCGAAAACCAATATGGTCTTAAACACATATGATTTTTTTAACATTTGAGTAATTCTGTTCGATGTTGATTTGTTTATTATGTGAAGTATTATAAAATATATTATACTTTTATTTCTTATTAGATCACACTGTATGTTTAATAAAGAGATTTTTAGTGTTTTTCTCTCCTGATCTTGATTCCTCTCCCTTATGTAGCTCATTCAGATGATTCTGAATCATCTTACTCTACCAGATCTGTGCAGATTAGCACAGACTTGCAAACTACTGAACCAGCATTGCTGTGACCCTCTACAGTACATCCACCTCAATCTGCAGCCATACTGGGCAAAGCTAAATGATGCCTCTCTGGGATTTCTGCAGGCTCGATGCACTCTCGTCCAGTGGCTTAATTTATCTTGGACTGGCAGTAGGGGCTTTATCTCTGTCACGGGATTTAGCAGGTTAGTGCAAAGCCTTGGTGAGGTTTTTCCCACCATCAGGCTATACTTATTATGTAGTAGTTCTTTTATATGATAAAAGTTTGGAATTATATACCATGTACATTATACAAATAAAGAAATGTTTTATGTTTCATTGTGTACTGAATACTGCTGCTTATAAAAATGAGTGCATTTTACCATCCTCTTAATAATATGAAGGGGAACTGTAGTCTTTATTTACCTCATATTTTTTAAATCCCAAGTAACTTTCTTTTTTTTTTTGTAGAGACAGAGTTTCACTTTACTGCCCTCGGTAGAGTGCCGTGGCGTCACACGGCTCACAGCAACCTCCAGCTCTTGGGCTTATGTGATTCTCTTGCCTCAGCCTCCCGAGCAGCTGGGACTACAGGCGCCCACCACAACGCCCGGCTATTTTTTTGTTTTTGCAGTTTGGCCGGGGCTGGGTTTGAACCCACCACCCTCGGCATATGGGGCCGGTGCCCTACTCACTGAGCCATAGGCGCCACCCCCAAGTAACTTTCAACAGAGCTCCTTTTTTTTTCTCGTATTTTCAGCATAGATGATTAACACATTTTAAAAACTATTTCCAAATCAAATCTACCTCTATAATGTGATTTGTCAGAAATGGAAAACAATTTATTATAGAACATTTTTAATTAAATCTTAATTACATGTGCAATATATCACCCAGATTTAGAAGCTCATTTAAACTAATTATGTTGAAAATGCAATTGCATGCTAAGTAGCCGACCACACTTGTAGACTGGCCCAGGTGTCTCTGCTCCTTTTTATTTAAGCATTTAGTTTCCTTACTATTAAATGTCACCTGTTAAACATTTGAAAGCTTGCACAAGTACATATTCATTTGGTAATGCCATAGTAATTTTTCTTATTATACAAACAGGTGTTTTTCTCTTAACCTTGTGATGGTTGTTCTCATCGTATGCTAGATATAATCCCATCATTTTGAGGAAGTTAAATAATGGAGTAGAAACTTTGGGAAAATTACCTGTTATTTTAAATTAATGGATTAATAAATTTCTTTTATCCTGAAAAATGAACTACAGCTATACTACAGCTATCCCGACATATATCCCCAATGGATACATTCTTGAGTAGTGGTTTATAAATTAGAAATTTGTATGTGGAGCCTTGTTTCCTCTTGACTCAGATTATACAAATAAAGTTGCAGTTTCAGAAATAAGTATTTGATGTTATATTTAGATGAGTAGTAATGTTTGAAATAGTAACAATATGTTCAAAATGCTAACACTGATAGTTTATGCATCAAAGTGACAAATCAACACAAGCATTAATGGCTTGTAGTGGCATGGGTATACTGAGTTTCTTTTCTGCCAGAAAAAGAGCAAAGGGAAGAGGTTCATTTGGAGACATTTGACAGCTGTCCAGTGAAACACAGTTTAGTTCTTTCTACTCCCCTTTACCTCAAAACACACACACACAATCTGAAAATTGTTCTCTCTGCTAATAGGTCCAGGAAGAACAGAAGCTAATGATGACGGAGTATTTAGAGCATATACTGCTATAAACCAAGACTAACTGAGTATGATAGCAGATAGAACAATGGTGTCAGTAAGCATTATTTTACATTATACAGACCTTTAGGTTATTTTAATTACCCACATAGCTTTTTCTCATTATTTTACACTATAGGAATGTATCAAGTGTTTGTTTTCATCCTTTACGTGCAAGACATTATAATGGATATCATTGGCCATGTAAATAGATATATGAGATGTATAATATAGTTCCTGCCTCCAGGCTACAGATAGTAAGATAGAAATATGTCTTTTATGTATTTTTATAAATAACAGGATGGTAACTAATAATGGTAGACATTAAAGAAAACAGTAGGAGTGAATGGCTGAAGTGAGGCGGCTTTGGCCATGCACTGCTTATGGCTAGTAATAATATTAAGTAAAATGTCAACGTGATAGTAAATCTGTTTTTTACATCTTTCTTTTTTTCTTTTTCCTTTTTTTTTTTGGAAGTTTTTTTTTGGCCCGCCACCTCCAGTATATGGGGCCAGCGCCCTACTCCTTTGAGCCACAGGTGCCGTCCATTTTAAATCTTTCTTTATGTAGCTCATTCTGGTTGCATGAGCAGAAAACAAGCTTTAAATTGTACACTGGTAATGGATAAGGACCTTCTTTTGCAATGTTAGAACTCCAGTCTACTTTCTCACCAGCAATTTCTCTTCCGTTTTCAATTCACCCATGTTAGTTGTTGTAGGGCTATTTGAGTAATCACAAAAATGCATAAAATTTAACTTCTCCATATTTCAGCCAGTAAAACCACAAATCTTGATAGCATTCCTGTAAGTGTAGTTGTTGTTTCTATTTGGAAAAGTTTAAATAAGAGGGAGAGAGTATCTTCCTTTGGGTGGGTGGGTGGGGGGTGTACTGGAGTTTTGCCTCCTGATTGCTGTTGGGCCCCCAAGACTTGACTGCTGAATTGATCCTCATTATGGCTTACAGGCAGCATTCCCAGAATAAACAGTAAATATTCATGGCTTGATTATTAATGAATAATCTATGAATAAGTATGGTCTATTTATGCTCATTACTGTGAAAAAGACTTATTTATAATACTTTAAAGGAAAACACATTTTAAAGCCAGAGACCAATGTGATCCGCTGTTCCTTGAGCAAGTCTCTGGGAAAAAGTTTGATGTAATTTATTTTTGTTGCCTAAAAATTTTATCCTTACAAGTTAGGACTGTTTAACTAGATTTTAAATAACTTTTTAGGGGGCGGCACCTATGGCTCAGTGAGTAGGGCACAGGCCCCAAATACCTGAGGTGGCAGGTTCAAACCCGGCCCCAGCCAAAAAAAAAAAAAAAAAACTGTAAAAAAAAAAAAAGTAATAATAACTTTTTAGGAATTTGTATTACTCAGAATAGCAGGGTAGTAAGTTGCCTTGTAATAAAGAGAACTTAAAGCCTTTAATCAGTTATTAAAATCCTATCCTAGCTATAGATTGTGATTTGCAACTTTGAGTGCCATTCATGCATATCATTACTCATTAAAATCACTTCTATCAGAACCCCACTTTTCTTTTCAGAATATAGTGTTCTAAAGTCTTAGATATTCCTTTACCTCCCAACTTGTTTGTGCTTTAAAGCTTAATTGCATCATTTTGTTAAAAATAAGCCTTAGATTCATTTTTTCTACTACCATGTTTCTTCAAATAGTGGCTGAATAACCCTGATTATGTGTAACTTTTTATGTGTAACTTTTTACCTCTAACCCCTCTACTTGTCCTAAGTAATTTATATTCATCCCTACAGGAAATATTCTTGGATGCTTTTTAGATTCAAAAACTAGATTATTTTGACATAGAGCTACAGTTCTATGCTATAAAGAGCTTTTTTCCATTAATGTATTTATTCAATTGCCTACCTATATTTTACACATTTGTCTCCCCAAGAAAGTAGAGGCACTTTTAAGACTTTCTTTTTCCTTTTTCTATTGTTGCTGGAGGGTACCATATACAGTTAAGGTCACAATGTTAATTTTATTATATTTCTTGAAAACAGTTTGATCCAGTTGAGGGAAAAATACCCTGAGTCACTAGAACATAGTTTGTTAAAGAACAGAGGAAAATTTATCAAGTGAATTTGTATAACTGGAAGATTCACTCAACTAACTCTCATCAAGTGTTTCCTTTATACCTGACATCATTTTAAGTACTAGGTATATCACAGATATACCTTAATTGCCAAAGAATTTGAGGCAGCTTATAAAACTCAATATAAAACCATAAATAAAGAACTTGTGATTAAAAGAAAAATAATAGTTTGGAAAATAGATGGTGCCAGAGTTTGATTCAATATATAGAAGATATGTCATAAATTATTATACACTGGCTACCTTTGAAATAAATCCAGAATCTGAATATTTACCACCACATTTTGTGCCACCACGCGGATCCAGTGTGCCATTCTTTCTTCCTAGAATATTGCAGTTGTGTCCCAAGGAGTCCCCTGTTTTGGGCTTTGTTCCTCTTCACTCTGATCTTCGTGTGAAGACCAGAGTGATCCTGGTTCAACAAGGAGGTTGTATCCTCCTCTGTTCAGTACCTCTGATGATTAGGAATCTTATCTCCCTCAAAATCCAAGCCAAAGTCTTGATAGCGACACACATTATATGAGTGGGCCCCTCCCCCTCTGGTCTCCTCCTCACCTCTCATCACTTTGTGCCTCCTACATCTCTCTGTTCTCACTCTGCTGGTTACACTGTCCCAGGACCTTTGCACTTGCCAGTCCCTTTGCCTGGAATGCTCTTCCTCCATATACCTTCTTTGCTACCCTCTTCAGGGCTTCAGAGACTTCTCTGACCACTGTCTACCCATGACACTTCCTATTGCCCTTCCCTCCTTTTATTTCCTCGACACTTTTCATGCCACAATTTAAATATTATTTTACTTACTTATTTGTGTATAGTCTCCCTCTCTCACCAAGAGGTAAGTAAGCTCTATGAGAGCAGGGTTCTTGGTCCAGTGCTGTTTCCCCAGTGCTTAGATTATTGCCTAGCTCATAGGCTCATAGTAAAAGCTCCATAAATATTGAATGAACAAATGTGCTTGATGCGGACTGCAGCTTAGCTGATACAATTGGCAGAGGATGAGACAGGTTGGAGGAGATGATCCAGGAGATGAAGTGTCAGAAATTTTTTTTTTTTTTTTTTTTTTTTTTGGAGACAGCCTCACTCAGTCACTCTGGGGTAGAGTGCTATGGCATCACAACTCCCAGAAACCTCAAACTCCTGGACCCAAGTAATCCTCTTGCCTCAGCCTCCCGAGTGCCTGGGATTACAGGCAGCCACCATAATGCCGGCTAGTTTTTAGAGATGGGGTTGCTTTTGCTCAGGCTGGTCTCGAACTCATTAGCTCAGGCAATCCATCTGCCTTGGCCTTACCAGAGTACTAGGATTATAGGTGTGAGCCACCGCGCCTGGCCCAAGTGTCAGAATTTTAAGGAAGGAGTGGGCAGTTGTATGAAATATCACAAATCAAATAATACAAGTACTGATAAGAAAGGCCGTTGAATTTAACATTTAAAAGGAAAGGGTGAACTGAGGTACAGCAGAACACATAGTGCAGCAGATTAAGAATAAGTAAGTGTTCAGGTGTAAATAAGATGTATGAGCTGCTAGTTACTTGCAATATTTAAAATAAATTTGCAGCAACTGAATTTTTTTGTTTTTTAAATGTGAGTTAGCCAAGATGCAACTAATGTTTCTTTATGCGGTGTTTTGACCTTTATAAACTGTGTTCAGGTATTACTTTATGTTCAGTACCACAAGGCAGCATGGTGAATCCTGGTGGCACACTTCAAGTCTGCTTTTACAGCATGGGAAATGCTGAGATTTGGCTCAATGCCTTTTTCAAGGTCACTAGGAAGTGGTGGAACAGGGGGAAAAAACCCCATCTTTTTAGTCCAGTGTTGCTTTCTTTTTTTATACAAGTGGATCTGGTTTAGTTGATTTTATTTTTTTGTAAGCTCATTAAATCATTTAGGAAAATAGATGTGGCATAAATTAACAGTATATTACTGATATGACACTGATGGGCAAGGTTATGTCAAGCCACTTGGATAGTCATAATTGGTGCCTGGTTTGAGGGTTCCATTTGCTTAGTTGCTAAACCTTTATGGGTTCACATACTCTTACAGTCATGTTTATTTTTAGATTGTTTTCAAGTGATGATTATGGCTAGGACTGTTTTCCCCCAAACTGTAATGCAACTAAGGTAAATACTGTAATTTCTACACTGATGAAGCATTTTATGTCCTTTAACTTGGATTATTTCTATGTATTTTATTTGAAGCTGTAACTGAATATTTTGTAATAATTTCAACATCAAGCAAGCTGTAACAACTACCTGGAAAACATCACAGCAGTACAGTTCTGCCTTGAGAAGAGGCTAGTCTGATTTGCTTTGAGGTTATTTAATTAAAGATGTTACTTTGTGTGTAGTGTTCAAAATATATTATCCAGTATTGAATGGGTATTGTTAAGGGGGAAATAATCTTCCAAGACATTAGAGTTTTGTTTTTTTGGCTTTACCAACTCAGAATGTCAATTATAGGTATGTAGGAGAAATACACTTTCTGCTTTAATTTTCTACTTAGCATTAGCTGACTTTTTATTTGATATCTATTTTATCTTCTCAGGTTGATTTATTTTAGCCTAACCGTTCATATTTCATTATGTAGTGAAGGTGAATTTAAGCAAAGCATGTTTCACATTTCCCTTAAAGAAATCTATTCTTCTAAGAATATCTGCTTAGAATTGATATTCAGTGTTCTTGAGAAGGTATTTTAGTTTTATAAACATGGATTTTTTTTTTTTTTTTACAGGTTTCTGAAGGTTTGTGGATCTGAATTAGTACGCCTTGAATTATCTTGTAGCCACTTCCTTAATGAAACTTGCTTGGAGGTTATTTCTGAGATGTGTCCAAGTCTACAGGACTTAAATCTTTCCTCCTGTGATAAACTACCACCTCAAGCTTTCAACCACATTGCCAAATTATGCAGCCTTAAAAGACTTGTTCTTTATCGAACAAAAGTAGAGGTAAGAATAATTTATCATTTGCATCTTTGCTAGTGTAATAATAGCCACCTGAATATTTAGCTGCCTTTAATTGCTCATAGTAATGTGACTTTTGATTTTTAAATAAAGTTTGTGGTGCCTTCTGACTAAAATCATTAGAACTGATTCCATTATTTCAAAGTTATTTAAAGACTATTACATTTTTAAATTATAAAAACTGTTCTTCTCTATACTCTTAAAATTCTTATGATGCTGTTCATGGTCCCAGGTAAGAAAAATAAGCAGTGTGCTGAGGTAAGCCAAATCCCGAACTTGAGGAAGAGGAAGGAGGATAGAATACGAGAGGATGTTTGCCTGGAGAGGGAGGAAGCAAAGTGCCATTTACCCAGGACCAGACTTCGGCATTCAAATTGGTGATACTGTCATTCATTAAAAAAGAACAAGACAAAAAACAAAAACACAGAATTATGTCATAAACCTTAGTGTATTAGTTTTTTTTTTCACACAATATCCCTTTTTTTTCGAGGTCAGTACATTGAAGCAGGTCATATACTGTCTGTCTCTTTTCATTAACTGTGTAGTGTATGTCATGCTGTAATCTATTACACGCTTCTAAAAATGATCAACATTTAGTTTTTCCAGTCAGTTTCCTTTTACAGACTACCTAGCAATAACATTCTTCTGTGCATAGTTTTACACATATTATTATTGCTGTTGGAGAGAATCCTAGAAATGGTATTGCTAGATTGAAGAGTATGTCCTGGGCCCCTGTAGTAAATATCCATTTTCTGTCTTATACTTGTTCCCTCTGCTGCAGGTATGTTGGCCTTCTTTCTAGTTCCTGATCGTTCTGATCTGGTCCCAGCTTGGGACTTTAGCTCTTCTGCCCCGTGGAATGTTTGTCCAGCTCATTATAGGCTGTCCTCTTTTCAGCTTTTCTCTCTCTCTCTCTCTATATATATATGTATATATTTGTTTATTTTAGAGATGGCTTCTTGGACATTGATAAAAGTAGACCCCTTCTTATTTGTTTCCTTCTTATCACCCAGTTTTATTTCCTTTTTTGGCATGCTTCTCACTTTCTGAAATGATATTTGCTTCCTTGCTTATTGTCTGTGCACATTAGAATATAACTGTAGGAGCCTTGTCTGCTTTTTTCATTGCTGTGTTTCTAGCATCTAGAGTAGTAGTTAGTAAATATTACCCAGGCAGTACATATTTGCTAAGTGAATGGACAAAGATAACCAAATTACTTTTCCAGAAGGATACACCAATGACTTTTCTGTATAGTGGACTCTTGCCTATCTGGAGTGTTACTTTGGTCAAGGTACTAAACCTCTTAGTAATTTCAGTTTTCTCATCTCTAAAGTGGGGATGATAAATAATACAAATCTCATAGGGTCATTGTGAGTATTAAAGTATATATGAGGTATTTAGTACCTGGAATTTAGAAAACTTTCAATATATATTGCCGGCTAATAATAGTAGCGGTAGTAATATTATAATGACAGTTTTGCAGTGTGTTTTACTGTATCTGGTAGGAGAAGACTGTCCTTGCTATTGTTTTGAAAATGTTTTCTGGGTAAATCCTTGTGTATTTATTTACCTAGCTGTATCTTTAATGAAGGATTTTATTAAAGTATAAGTATATTCATTATATAAGGTGTCCCAAAGTCACCCTAAAATTGCCATACAAAGGGAAAAGAGGAAATTGTAGCTATATGTAACTTTATTTACAAAACAGTCATTACAAAATTTTACAAAGAGGTGGCCAATAGGTAGAGAATATTTTGTAGTCAAAGTTATTTATTAGTCTATTATATTTTTTAATTATAAGAAAATGTTCTTCTCTATGCTCTTAAAAGTTGATTAGTTACAATTTAGTACTGAGTACATGGTGGTGTTTGTTTTCCCATTCTTGTGAAAAGTTCCATCCAGGCTGTTACAAAAGCTATTAGTTCACCATTTTTTTTATGACTGGTTAGTACTCCATGGTAGACATATACTACATTTTACTACTCCACTCATGAATTGATAGGCACTTGGGTTGTTTCCACATCTTTGCTGTTGTGAATTGTGCTGCAGAAAACATTTGAGTACAAATGTCTTTTGATAAATTATGTTTTTTCCCTTGGGTAAATACCCAATAGTGGGATTACTGGATCAAATGGTAGGTCTACTGTTAGTTCTTTGAAGTATCTCCATACTACTTTCTATACAGGTTGCAGTCCCTACAGTGCATGAGTGTTATTTTCTCTCTGCATCCATGCCTGTATCTGCTGTTTTGGGACTTTTCAATAAAAGCCATTCTCACTGGAATTAGGTAATATTTCATCATGTTTTGAATTTGCATTTGTCTGAGGATTAGAGATGTTGAGCATTTTTTTTCATATGTTTATTGGCCATTAGCCTATCTTCTTTTGAAAAGCTTCTGTTCATGTTTTCAGTCAACCTTTAAAAATGGGGTTCTTTGCTTTTTTCTTGGTGATTTGCTTGAGTTCTTTATAGATTTTGGTTGTCAGCCAGATGTATAGTATGTTATCCATTGTGAATTAGTTTTTTGTGAATGGTGATTTCACAAAAATGGTGGTTTTTGTGGATCTGGTTTCAGGTCTTCTATATGTGATTATCCAATTTTCTCAACACCATTTATTGAACAGGGACTCTTTTCCTCAGTGTATGTTATTGTCTGCTTTGCCAAAGATCTGGTGGCAAAATTAGGATGGTTTTATATCTGGGTTCTCTGTTCTGATCCATTGTTCTGTGTCTCTGTTCTTATGCCAGTACCATGCTGTTGTGGTGACTATGGCCTTGTACTATAGCTTCAAGACTGGTAGGTAAAGTGATGCCTCCTGATTTATTCTTTTTGTTTAAGATTGCTTTGGCTATTTGGGTTCTTTTCTATTTCAGTATGAAACACAGACTTTTTTTCTAGATCTGTGAAAAATGACATTAGTATTTTAATTAATATTAACATTTTAACATTATTGATTCTGCCAATACATGAGCATAATATGTTTTTCCATTTGTTTGCATCCTCTATAATTTCCTTCTTCAGTGATTACTGGTTCTCTCTTTAGAGGGCTTTCACCCCCTTGGTTAAAGACATTCCTAGGTATTTTATTTTCTTTGTTGTTATCGTGAAAGGTATTGAGTCTTTGCTTTGATTCTCAGCTTGACCGTTGTTGGTGTATAGCAATGCTACTGATTTGTGTTCATTGATTGATTGCTCTGGCTAGGATTTCCAGCACTATATTGAATAGAAGTGGTGACAGTAGGCAACCTTGTCTAGTTGCAGTTCTAAGCAGGTATGGTTTCAGTTTTTCCCCATTCTCTATGATGCTGACTATGGGTTTGTCATATATGACTTATATAATTTTGAGGTATGTGCCATCTATGCCTATTTTTTTAGTATTTCTTATCATAGAGGGTGCTGAATTTTGTCAAATGTTTTTTCTGTGTCTATTGAGATGTAGTCTTAGTTTTTGCTAGTTATTATATGGCAAATTACATTAATAGATTTGAATATATTGAACCATCTTTAATTCCTGTTGTGAAGCCCACCTAGTTGTGGTGGATTTTTTTTTTTTTATCAAATTCAGTTTGCTAGAATTTTTTTTTTTTTTTTTGTAGAGACACAGTCTCACTTTATGGCCCTCGGTAGAGTGCCGTGGCCTCACACAGCTCACAGCAACCTCCAACTCTTGGGCTTAAGCGATTCTCTTGCCTCAGCCTCCCGAGTAGCTGGGACTACAGGTGCCCGCCACAACACCCGGCTATTTTTCGGTTGCAGTTTGGCCGGGGCTGGGTTTGAACCCGTCACCCTCGGTATATGGGGCCGGCGCCTTACCGACTGAGCCACAGGCGCCACCCAGTTTGCTAGAATTTTATTGAGAATTTTTACATCTATATTCATAGGGATATGGGTCTTCAGTTCTCTTTTTTTGTTGTGTCTTTTCCTAACTTTGGCATCAAGCTTATACTGGCTTCACAAAACGAATTGGGGAGAATTTTTTCTTTCTTGTGTTATGAAATAATTTCTGCAGAATAGGTACCAGTTCTTCTTTGTAGGTCTAGTGAGACCAGAGAGAGCCAGATGGCTGTGAGACCATCTGGTCCAGGACCTATTTTTGTGGGAAGATTTTTTATTGCTGCTTCAATTTTGTTCCTCGATATTGATCTGTTAGGAAGTTCTATTTCTTCTGATTGAGTCTAGGAATCTCCAGGAATTTCTCCATTTCCTCAGTGTTTTCAAGTTTATATGCATAGAGATTTTTATAGTATTCAGAGATGATATTTGGTATTTTCATACTATCAGTTGGAATATCTCTTTTTTTCTTTTCTGTTTCTGGTTATTCTAGTGAGAGGTCTGTTTTATCTTTTCAAAGAACCAACTTTTTGTTTCATCAATCTTCCATATAATTATTTTGTTATCAATATCATTTAGTTCTGCTAAGTTATTTTTTTCTTCTGATGGTTTTGAGAGTAGCGGATTGCTCTTCCTTTTCTAAAACCTTGAAATGATTCATTAGGTCATTTATTTGTGATCCCTTTCTTTTTGATGTAGATATTTAAGGCTATAAATTTTCCTCTTAGGACTACTTTTTCTGCCTCCAATAGATTTTGATAACTTATGTCCTCTTTGTCACTTAGTTCAAAGAATCTTATGATTTCCATCTTAATTTCATCCTTGACTCAATAGTCATTTAGCTGTAAGTTGTTTAATCTCCATGACTTTGTGTAGAGTTGAGTGTTTCTGCTGGAATTCATTTCTCATTTTATTGCACTGTGGTTTGAGAATATACATGGTATGAGTTGTGTTTCTTTAAATTTGTTGAGATATGTTTTGTGGCCTAAGATGCGATCAATCTTAGAGAATGTTCCATGTGCTAATGAGAAAAGCAGAGTGGTTTTTTGGATAGAATGTAATAAATGTCTCTTGCCCATTTGTTCTAGAGTCCTATTTAATTCTATTTTTTTGTTGTTGTTTTATGCTTGGAGGATCTGTCCAGCTCTGTCAGTGGTGTGTTGAAGTCCTTGGGTATTATAGTATTGTTGTTTATCACTTTGTTTAGATCTAATAGGGTTTGCTTTATGAATCTGGGTGCACCTGTGCTACGGGCATATGGTAATATTTAGATTGTTATGTCCTCTTGTTGAATTGTTCCCCTTATCATCATAAAATGACCATCTTCGTCTTTCTTTTGTTGCTTTGAAGTCCATGTTATTTGATGAGACAATGACTACACCAGGTTTCTTTTGGTTTCCTTTTGCATGGAATATTGTTTTCCTTCCATTCACCTTGAGTCTGAATGAGTCCTTGTAGGTTAGATGTGTTTCCTGGTGATATCAGATACTTGGCTTCTATTTTTTTCAGACAGCCCTTTTCTCTTCAGTGGGAAATTCAAGCCATTCACATTTATTGAAAGCCATTGATAAAGGGGGTAGATTTCTGTTCATCCTATTAAGCAGAACCTTATTGCTTTGTTTTATGTCTTGAACCATTGTAGTATCTGGGCTCTGAACTTGAGCTGACTTTATACTTTGGGGTGTATATTTTTGCTGATCAGTATATAATGCAGATCTGAGTATTTCTAGCAGGGCAGGGAGGTCTAATCTTGCTAATTTATCTCAGCATTTACTTATCTGAGAAAGTTTTTATTTAAGATACTTAGATAAGATAATTTAAGTCTTGATGTAAGAAACTTACTTTTGTAGGATACAAAATTCTAGGCTGACCATTATTCTGTTTGAGAAGGAAGAATGAGACTGGGGCCCTTATCCCTTCTGGCTTTCAGAGTTTCAGTTGAGAAGTCTGCAGAGTTTTCCTTTGTAAGTTGCCTGATGTTTTTACCTTACATCTTATAGGAATTTCTCCTTTATGTTAACTTTGGCCAGTCTGATGACTATGTGTCTTGGTTATTGCTTCTTTGCGATGAATCCCCCAGGAGTCCATTGTGCTTCTTGTGCTTGGATGTCTAGATTTCTGACAAAAACAGGGAAATATTCCTCAATTATTTCCTCAAATACGTTTTCTGACTCTTGTGTATTTTCTTCTTCAGCCTCAGGGATGTTTATGGTTCTTAGGTTAAGCCTCTTTACATAATCTTATATTCCTTGTAGGCTTTGTTCATTCCTCTTTCTCTTTGACTAACTTGTTTAATACAAAAGTGTTGTCTTCAATCTCTGAGATTCTTTCTTGTGCCTGATCCAGCCCAAGAAAGGCTGTCCGCTTAATGTTTTGTATATCCTGGAATGAATATTTCATTTCCAGCTGAATGCTCTTTTTATTTTTTTTTTAATTCAGTTTCTTTAATGAACTTTTCATTCATTTCCTGCAGTGTTTTTGTGGTTTCTTGGTGTTAGGTCTATTTTCTCTTGAATTTCATTGGGCTTCCTTATAATTCGTATTCGAAATTCTTCATCTGTCATTTCAATATTTTTGTTTCGATCAGAACCTGTTGGTAAGCAGTTATTGTTTTCTTTTGGGATGTCCTTATACTCTTGATTTTTCATGTTTCTAGAGTTCTTTCTTTGATTCCTTATTGCCTGGCCTTTCAACTGAGTCCTGGAAGTGCTAGGCCTGTGTTACGGGCCTACTCCTGGTCCCCAAAGATCAATCTCTGACCATGCCAGTTGGGAGGAGTGCTGGTCCTGAGTTGGCCTATGGGATGTGCTAGCAAGTTTGTTGAACCGCTTGAGTTATATCTTCACCTCTTCCCAGCAGTTTGAATGAGCTAGGTTTCTCAGCTTAATCTCCAGTGTGGTAGGTGGTACTTTGGTGTATGAAGCAGCTGCTCCCTGTTGTTCCCCTGGCCAATTTTTGAAGATTGTGTGGAAGAACCAGCTGCCAAGATGTTCTTTTGTGCCTGTGGTAAGCTCTGGTCCCCCAGGTGGGGCAAACATATTCTCCAAGTTTTAGGGGCACCCTATATAGCTAGTTCCCAGGGGGTTGCTTGATCCCTACTCCCCCTCAGGTAGGGAGAGGAACAAGACAGATGGTGGCTGGATTGTAAGAGCCTCGTCAGGGCTCAGAGGTTGCTTTTCCAGCCACTAGGTGTAGCTGCTGGTATGAACTTCAGGACAGTCTCTCCAAACTGAGAAGTCTGTTCCTGAGGAAGGGGCCTAAATGCTTGAGTGCTAAGATTTGGGTCAGGCTCTTTCCACCCTTGTCCACTAGCACAGACTGCAGGGTAGGCTGAGGGGCTGAGTGCCTTTCCTAATCACCGTTCTGTGGAACCCCATAGCACTTGCCCATTAGATCAACCTGTGTGAGTTCCCTCACTGCCTGAGACCAGCTCTTGAACTTCCCCTTCCCCAGTCCGTTTGTCTCCATGGAATGCTGAAGGCTAGCAGGTTCCCCAGTTGTGTACCCCTGTTCCATCACAAGACCCCAACGAGAGAGAGGTAGGCCTCTCCATCTGTAGGGGCCTCAGTCCAGAGCACACTCAGGCAGGGGAGAAGCAACCATTCCTGAGTTTCTCAGCTCAAGATATGTTCCCCGTTGTAATGAGTGGAGTGAAGGGCCACTGCTCCCGTTCAGCCTGTACGCCCAAGCATTTGGTTGCCATGGGAACAAGGGATGGCTAATTCACTCCAAGTGACACATCTAATCCAATATGGTAATTTCCCAGTAGGGTGAGGTGTGCATGCTCACAGATCCCCGTTTCTGAGCACCCCTCCATGATCTCCCATTTGGTATGTCTGCGAGGACCTCTCTCCTGTATCTTCCTGCATCACTCTCATGTCAGGATGCCCAGTGTGGCCCACCTGTTTAAGTTGCCAGTATGCAATCCTGCGAAACACCAGCAGACTGGAAGCTTCTGAATTGTGGTGACCCCCCTTTCCCTAGCAAGCTCCTCCAGGAACACACCATGGTAGAGAAGCAGTCCCTCATGAGTTTCTGGATTGAGCATACTCTGGTGTTTGTAATGGGGCTGTGGGAACCGCAGCTACCAGCTGTTCCCCAGCTAAAGTTACTTCCTCTGATGCCACGAATAGAGGCTGTGCAGGAAAGGAGGTATCTAGGTGTAAGAAAACCAGTACTCCAGTCTCTCTTGCACTGTCCCATGGGGTGACCCCTTTGGACACCCAGACTCCTTGAGTTCTCTGGTTCATCCCACTATTCCTGTCTGGACTGTGCCTGGGCTTGTGGAGGGTGGAAGTGCTTCCAGTATATTTTGTGTCCCACTGTTCAATGCAGCTACCTATGTAGGGGAGGGGAAACCCCCTTCACGTTTCCCCTGGGCTCTAGGCCTCACTGGGTTTGCTGGGTGCTGCTGCTTTTCCTCTCTATCTTTTCCTTTCTCAGCTTGTCAGTTTTTCTTGGTGGGGGCCCCAGATGTCTCTGTTGTCTCTCCCTATGATCCACATCTGAGCTGTAACTGCTTTTCACAGTCCTCATTCTAATAATCCTACCTTCCTTCCAGCTAGGACAATCAGGCAATGTCTCTGGTTGGTCATTTTAGCTCTTCCTCCCTAACTTTCTAAATGTGTTATCTTGAGGAAGTTTCTCAAGTCCCTATGCTGTGCTTTCCCTTCTATAAAGTGAAGATAATAAAAGGACACATTTCAAGGGTTGCTGTGAGGATGAAATAATTTACTATCTACAACAATGCTGGAATCAGAGTAAATTCTACCTATACTAATAAGTATTTTTTTACATTTTATTTCTTAAGTGAGAGTGAAGTATGGTTTGTCAGTTCCTTCTGTTTCATCAAGTTTGGGGCTAGGGTTATGACAGCTTAGCCCCATTGTTTTCTTTTTTCCACCTGGAATAATTTGAATACGTGGGAATTATCTTTTAGACAGAATTTACTGATGAAAGCATTTGGGGCTGGGCACATTGGCTCATGCCTGTAATCCTAACACCCTGGGAGGCCAAGGCAGGTGGATCTCTAGAACCCAAGAGTTTGAGGTCAGCATGAGCAAGAATGAGACCCTGTCTCTAAAAATTAGCTGGGCATTGTGGCAAGTGCCTGTAGTCCCAGCTAGTTTGGAGGCTGAAGCAAGAGGGTCATGTGAGCCCAAGAGTTTGAGGTTGCTGTGAATTATGGAACTATGGCACCACGGCACTCTACTGAAGGCAACAGAGTGAGACTTTGTCTCAAAAAGAAAAAGAAAAAAGAGGGGGGTGGAGACAAAATGGCTGACTGAAGCCAGCTTTCCACAGAGGCTCCTGTCCAGAGGAGAGTTAAAACACAGAAATTTAGCAAGTAAATTTCTTGCTTGGTGGATTAGAGCTGCATCAAGAGAGAAGATTGAAGAATGCACATCAACTCCGCTGAGGCAAGCTGTGACCCAAAGGATACAAACAAAAGGCACAAAATCCATCACCAAGCGGACCGGAGTTCCCTCCCCAATGAGAATGGCTCGGAGTGCCCCACAAACAAACGAGCAGAGTTCAAAGGTCCTCCCACACACAGTCCATGGGAGAGACCCTCAAAAACTGGACCTACCTCCCCTACTAGAGTGCCACGGCATTCTTCTGCCAGGCATAAAACTGTATAAAACTGTATTTATTCTCTACCTGTAATTTTGACCTCCCAGCACTTCCCTCCACTCTCACTCTGAGATCTGGAGGCCTGTCCCCAGGAGTCCAGATTCTTGGGTGATTTCTCAAGGGGTGTGGACAGGGCCTAGACTGCAGCTGGTCAGTGCTGATTCTGCAGCATGGGACTGAGGAGAGGACGGTCGGCTGAGAGGGAACCACACTGGAGCAGTGGTGCCCCAAGGCGCAGAGCAGCAGCTGTTTTTGGCAACAATAGGGCTTACTCCCAGATATTCAGAAGCCACAACTCCTGTCTCCCTGGGCAAGCAGAGGAGGCGGGGCATCTTCTCAGGTGGCAACCACCACAGAACAGATATGGGATGGAAACACAGGCCCCGTGAGTAAAGGGTTTGCCTGTGGTGGTACCAGCCTGGGTGGAGTACAGGGACTAGAAAACGCACACACAGAGCAGGGAAATTCCCAGGGTGGGGCTGACCCAGAGGACTGCTTTACTGAGCCTAAGACGCACCCAGCCCTCAGGGGATCATCAGCCAATAAACAAAGGAAGGCAGGAGGCTAGAACTGACAGCTAACCGAATACAAACCCACAGGAGCAAAGACAGGGCCTGAGGCGCAGGCTCTGGGAACTCAAAACAGCTTCTCTTCTGCAGGGGAATTTAGCAGGGACAGAAACAAATTCCCGCAAATTATTTCTGTTCTGTTCTGTCAGTAACATCAACAGGGGTGGGGCTGGAACTGAGTGAACACCACCCAGCCTCCATCAAGCGCCTGAGGTTGTCAGGCCTCACCTCCCCTTGCTAGATAGAGGCAGAGCGCAACAGCCTGGCTGAGCAGAAATAGATTTCCTTGTGATTCAGGCAGGTGCAAACCCCAGGAGTATCTGTTCACTAGAGGCAGCTGGGTCACAGCCCTGTAGGATTTCTGACATTGAAGACAAAGCCTTTAAATGCTCCCAAACTCTCAAAGAGGAAGAGAAATGGAGAGCAAAAATGGATCATTCTCTCAGAGAGCTCTGGGATATTTCGAAGAAGGCTAATATCCACCTCATTGGAGTCCCTGAAAGTGATGAACTGGCCTCGCTAGGCACAGAGGCCCTTCTCCATGAAATTATGAAAGAGAAGTTTCCAGACATGCCAAGAGATTCTGAAATTCAGATAGCAGACAGTTTCAAACCCCAGCACGACTCAATCCGAATAAGACATCCGCCAGGCATATCATAATTAACTTCACTAAAGTTAATAGGAAGGAAAAAATTCTGAAGGCAGCCAGACGTAAGAAATCCATTACCTACAAAGGGAAGAATATTAGAATGACTGCAGATCTCTCTGCTGAAACTTTTCAAGCCAGAAGAGGGTGGTCATCGACTTTTAATCTCCTAAAGCAAAATAACTTTCAACCCTGGATCCTGTATCCAGCTAAACTGAGTTTCATTTATGATGGAGAAATTAAATACTTTAATGACATTCATATGTTGAAGAAATTTGCCGTAACCAAACCAGCTCTTCAGGATATTCTCAGACCTATTCTCCATAATGACCAGCCCAATCTTCTACTACAAAAGTAAACTCACTCAGAAACTTTTGATCAAACTCCAACTTCCACAGTGGTGAAAGTATTAAAAATGTCCACTGGACTTTCAAAAAACTCAATACCCAAATTTTATCAGACTTATCAACATTCTCCATTAATGTGAATGGGTTAAACTGTCCTCTAATGAGGCAGAGGTTAGTGGACTGGATACAAAAACTCAGGCCACATATTTGCTGCATACAAGAGTCACATCTTAACCTTAAAAGATAAATATAGACTCAGGGTGAAAGGATAGTCGTCTGCATTTCAGGCAAATGGTAATCAGAAAAAAGCAGGTGTTGCAATTCTATTTGCAGACACAATAGGCTTTAAACCAACAAAAGTCAGGAAAGATAAGAATGATCACTTCATATTTGTTAAGGGTAATACTCAATATGATGAGATTTCAATTATTAATATCTATGCACCCAACCAGAATGCACCTCAATTTATAAGAGAAACTCTAACAGCCATGAGCAATTTGATTTCCTCCAGCTCCATAAAAGTTGGAGATTTCAACACTCCTTTGGCATTGTTGGATCGATCTTCCAATAAGAAGCTGAGCAAAGAAATTTTAGAGTTAAACCTAACCATCCAACATTTCGATTTAGCAGATATCTACCAAACATTTCATCCCAAAAAAACTGAATATACATACTTCTTATCAGCCCATCGATCACATCTTAGGTCACAAGTCTAATCTCAGTAAATTTAAAGGAATATAAATTATTCCTTACATCTTCTCGGACCACCATGGAATAAAAGTTGAACTCAGTAACAACAGGAATCTGCATACACATACAAAAACATGGAAGTTAAATAACCTTATGCTGAATGATAGCTGGGTCAGAGATGAGATTAAGAAGGAAATTGCCAAATTTTTGGAATAAAACAACAATGAGACATGAATTATCAGAACCTCTGGGATTACCACCAAGGCAGTCCTAAGAAGGAAATTTATAGGATTGCAAGCCTTCCTCAAGAGAAAGGAAAGAGAGGAAGTTAACAACTTAATGGGACATCTCAAGCAACTGGAAAAGGAAGAACATTCCAAGCCCAAACCCAGTAGAAGAAAAGAAACAACCAAAATTAGAGCAGAATTAAATGAAATTGAAAACAAAAGAATTATACAACAGATCAATAGATCAAAATGTTGGTTTTTTTGAAAAGGTCAATAAAATAGATAAACCTTTGGCTAACCTAACGAGGAAAAAAGTAAAATCTCTAATCTCATCAATCAGAAACGACAAACACAAAATAACAGACTCCTCAGCAATTCAAAAAATCCTTAATGAATATTACAAGAATCTTTATTCTCAGAAATACGAAAATCTGAAGGAAATTGACCAATACTTGGAAGCACACCACCTTCCAAGACTTCGCCAGAATCAAGTGCAAATCTTGAACAGGCTAATATCAAGCTCTGAAATAGCATCAACCATACAAAATCTCCCTAAAAAGAAAAGCCCGGGACCAGATGGTTTCACGTCAGAATTCTACCAGACCTTTAAAGAGGAATTAGTACCTATATTACTCAACCTGTTCCAAAATGTAAAAAAAGAAGGAAGACTACCCAATACGTTCTATGAAGCAAACATCACCCTGATCCCCAAACCAGGATAAGACCCAACAAGAAAAGAAAATTATACACCAATATCACTAATGAATATAGATGCAAAAATATTCAACAAGATCCTAACAAACAGAATCCAGCAACACATCAAACAAATTATATATCATGACCAAGTCAGTTTTATCCCAGGGTCTCAAGGCTTGTTCAATATATATAAATCTATAAATATAATTCAGCACGTAAACAAATTAAAAAACAAAGACCATATGATTCTCTCAATTGATGCAGAAAAAGCTTTTGATAATATCCAGCATCCCTTCATGATCACAACACTTAAGAAAATTGGTGTAGAAGAGACATTTCTTAAACTGATAGAGGCCATCTACAGCAAACCCACAGACAATATCGTATTGAATGGAGTTAAATTGAAATCATTTCCACTCAGATCAGGAACCAGACAAGGCTGCCCATTGTCTCCACTGTTCTTTAAACATTGCAATGTTAGCCATCACCATTAGGGAAGAAATGGCCATCAAGCGTATCCATATAGGGTCAGAAGAGATCAATCTTTCACTCTTCGCAGATGATATGATTGTATACCTGGAAAACACCAAGGATTTTCGTACAAAACTCTTAGAAGTGATCAAGGAATACAGCAGCATCTCAGGTTACAAAATCAACTTTCATAAATTGGTAGCCTTTAATATACCAACAATAGTCAAGCTGACAAAACAGTTAAGGACTCTATTCCATTCACAGTAGTGCCAAAGAAGGTGAAATATTTGGGAGTTTATCTAACAAAGGACATGAAAGATCTCTATAAAGAGAACTATGAAACTCTAAGAAAAGAAATAGTGAAAATGTTAACAAATGGAAAAACATACCATGCTCATGGCTGGGAAGAATCAACATTGTTAAAATGTCCATACTATCCAAAGCAATATACAATTTTAATACAATCCCTATTAAAGCTCCACTGTCATACTTTAAAGATCTTGAAAAAAATAATACTTCATTTTATATGGAATCAAAAAAAACCTTGAATAGCCAAGACATTACTCAGAAATAAAAACGAAGCAGGAGGAATCATGTTACCAGACCTCTAACTGTAGTATATATCAATAGTGACCAAAACAGGATGGTACTGGCACAAAAACAGAGAAGTAGATGTCTGGAACAGAATAAAGAACCAAGAGATGAATCCAGCTACTTAGTGTTATTTGATCTTTGACAACCCATTTAAAAACATTCAGTGGGGAAAAGATACTCTATTTAACAAATGGTGCTGCATGAACTGGCTGGCGATCTGTAAAAGACTGAAACTGGACCCACATCTTTCACCATTAACTAAGATAGACTCTTACTGGATTAAAGATTTAAACTTAAGACAAGAAACTATAAAAATACTAGAAGAGAGTGCAGGGAAAACCCTTTAAGAAATTGGTCTGGGCGAGTATTTTATGAGGAGGACCCCCCAGGCAATTGAAGCAGCTTTGAAAATACACTACTAGGACCTGATCAAACTAAAAGGCTTCTGCATAGCCAAGAACACAGTAAGTAAAGCAAGTAGACAGCCCTCAGAATGGGAGAAGATATTTGCAAGTTATGTCTCCGACAAAGGTTTAATAACCAGAATCCACAGAGAACTCAAACGTATAAGTAAGAAAAGAACAAGTGATCCCATTGCGGGCTGGGCAAGGGACTTGAAGAGAAACTTCTCTGAAGAAGACAGGCGCATGGCCTACAGGCATATGAGAAAATGCTCATCATCCTTTCTCATCAGAGAAATGCAAATCAAAACTACTTTGAGATATCATCGAACTCCAGTAAGATTAGCCCATATCACAAAATCCCAAGACCAGACATGTTGCCGTGGATTTGGAGAAAAGAGAACACTTCTACACTGCTGGTGGGAATGCAAATTAATACATTCCTTTTGGAAAGATGTTTGGAGAACACTGAGAGATCTAAAAATAGATTTGCCATTCAATCGTATAATTCCTCTACTAAGTATATACCCAGAAGACCAAAAATCACATTATAACAAAGATATTTGTACCAGAATGTTTATTGCAGCCCTATTCATAATTGCTAAGTCATGGAAAAAGCCCAAGTGCCCATAGATCCACAAATGGATTAATAAATTGCGGTATATGTACACCATGGAATATTATGCAGCCTTAAAGAAAAATGGAGACTTTATCTCTTTCCTGTTTACATGGATGGAGCTGGAACATATTCTTCTTTGTAAAGTATCTCAAGAATGGAAGAAAAAGTATCCAATGTACTCAGCCCTACTATGAAACTAATTTATGGCTTTCACTTGAAAGCTATAACCCAATTATAACCTAAGAATAGAGGGAAGGGGGAGAGGGAGAGGAGACGAGGGGGGAGGATGGGCAGAGGGAGGGTGTTGATGGGATTACACCTGCAGTGCATCTTACAAGGGTACGTGTGCAACGTTGTAAGTGTAGAATATAAATGTCTTAACATAATAACTAAGAAAATGCCAGGAAGGCTATGTTAACTAGTGTGATGAAAATGTGTCAAACCATCTATAAAACCAGTGTATGGTGCTCCATGATCTCATTAATGTACACAGCTATGATTTCATAATAAAAAAAAAAGAAAGAAAAAGAAAGCATCTGGGCATACAGCCTTTTTTAGTAATAGATCAGAGGAGATACCTTTTTCTAACTTATAGGTTTTATTTTTTTTTTTTTTCGCACCTGTGGAAACCTGAAATTACATGAGTATGAGAGCTTCTCTTTAATGCATTTGCTGTGGTTTGGATGTGGTTTGCCCCCACCAAAACTCCTGTGGAACTTAAATTGCCAAAATGGCAGAATTGGAAGGTAGGGCCTAGTGGGAGATGTTTGGGTTGTGGGGACAAGTCCTCCTGAATAGGTTAATGCCTTTTCACAGAAGTGAGAGAGTTCTTGTTCTTGGGAGAATGGATTAGTTACCACAAGAATGAAAGTACTCATGGAAGCCAGGGTGCCTTTCATGTTTTGCTTCCTGGTGTTGTCTGTTTCTGCTTTGAACTTCCCCCTTGTTGTGATGCAGCAGGAAAGCCCTCACCAAATGCTGAGCAAATGCTGGTGCCCCACCCCTTGAACTTGCCAGCCTGCAGAATCTTTTTTCTTTATAAATTACAGAGCCTCATTTTGTTACAGCACCACTAAATGAAGTAAGACAACAATATTCTCAATTTGGGGCAAAACTGAGAGTTTGATAACTGACCTGGTATGGTGGAAAAAAGAATTTGATTTTTGTTCTGGTCTTGCCAGTGACAAGCTTTAGTGATGTAGGTTAAGACACAGTCTCAGATTCCCAGGTTTTGTATTTGTCATACTAGACACCATTGTCCTGAATGTCTAGTTTATAATGGTGTTATCCCATGTTTTCAAGGATCTATGGTGCAATGACATCATTTATGTAGTTGTGAAATTGACAGCTCCCTTCTCTTGAGTAGGGTAGGACTCAAACATTCTGAAATTATGCCGTGATTGCGTTTTATTGGTATATTTACTATTTCATGCATCTGTATACTGTAAGCTGAGATCCTCTGAGCAAGATGATGTTGTGTTTAAAAATTTCTGATTGTTTAACTTTAAGAAGAATAGCATAACTTATCATTAAATTGAGCCTTTTAGAAGAAAAATAGGGTAAAAACTTATATAATATTAATTTGCCACACATCTTAGATCTGTGGTGATTTGTGAAAAGTTATCCCGTGAGGTGCTTCCGAAGTGGTATATATGAATATTAGATTAAGTGTCAAAGAATCAGTAAATAGCCTGCAATTTTCTTAAATTTGTCTCAAGAGACTGATAGGACTATTTTTTTAAGTGTGATTTATTAGAATTGAAAACATTTCGTATCTTAAGAGTGGAAATTTATGCATATGTACCTAAGTCTTGATAGCATCAATTCAGGTTTCCCTTAGCTATATAAGCATACATGGAAAATCATTGTATGAATGCATTAAATAAAATTTAGGTTGTACCCTATATTACTTCTTACTAAATTTTTGTATTGGTTCATCTGCTAAAATACCATAAAATTAGTTGTATACTATGTAATTTTTCTGTTATTGAATATGTAGGCAAATTTATGGAATTGAATTTTCATTGATCTATAGTTGACTTAAACTAAAATAAAACACATTATGTTAGTGATAATAAATGGCATATTCAAAATTGAGAAATTTTACCCAGGCAGTTTTATTTTTAGTGCCCCTAAGTCTGTATTTAATGCTCTCTACCTATATTTCACTCACTTCTATTATTACCTCCTCATGCTTATAATCCAGAGTGTTCAACCTGAAGCCCAGGTGCAGATTATTTAAGGACTATTTTGCTTTTCTGTGGTATCAGATATCAGGAATACTTATGCATGGAACATTTTTGGTCACCGGCTGTCATTAATGTTTATGTAATGTGTGGCCCAAGACAATTGTTACTCTTCCATGTGAGGCAGAAAAGAATAAAGATTGGATACCCTTGTTGTGATCTATATCAGAGTCCCTTGTGGGAACTAAGTAATTCAGAGAAGACAATACAATTAGCTGGTTTTTGTTAAAACAAGCAGAGGCTACAGCATTGGTGTTCATACCTATTTGTAAACACTGCAATTGTCATGTGTCACCTCCTTCTCCCTCACATATTCACACCTTTTCAATCCTGCACTTAAATGATGTTGGTGATGAGAGCAAATAGGATGACAAGAAAAGATTTAGGAGATTGGTCTCACTCTAAACTTTTCTCATAATCATTAGCAGTATGTTCAGATGTTGTAGATTCTGTTTTTAAAAGAATGACTAGTAATTGAGCCTTTGAATGCTCTAAGGACATACAGCAGTCAGTGGTTCTCAACCTTCCTTTAATACAGTTCCTCATGTTGTGACCCTCAACCATAAAATTATTTTCATTGCTACTACATAACTGTATTTTTCTATTCTATGAATCGTAATGTAAATATCTGATATGCAGGATGGTCTTAGGCAACCTCTGTTAAGGGTCATTCGACCCCCAAAGGGTTTGTGACCCACAGGTTGAGAACCGCTGACATACATGGTGTCCATAAAGTTTGTCTAAATTGCACACCGAACTTTATGGACACCCTGTATAATTTACATTAATACATATAGTATATTTATGCCGTTTTGTAAGTCTTAAGGACGTCTGTATGCATAGTGAACAAAGTTTAGAGGATTTTGGAGTTCTGAGTTTTGGTTTGAAGTTTGGGAAAAGTTACTGTATATATTCTGTTTACTGTTCTAGACATTTTGCATTATTATTTAATTCTTTACACCAGTCCCAAGATAGTAGGTGATATTCTCATCTTACAGATGATGAAGTTAAGTTCTCCAAAATAAATAAGTTGCTCAGTGGCCCAGAGTAGTGATCAGAGTCAGAATTTGGATGCAGGTCTTCTGGTCTCGGTGTTGTAGTTAAAATTGTAAGATATGTAAAAGCATGGAGTTCTAGTTATTCTGACAGGTTGGCTACCTCTCTCTAAAACAGAGATTTTTCTTTACTACTTATTTCTAATTTGCTTTTGATAAGGAAATATAACATTATAACCAGCATACACAGCATTACAATCTCATGTAATAAACTGTAATATTAAGTCATATTTTATAAATGTTTTCTTGTCTTAAATATCTTCTATAGTAAAATGAAATTTTTGTCTTTTTTTTGTCTTTGTTTCAAGTCTTGTAAGTCACAGTTATTCAAATGACACTTAGAAACATTTAAATGAAGATTTATCGAATCAGTACATAATGAACTGTTTTAAGTGAATGGTTTATATAGGCCTACTCTCAATTTTGTACTATAATGGAGAGCAGCTCTGGGACAGATACCCCTCTAAATAATTGTGACATATAAATTGATGTGTAGTTGATGGGTGGGTGCTATGTTCTTAAGTGATTAGTCATAGCCAGGCGTACTACAGGCCTTATTACCCAATAAGAACATGACTTTGGGAGAAGAATCTGTGGCAGAGTCAGAATTGCCTTTAATGCTAGTAGGTAAATGCTGGGTAACTCATGTTCCCCTTCTCTGTACCAATGTTATTCAGAAATTTTAGCCTTATAAAATAGTAAAATATAGTTCAATTTGTTAATTTATTTTATGAGATCTTTTTCTTTCTTTAGAAGTACTTAGGATTACAGTAAAAAATTGCTTTATTAGATAAATAACAAATGTTTTCTTATAGCATCAATCAACCCACCCCCCCCACTAAATATGCTATTAGCAGAATAAGTGACATATACAGTGTTTGTTGAATTTCAGTAGGTGATGAGCACCTATGCCAGGTAAAGAATAAGATACTAAAGAGAGAGTGGACTGGCATCTGATAAGCCCAACGGCATGGTAGCATTGTCATGGAGTGTGCTTAGCTGAGATGCTCTGTGCTGAGAAAACTTTTTAGAAGATATAACCCCAGAGCTGAGCTTGAGGTGCTGTTTACCATGTGATCCAAGAATTACTAGTGAAATGGGTTGGTAGGCACGGTAATTTTTTTTTTAACTGAAGTTTGTGGACCTTTAGAGTTGAATAGACAACACTTAAAAGATGGGAACTTAGGAAACAGACTTTGGTTGTACTTAGTTTTTTCTACATTTGTAGCAAGGAAATGGCTATATTAGACTGAGGGGTTATAGTAATGCTCAGTCCCCATAGTTCTTTTCTTCTGTATTCGTAAGATTCCTATTCTGTATGATAAACCTTGATTGCAAGCACTTCTTTAGCTATACATGATGATGTATTTTCATGAGAGTAGGGCTATAAAAGTCAAACTCATTAAATTAACTTAAATATTTAAAAAGAAAATGAGTTGTATTTTGAAATAATTTCAGACTTATGGGTAAGTTGCAAAAAAAATGGAGTTCATTCACCCAGATTGCCCTACCATATGCATAATTGTTTTTTGCAGCATTTGAAAATAAGTTGAAAACATAATAACGCTTAACTCCTAGTGGCATTATAAGTAAGAGACACAGTTTACCCCCAAAGGGGCATATATCTGTAACCTACTATTAAATACTTGCACTGTGAGCTGAATCATGTCTTCCCAAAATTCATATGTTGAATTCCTAACCCCTAGTACTTCAGAATGTGACTATATTTAGAAAGAGAGTGTTTAAAGGGGCAGTTAAGGTTAAATGAGGTCATTAAGGTTAAATGCCCTTATGTCCTCATCAGAAGAGATGGGGATACCAACATACACACAAGGAATACCATGCAGAGACGCCAGGAGAACATGGCCATCTACACGCAAATAGCAGAGGTCTTAGAAGACACCAACTCTGTGACACCTTGATCTCAGATTTCTAGCCTCCGGAGTTATGAGGAGATAAATTTTTGTTGGTTGAATTGCTAACCTGTGGTACTTTGTTCTGCTAACCCTAGAAAACTAATAATACTTTGTAAAGGATAGCATAAAAATAACTTTTTTAAAAGGTATGATAATGGAAGTTTATTATAGAAGTATCCCTATAATATCCTTATAATATATATTATATAATATATAATATTGTAATATATTTTATATTACAGTCTATTTTTATTACTCTTATGTCTCCAATGTCTTAAAGTAAATGAATATTTAGCTATTTTAGATAGATTTCAAATGATTATATGTTTTGTTAATATTGTGAAGTTGATAAATTTGTATACCATGTATTTTGAGGTACTTTTTAAAAAACAAACATGATTATAAACAATTGTGCCTAAAACACGTATAGAAAGATTTAGTGAAACATTCAGTTATAATAACAATCAAATTGTGCGAATTAGATTTGTTGAATTCTTATATAGGAATTTCATTTTTTATTCAGAATATTAGAGGGTACATGTGTTTTGTTTACATACTTTGTTTTTTGCACAAATTCTGTCAAGGTTGTAAGTGTGTCCGCAACTCACACAATGTGCATCGTACCAAATAGGTGGGTATATACCCAAAAGAAAAAAGGTCATTTTACAAAAGGGATACCTGCTCTCAAATGTTTATGGCAGCACAATTCACAATTGCAAAAACCAAAGACGTAGAAACAACCCCAGTGCCCACCAATACATGAGTGGATTAATAAAATGTGGTACATGCATCCAATGGAGTACCACTCAGCCACAAAGAAAAATAGCAATCTAGTATCTTTTGCAACAACCTGGTTGGAACTGTAAACCATTCTTCCAAGTGAAATATCACGAGAATGAATAAACAAAGACATGTACTCAGTACCAACTGGGAACTGCTGCATCATCACTTAAGTGCACAAATGGAAGTAAATCTCAAGAATGACTTTTTAACATAGTATATGAAAAGTGTCTTTATGATAAGTCCTGTACGTTTGCTAAAATAACTTGGATTAGTATTAGAGGTTTGAACCTGTTTACCTTTTCTTTGTTTGAAAAAAAAAAAGTAGCACCTGGAGTAGGGTTTGAGAGTGGGACATGACAAGTATCTCAGTAAGAATGTCATTTTGTTGCTTAGCAGCAGATGAGAAAACCAAGAGTGTATTTTTAAAAGTTGGGAGTTATAAATGGAACACCTGCATCCAGTTTTGATTGCCTCACTTCAAGAATGATAGAGCGTGAATTGGAGAAATCTGAAGAAGTGAAAAAACTGATTATAGGTATTGTGGGGGACTAGTATATGACAGTAATCCGTAAGTGTGGTTCAGCAACTGTTTACTTAGCCTACTAGGCTGTGTCAACAGTTTCAAGGACCCCTCTGCTTTCATCTTCATGAACTAGAAGACAACAAAGGAATTTGATCTATACTTCTGCAGGATATCGACACTTTTCGTATATTCCTATATTTTCTGTATTCTATATTACAGAGTATATACATAGTAAAAATGCACACTGTTCCTTCCCACTAAAGCTATATTAGCTGTCTTTTGAAGAGAATGATTTGATTTGGTGCTGTGAATTTGCTTTCTGACGTGCATATCTGTTGGACTTCTTGCTGCATTTTTATTTGATTCAAAGAACACATATTGTGTATTGGTGATTAGAGCAGTGAAGGCCCTTCTTTTGATAGAGCCAGTGCAACCAGTAAACTCAGCCTGTAAGACCAAACTGTATGGCAAATGACGGGATGGCCTCTCTACTTAACAGAGCCAGTGTTGATCACGAAGACCAAGAGAAGAAATTGAAATAAGAAGAACCTACTTTGGTCACCTAAATTGACTAATGCAGCCTGTCATTAGCTGTCATCTAAAAATGCAGTCTATTTCAAACAGATTAATTTAGCTAGATAACATAAAACATGATATTAATAATTACTTTGTTTTTAAATAGAATAAAGGATTAAGATTTTTAATAAATTATAATAAGTTTAAGAAAGTTTCTTAATCATTCATGGACTATTATACGATTAGCAAACTTTCTTAAAGTCCTTGGTATGTGTCTTCAGGCTAAAACGTGTCAATACTTCTCTATCTTCATTGGTTTTGTAGAAGTTCCAGTAGGAATAGGAATATATTAGGTGAGGATGTGTGTGTGTGTGGCCTGAAGGAATGGCTTGTGGTTCAGTTAGAATCAAGAAGTCTGACTTGTCAGTGCCATGAGGGAGGAGATGACCACTTGGAGAGCAGACACATTATCAACCACAGTAATGACCTTGACCAGTAATCCAGGTATAAGAAATCTACCTGGAAAGGGCATCATTCATTAGAGATGGCTGCTTAGCCCATTCTTTCCTTGTTGACGTAGCCCAAGGGAATCTAAATTACAGTTATAAGACTTAGTTTGGTGAGTTTAGAATGAGAACATTGAGAATTAGTTAGGTGACTCAAATGGTAAATGGCCTCAGCACAGAACAGGTTGACACCTTCATCTTTACAGGAAGGAAAGACATGCTCTTGGAATAAGACACAGTCTTTGGGCTAGAGCACTCTCTTAGCTGGCCGTCATTTAGATGAACTGCATAAAACAACATATGCCTCAGCCTGCCCTTAACATGCTTCCATGGTAGTCCAACTCTTACCCTTCTGAGAAAAACATTCTTTCTTTTTTAATTTAATTTAATTTAATTTTTATTGTTAAATCATAGCTGTGTACATTAGTGCAATCAAAGGGTACAATGTGCTGGTTTCATATACAATCTGAAATATTCTCATCAAACTGTTCAACGTAGCCTTCATGGCATTTTCTTAGTTATTGTATGAAGACATTTGTATTCTGCCTTTAGTAAGTTTCACCTATACCCATTCTAAGATGCACTGTAGGCGTGGCCCCACCCATTACCATCCCTCCACCCTATCCTCCCCCCTCCCTTCCCCTTCTTTGGCCCTTTCCCCATAGTCTTGTGCTATAGTTGGATTATAGCCTTCATGTGAAAGCTATAATTTAGCTTCATAGTAGGGCCGAGTACGTTGGATAATTTTTCTTCCATTCCTGAGATACTTTGCTAAGAAGAATATGTTCCAGCTCCATCCATGTAAATATGAAAGAGGTAAAGTCTCCATCTTTCTTTAAGGCTGCATAGTATTCCATGGTGTACATATACCACAATTTGCTAGTCCATTCGTGGGTCGAGGGGCACTTGGGCTTCTTCCATGACTTAGCAATTATGAACTGGGCTGCAATAAACATTCTGGTACAGATGTCTTTCTTATATTGTGATTTTTGGTCTTCTGGGTATAAACCTAGTAAAGGAATTATAGGATCGAAAGGCAGGTCTATTTTTAGGCCTCTAAGTATTCTCCAAACATCCTTTCAGAAGGAACGTATTAGTGTGCATTCCCACCAGCAGTGTAGAAGTGTGCCCTTTTCTCCACATCCACGCCAGCATCTCTGGCTTTGGGATTTTGTTCTGTGGGCTACTCTTACTGGGGTTAGGTGATATCTCAAAGTAGTTTTAATTTGCATTTCTCTGATGATTAATTAAGGATGATGAGCTTTTTTTCATGTGTTTGTAGATCATGCGTCTGTCTTCTTTAGAGAAGTTTCTCTTCAAGTCCCTTGCGCACCCTGAGATGGGATCACGTGTTCTTTTCTTGCTAATACATTTGAGTTCTCTGTGGATTCTGGTTATTAGAGCTTTATCAGAGGTATAACCTGCAAACATTATTTCTTTATATATTTAATGAGGTTACTATGAAGTCTGGCAGGTGTGTAAACTGCCATGTCTTTTGGACTACAGATCTGTGCTATCCATTATGGGTTATTATGGAAATTGATCAGTTCAGTCATCCACGAGGAAAGATGTATTCAACTATATAACTGTAGGAGAGATAAACTACGGTGGTGAAATAGATATGAAATGTGATGGCAGGGCAAGGCAAAGGCATGTAATCATTTAGTCTTAGGTTTTATTTCATCACGCACATCTGTTGTTGAAATTTGTCAAATGTTCTGAACCTTATACTGAAACTTACACCTGGGGACTAAAATTCTAAGTGTGTGGTCTGTGATAGCTGTAAAACATCTACAATTCGGTTTAGAGAACTTTTTTCCTCAAAGGCCTGTGCAGGAAGTTTTATTAGTTTATGCCATTTATGATGTTTAATCATTTCTTTTTAAAGTTCAGAATTTTAACTCCTCCATCACAATATTGTCCTTAAAGTTTAACTTGTACTTGTAAAAGACAGTATTATTTTTAAGTTGTAATTATGTATCAGCATATAATCTATCCCATATTGTATATTCAAGTTATATAAAAGAGAACAACTTACAGTAGATGGTTTGTAGCACACTTCTATAAAGTAATTGAATTTAAATATTCTGGAATGGTGGTCATTTATTTCTACACATGATTAGCTTCAGTTACCTTAAATAGTTCTCAGAATACTTCAGTTTTTACTCTGCATTCCCCTTCCCCAAATTTATCAAGATTAGAACACTGAGACCAAAATAATTAAAATTAGAGATTCACATTATGTGTGGGTTTTAAATTCCAGTATTTGTGTGTTTGTATTTTTAGGATTTCTTTGGAGGTATTTGTTACGCAAATGTGTGTATTTCCATTTGGTGAAGGTACTTTAAAATTTTTTCATCTCATTACTTGGAGATACTGCCCTGATGTGTTTAAAATTTATCATGATTGTGGTGCATTTTGCAAGGGTACATGTCAAATCTATTAAGTGTAGTGTGTAAATATCTTAACACAATAATTAAGAAAGTGAGGTGAAGGCTATGTTAACCAGTTTGATGTAAGGATTCCAAATTGTATATGAAATCAGCACATTGTACCCCATAAATGCATTAATGTATACAGATCTGGTTTAATAAAAGAATTAAAATAAAATGTATCATGAAGAAAGTTCACTTGTTGGTGATCATGTGATGTCATTAGTTTATATGTTTTAGGTAGTCTATGATTGTAGTATAAACTTGTTATATATCCCTTTATTAATGAGAATACTAACTTGGAATCCTACCTTCCTATTTTAAGAATGTTACAATTAAGAGTTACATTCTGTATTAAAGATAAACAGTTAATATTAACAGTAAGCAAGAAAGGTCACAAAGTAGATACAACAACTGTGAACCTATACTAATGTAAAATAGCAAATAGTACCACATACATTGATTATACAAGGCCTCGGTATATTATAAAATGTACAGGGTATACATAAATATAACTCTACTGTTATAAATCTGGACTACCTAAAAGTTATATGTGAGTATAATAAACATCAGTTAATCATTTTTAGAAGTTTATAGCTGCATTTCTTAAAAAGCTGTCAATGAAAATTTGAATTCATTCCACCTTTTACCTATTAATAAATTTCCTTATAACAACTGAAGGTATTGATAATAATTCTGTAAAAGTGCATTACACTTCGTATGTGCTGACACCAAACTTTCGCATTTGTGATCCATCATTTCACTAACTATAACTGTTTTTGAAGTTGGAATCATTCTTTTTTAGAAGTAGTCACTGTAGCTTCTCAGTACTTGGAGGCTTCACTTAAGAGCACTATAGGGAATAAAATTTAAAACAAATAGGAGGGCAGTTGTGAAAAAGGAGAGGAATAGTCTTCTTCCAGCTATAATCATTGGAGTATGGTGTGTATGGATTAATTCCTTTATAATCCTTTTCCAAATTGTAGAAGATAGAACCCCCCGTTCTATAAGCATACTTTCCACTGATTTTGTTTACACTGAGCCCCTCTCTTCTTTCTGTTCACAGCTTATCATGGCTGAGCGTCGTATGATCTTGAACATTTAATTATGCATTTGCTTTTCCAGTTTGGTCCCAAGTTAAGAAGCTGTTTTCCTTTACCATCATCTTCATCTCTGCCATATCTTGGTCTCAGCATTTGATCTTATATCTCTTGTTTTGTTTTGTGACAGAGTCTCCCTTTGTCACCCTAGGTAGAGTGCCCTGGCATCATAACTCACAGCAACCTCAAACTCTTGGGCTTAAGTGATCTTCTTGCCTCAGCCTCCTAAGTAGCTAGGACTACATGTAGGCACCTGCCACAACACCCATGGCTAATTTTTCTATTTTTAGTAGAGATGGGGTTTCTCGTTCTTGCTCAGTTAGTTTCGATCTCCTGAGCTCAAGCAACCCACCCACCTTGGCCTTCCAGAGTAGAGGATTACAGGCATGAGCCACCATGCCAAGCCTATTCTCACACCTCTTATTCAACAAAAATAGGTGATGTTATTCAACATCTTTTGTTTTATGTTAGTCCCTTTTTAAGGTGAACATTTTATATATATATATGTATATATGTATTTATATCTCTCTCTCTATATATATATAGATAGATACTTCTCTAAAATTCTCCCAAAGGAAAAAACTGCATCTACTATTCCACATCAACTGTTTTCTAGATGTATATGATTAGACTCTTAGTCTAAAAGTGAATTAGGAGAATATACTGTGAGGCCTGTTCCTTAAAGTTATAATCTTTAAGATGGACAGTAGCAATAGACATGGTTTCTCTAAGGACCAGGCCAAACAAGTTCTCTTATTTTTAATAAGAATTGATTCTATAGAGATTTCATCTCAGACTATATCAAAAGAATCTTAGTGTCTTAGCCTGGGAAGGATCAGTTAGAACTAGGAGACAGTGTTACATAGCTATCCAAGCCATCCCAGGGGTTTAGATGGAAGTCTTAGAGAAGGGAGGCATTTTGTCCTGTACAAAAGGTATAATACGAAGTGACCTGGCATTGGCCATGCCCCTAGTTAGAACTGAGCCAAGTTTCCAACTGGTTCTGTAGTATCCCCAGTGCCATGGCAGAGCAGGACCTCTGTACCTTCAGTAGAAGTCCTGGTCTGGAAAGGGCCAATCTATAAGACTCTTAGGGAAGAATAAAAAAAGTAGAATCTGGGGGTGGAGGTTCAGAGGAGTAAATGAAAGCATTTTTTAAAAAGAACTAGAAATTATGCAACATAAGTTGCCAACACAACAAGAACAAATAGCTGTGAAAAAGAACTGATTATAAATCCAAGAAATTTAGTCATTAGAATAAAATAATCAATAGAATAAATTCTAAATTGAACATAGAATTGCTAAATTAGAAGTCTTTGAGTAATGTACTCAAATTTGTAAAACCTATGAATGTCAGGTAGTGCTATGAATTCTTTATATCATATCAAATATAAACTTATTTAATCCTTAAAGCAACCCTATTCGTTTAATAAGAATACATTGTGCCAGTTCCTGCAGTTATGGCTGTGTATCAGTCACCCCAAAACTTGGTGGCCTCAAACAACCCATGTTTATTATATCACTATTTCTTGGGGTCAGGAAACTGGGTAGTGAGGGTTCAGGGTCACAAAGGAAGTTGCAGGCAAGTGGTTGGTTGGTGCTCATCTCATGTCAAGGCTTGCTTATGCCTGGAGGATCCACCTCCAAACTCACTCATGTGCTAGTGGTAGAGTTTCTCTTTACCTTGTGACCAGAGGCTTCAGCTCTGTCTACAGGGGGCTCTCCACAGGCTGCAGGAATGTCCTCATGACATGGCAGTTGCTTCCTCCAAGTGAGCAGTGGGGGTGGGAGGAAGTCAAGATGGGATCCACAGCCTTGGGCAGGGTTATTCTAAGCAACAAAACCAATGGGAGATAAATCGGTTTATTATAAGGAAATGGCTCGTGTGATTATGAGTCTGCCAAGTCTTGGCAGGATGAGTAGGCAAGCTGGAGAGCCAGGAGAGCTGAGGACACAGTGCTAGTCTCAAAGTTGGCGGGTTTAAGTCCCAGGAAAAGCTGATGCTTCCATTTATGTCCAAATTCAGGAAAAAAGTCAATTTCCCAGTTTGAAGGCCATAATGAAGGAAGAATTCTTTCTTCCTTGGAGGAGGGTCAATCTTTTTGCCCTATTCAAGCCTTCAACTGATTGGATAAGGTTCACCCACATTAGGAAGGGACATGGGCTTTACTGTACTGATTTAAATATTAATCTCTTTCAAAAACACCTTACAGAAACACCCAGAAAAATGTTTGACCTAATATCTGTAGGGACCCCATGGCGTAGTCAGATGCATACATAAAATTAACCATCAAATTAACCTAATATCGAAAGTGATGTGCCATACATTTGCAGTATAAAAGTGAACCACTAAGTCTATCCTGCACTATTGAAGGGAGAGAGTAATTAAGCTTTACCTCTAAAAGGAAGGAATATAGAATAGCATGTAGATGTATTTTCAGACTAGTTTAGAAACTGGTACCTGGTACTTAGGAGACTCCAATGTTTATTAAATAGAAGTTCCAGAATAAATAAATGTAATGAATGGTATAAAAGTAATATTTGAGGAGAGAATTATAAAGAATCTTCATCTTTCATGAAGAAAGATATGAGTCTTAAAATCAAATGTATATTCAGGATACCAAACAAAATAAATGAAAATAAATCTTCAGATACATTGTGGTGAAATTATAAGACAAAAATAAAGGGACAAGAGCTGTCAAAGAGAAAAAATATTCCTACAGAGGAAGACAACTCCTCTGATGACAGTAGGCTTATTAGCAAATACTACAGGCTAATAAACAATGGAGTAATGTTACCAAAGTGTTGAAAGAAGACAATTATTATCTTAAAATTTTAAGACTGGTTAAATTTCTATTCAAGATTGAGAGTAAATTTCAAAGATGCACAATAGAATTTATTTTTTAAATATGGGGAATAAACATTAATAAGACTAAAGTTGCTTTCTGTGACTCTGATTCCTCATGTACAAATAGAAATAATGATACTTCATTTTCCATATGTTTGTTAGCCATTTTTGTCTGTCTTTTTTAGAGAAGGTTCTATTCATGTCTCTTGCCCAGTGATATAGGGGATTGTTGGCTCTTTTTTGTTGTTGATTAATTTGAGTTCTCTGTAGATTCTAGTTATCAAGCTTTTGTCCGATTCATAATATGCAAATATCTTTTCCCATTCTGAAGATTTTCTATTTGCTTTGGTTGTTGCCTCCTTAGCTGGCAACAACTTCTAAACAGAAGCTTTTCAGTTTAAAAATAAGTCCCATTTATTTATTTTTGCTGTTGCAATTACCATGGAAGTCTTCTTCATGAAATCTTTCCCCAGGCCAGTATTTCAAGTGTTTTTCTTCAAGGATTTCAGAGAAATGCAAATCAGAACCACCCTGAGATAGCACCTAACCCCAGTGAGAATAGCCCACATCACAAACAAAGTCTCAAAGCTCCAGATGCTGGCATGGATGTGGAGAGAAGGGAACACTTTTTCACTGTTGGTGGGACTGAAAACTAATACAACCTTTTTGGAAGGAAGTATGGGGAAGCCTCAAAGAACTTAAATTAGATCTCCCATTCCATTATGTAGTCCCATTACTAGGCATCTATCCAGAAGAAAACAGAATCATTTTATCATAAGGACATTTACACTAGACTGTTTATTGTGGCTCAATTTACAATCACCAAAATGTGGAAACAACCTAAATTCCCACCTACAATGGATTAACAGGTTGTGGTATATTTATACCATGGAACATGTTCTTCTTAGTAAAGCATCACAAGAATGGAGAAGCAAGGATCCAATATACTCAATTCTAACATGAAGGCAGCAGATGATCTAATACAAGGTGGGGGGAGGAAAATGAGGGAGCAGGGAGAGGGGAAGTGGAAGGGGGATGGGTCATGGTGTATGACACACCTCTAGGGGGACAGGACACAAGTATAAGGGGGACTTTACCTAACAAATGCAATCAGCATAACCTATTGCGTTGTACCCTCAATGAATCCCCCCTCCAAAATGATTCCCTTTTTGTTTGTTATATTCCAAGTGCCTAAACAGTACCTGACACATAGTAGGCATTCAATAACTAATATTTATTAAATGAATAAATGAGCAAATAGGGTTAAGAGGATTAATATACATCTGCATAATTTATAGCAATGCCTGATGTGTAAGTACTCGATAAATGTTACTAAGATTGTATCATTCTTGGATACTCACTTGAAAAACTATTACAAATATTTTTCAACAAAAAAAATTCTATAAGGAGGCATCATATATAAAACACCACTATGACACAGAAATTGATATAATTCTGGTAAATTAATTAATGACCATAGGGAAGGAAAATAAAGGAAAGCGAATCTTTTGTAGTATTTTTAAAAAGGTGAAACCAAGACCTTCAAGGTGATTCTGAAATTGATGTGAAAGAACAAAGGGCTAAGAGCAGCTAATTGACATTTGAGACATGAAGAAAGGGTTTTTGTCCTATTAGATTTTAAGACTTATAAACTGTAACAATTAAAACCAAACTCTTCTTACAGGGAAAGGCAACTAGACCAGTGAAACAAAATGACCCAGAAAGAGACTCACACATACATGGAAACTTGTATGTGATAGAAAGCATCGCAAGTCAGTGGATAAGGTAGAGAGTCTTCAGTAAATTGAACTGGAACAATTGGGGAAAACATGAAAGTTGATAACCTACCTATATTATGTAAAAATTAATTCTAGTTGGGTTAAAAAGCTAAGTGCAAAAAAGACTTTAAAGCTGTCATTTAAAAAAGAAAAATAGTATTTTTCCTTGAGTAAAGAAAGACTTTTTAGAAAAGACGACAGACTATAAACATAAAGAGGAAATAAGATTAATGTGACTTTATTAAAATTTAAAATGTTCACATCTCAGAAGATCCAATAAACAAAGTGAAAAGACAAGTCTCAGATTTAGAAGATATCTTTATAATGCATGTAACTGACAAAGACTGGTATCTACACAAATAAAGAATTCCTACAAATTAAGAAGGAAGAAACAACCCAATGGAATGAAAAAGGATATGACTAAGCAGTTTACAGAGCAGGAAATACGAGTATCTAGTAAACACATGACAAAATCCTCAGCCTCACTCATGATCATCCCAGTACAGATGATGCCATCTGTACCCATCAGATAGGTGCCAGAAGGATGAAAAGTTCCTATGTTGGCAAAGATGTGGGGACCTAACACCGTCATGCTCCTGGTAGGAAAGTAAATTGATTTAAACACTAGAAGAGCTCTTTTGCAAAATCTAATGGCCTCAAAGCATGTGCTCTGGTATGTGAGCCCATGTAAATGCATATTCTAGTCTCGGTGCCTATAGCTCAGTGGCTAGGGCGCCAGCCACATACACCAGAGCTGGCAGGTTCAAACCCAGCCTGGGCCAACTGAACAACAATGACAACTGCAACAAAAAAAATAGCCGGTGTTGTGGTGGGTGCCTGTAGTCCCAGCTACTTGGGAGGCTGAGACAAGAGAATCGCTTAAGCCCAAGAGTTGGCGGTTGCTGTGAGCTACGATGCCGAGGGAGACACTCTACCAAGGGAGACATAGTGAGACTGTCTCAAAAAAAATTAAAAGAAATGCATATTCTAACACTTTTGTAATGATGAAAATTGTAAATAATTACCCATCAAATGAGAGTGTATAGTTTTAATATATTTGCATAATGGAATATTATATAACCCATTAAAATCAATGAGAACTATATGTGTCAACATGGACAATCCCATACAGATGCTGAGGAGGAGCACACAGAACTACATGTGTGTTGTAATACCATTTATGTAAAAGCCACATGAGATATAATATGCTTTTTATTGATATGTAATGTATAGTAAAATTATATCATTTTCAAGCATGGTTTTATAGACTAAGTCATGATAAAAGTTACCTCTGAGGAAGTATGTGAATGGATGGAGGGATAAAAAAATGGAGAGAGATAAGCAAACAAGAAAAATGTTAGGCCGGGCATTGTGGCTCACACCTATAATCCCAGCACTCTGTGAAGCCAAGGTAGGCAGATTGCCCTGAGCTGACAGGTTCGAGACCAGCCTGAGCCACAGAAAGCCCTTGTCTCTAAAACTATCCAAGCATTGTGGTGGGCACCTGTAGTCTCAGCTACTTGGGAGGCTGAGGCAAGAGAATTGCTTGAGCCCAAGAGTTGGAGGTTGCTATGAGCTATGACGTTACATCACTTTACAGAGGTTGACAAAGTGAGACTCTATCTCAAAACCAAAAAAAAAGAAAAATGTTAATAGTTGATAAAATCTGAGTCGTGTCTACATGGATGTTATGTTGGACCCTATACTTTTCATTTATTTGAGATTCTTCATAGTAAATAATTTAAAAATAAATTACCAAACAAGTTCCACAAATTACATATGCGTGTACATATGTATGTATGTGTGTATATATAGGTCCATATTTTTAAATTTAAAATTTCTTACCAACAAGGATAGGTGAGATTCTCCCTAAATATTCTCTCTAATATGTTCTGGATCTTGCTCATGGGAAAATCTTGAAAAACAACCGTTTTACAAGGATATGGACCTTTGGTAAAAACAAACCTAATGTCACATCCCTATTTGTTAGTAAGTTTAAATGGCTAAGTATTGTGGAAAATCTCAAAATTATCTCTTTCTAATGTTAACATTTTGAGAGCTACATGAGATTGTCTTATAAATGTTGTAAGTTATGTTCAGACTTAAGTATAAAATCAATATGAGCTTTTTTATTTTGATTAAATTTAAAGAAATACTCATCGGTAAAATAATTAGAATTAAGTCTAATATCCCTCTAGGGCCTATTATAAAGATTACTATTTTAATTTTGCTTAAAATAACCTTATTATATGTGAAATACTTTACTACTTTCTCAGTGAGAATCTTATGCTGGGATTTGACCAGATGTTTTGCATTGTCCTCGACACATTCTTCACCTTTCCCTCAACTGGTACTTTCTAGTTTTTGAACACTTGGAACAGACTTACGAAAGGTTTTATGATATCTTAATGCTTTTAGATACAATTTGGTTAAAATGTTCAGAAGGAAATTTTGCCACATATGTTTGAATAGTTTTTTTAATTTACAAAAGAAAAACTAGCAATATGAATATTTTCCATTAGTTTGATTTTTTACACCTTTTCATGGCAGGCATGTCATGAAATGAGATTAGGACTTTTTAAGGATATTTTAGGTACCATGGTTATATAGCAATCTAGCATCTCTTTGAGTTTCTTCAGTGATGAGACGGTTTTTATTGTACGGGAGAGATGGGCTTAAATGGCAGGAACATGACCAGAAAGTGCATGTCCCGTGCGTTTCTGTCAGCATGCTGCTACTGACAGGTGCTCAATGGTTGTTGGTATCCTTGTCAGCAAAGAGAATCCTTTGACATTAAAGTCACCAGCTCAGTCCTGATTTGTGGTGACTCTATTGGCAGTTCCATCAGGCTGCAGCTGATCAGTGAATGTCACAGCTGCCGCTGTGCTAGAGTGTCACCAGCCCCCTGTGGGGTTTTTGTTTTTGTTTGGTTTTTATTTATTTATTTATTTTGGGGGGGAGGGATGGTTTAGCTTGTCTTGTTCTGTCTTAACCAGACTTTTAAATTGCTTACCTTTGGGAAATGAACTGAAAGGTCATAGGGAATATAGGTATCTTTAGGGCATGCAAAAGCCTATACAAAGTGACGACTTACATGGAGACCAGTAATGATCACCTTGACTCCAAGCCAATCAATGGTGGAGCCTCTGGGGACTCATTAAATGGCATCTGTGGAATCTGTAACCTAAGTTTTGAGCTATATTTCAGGAAAAGCAGTGACAGCCTTTAATGTCTAATTGACCTCTTCTCTTTGTTTCACATTCATTCGCTTTCCATATTTGCCTCTGATGTGGTCCCCGATGGCAGCAAACAGCACTGCTCAGCATTTTAAACTTCTGTTCAGAGCTCCAGCACCTCAGTCTGGGCAGTTGTGTAATGGTAAGTATTTAGAATTCTTTGTACTACTCAGTTGCTCCTTCTCTTTTTCTTTCCATGGGTGAATTTTCTCCTGACTCACCCACCATACTCACCCACAGTTTTTTTTTTTCATTTTTGTGGTTGGTAACTTTGTTCTCTACTTTCAAACATTTTTCTTAAATTGAAGAATGTGTCTTTGAAACACTAACATTTTTTATCTATGAGAGTAAGGAAAGAAGTATAGTGTGGTGGGAAAAGTTAGCTCTGTCCCAAGCCAGATGTTGTCTTAGAGGGGATATTTACTTCTCTGTGTTTACAAAGTAAGATGTCAGTCATACCCAAATGTCAATGGCTTATTACATTTTTCACAAAGCTGATTTTAGTTTTTAAATTCTGAGATTTTTTTCCTGGAAATGTTAATGATGGTAGATTTATTTTGCTTGTTTGTTTTTGTTTTACTGTCCTTACTGGGCAAAATAGAAAGATTTACACCTTATATTGGAATTCAGTTTTTGGAAAAATTTGCTGGGCTTTGTAATCCAAGAGCCTAGGGACTGTGTACTAGATAAGCTCTAAAATCTTCCTGGATGGAAAATGACGATCAGATGTGCCCTTGAAAGAGCTCTTAGGAAGAATTAAATCTTTTTTATTTAAAGCACATAATTATGCAGCTTACAAATAATACTGAAACGTACAGGACAATAAGATTCTTGTGGGGAAGGGAGTATGCGCATCCGTGCATGGGTGCGTGTGTGCATAGGTGCAGTCTCACCAGAAGTGAACCTTCCATTGTCCTGACTGTGGAGCCCTTCCTCTTCACCTCCTCCCCCACAAACAGGCTGATTTAGCAGATCCAGACCCTTCCAATCCAATTTTGTATCCAGCCAGTAGAAAGACCTGAAAAAGCAAGATAGTTGCAAGATTCCACAAGAGTTCTTCTGGTATCGTAGGCTCAGAATCAGCAGGCGGGGTCCCTGACATAAAATAGATGCCATCTGAACATCCTTGAGAGCTCAGCAGTGACTTCAGAATGCCCCAGGATTTGACAAGGTAGATTAGATGGGCCGTTTATAATGACACATTTTTCTCCATGTCCCCATGGTCTTTAATCCTTATCATTTATTCCCATTAAACCCCGTGTATAGGCTCAGGTCATCCCAGTCTCTGGAAACAATCTAGGAAGCCACTAGATGGACCTTATTTATGGTCCAGTTCTTACCACAGTAAGCCATTTCATAGGCTTCTATGTCTCTCTTTAGTGGCTCTTCCATATGGGCCCAGTGGCGTTAGATGGCAGTTTCTGTGCAACAAACCAGCCAGTACTGTCACTTGTACCTTTGCTTATTACTCGCCTGCCCTTTTCAGACTGGTAGAGTCTGTTTGCTTCCAGCCAGAGATAACCTTATTCCGCTTGTAATATAATCTCTTTAAATTAGAGCAACATTTCCTAGAAAAGCAAGCCTCTGACCATAGACTAGAGTTGTAATTGTGTATATGTATTTTAAGTTAGTGTTTTCCAAAGTTAAGCCATGGAAAATTAATCCTGAAGGATACTCAATTTAAAAAGGTGTATATGTGATGGTGGAATGGATATTTCTAAACAAAATTAGGAAGTGCTGTTACTGTATCCTTCTCTTGTAGTTTCACAGTGATATGTGCCATAAGAAAGAAACTCTTTGCCTTTTGCTTAAGCCAGTATCTTCTAGCCATACCTGACTGGTAAACCTATTTTTTCCATATTACATTTTTTTTGACTATCGATATAATAGAAATTTTACAATTTGTGGTGTTTATGAAGCTATCACCCACGTAGACAGAGCACTGTGTTGACTTTGCATGGTGACCTGTCTTCTCTGGCATACGTCTTCTGTCTTGAATACAATGTAGATACTAAAGTAATTGAGCCACTTTTTCCTGAAGCGAATCTTTCTGCCACAAGTACCAGTTTGACGGATTTGCAATGGCAAGAACTTCTAAGAAATAATGTCTTACCCAAAACAAACCTAGATATTTTAGTCTGTGCCATAAATGTCTTCATAGAACTCCCTGGAAATTTTTATTTTTCCTCTTGATTGGGAAAGAGAATTAAAAAATTTTTTGGAATAGTCATATCTTTGACTTAAAGTTGTATTATCCATGGTAAAGGAAAGCAGTGAAAGAACAGGTATTGAACCCCAAAGCAGTCAGAAGCTTGCTTTAATGTTAGTTCCAACCTTCTTTTCCACCAAAGCTTTCATCAAGTTTGTAGGTAGATGTATTAGTTAGAATTAGATTCAACTGCCATTGACAGAAAAACTCCAAATGACTATTTGATTTAATGGTTCAAAATGGGGCTCCAGCCGTCATATTCCCATGTCAAGCAGTAGGGAATGGAAAAAGCAATGCCACCTGCCCTTAAGGGTTCTTCCTAGAAGGTTCATTATTAGACTAACTTCTTTTTATTCAGAACTTAATCATATGACATACGCGATAGCAGGGAGAGCTGGAGACTGTGTTTATAGTGAGCAGAAGGAGCTCAAGTAAAAATCAGAACAAAAGTAAATAATTAATTGAGTTTTGTATTTCTTTTCTAACCAATTAATCCTAGGAAGAGAGAAAAAATAATTAACCCATTGGTAAGCTAGGAGAAAAAGAGGTAAAGAACAAATATATTGGCTCCATGCCCGTAGCTCAGCAGTTAGGGCGCCGGCCACATATACCAGAGCTGGCGAGTTCGAACCCAGCCTGGGCCTGCTACACCACAATGAGGAGACTACAACAGGCACCTGTAAATCCAAAGGGGTTGTAATTCGTAAGGGAGGGGAAGGTTGCCTGCAAGCCACTTAAAAATATTTGGTTTTATTCTTATTTTCCCAGCCCTGAATGTCTTTGTGCCTACTGTGTTTAGTAATACTGTGAAAATTTTGCAACAAAGAAGGAATTTTGTACTGTGTGTATTTTGGTAGAAAGTGAGTCCATACAACATGGAAAATGCCCTGGTACAAATTCAGCACACTCAGAAGAGTGGGCTTCAGAATGTTTTTTAGTTTTTCTCTAAGGAAGCTAATTGGCAGCTCTAATCCTGAGACTTGTATTGTTTGGGTACACTCACCAAAGGAGATAGTTATGTTCTTCTAAGCCTGTTTCTTATGGTCTTCTGCCAGATTCTACCGTACACAGAAGGCCAGAGCCAGAGAAATCATCACCATAATGTCTAATCTCTCAGCCTCTGGTTATGACTTAAAAGTCTGTTCCCAAATCTGTCAGATTTCTCCAATAGCAACCACCTTAATCCAAGCCTGTCACCCCTTCTCTGAACTATTGCAGACCTCTTGGCTGGGCTTCCTCCTCCATTCTTACCTACCACAGGCCATCTTCCAGGCAGAAGCCACAGGTGTTTTTGTTTTATTGTAAACATAATAATATCATGTCACTCCTTTGCTGAAAACCCTCAATTGACTTCCTTAGTACTTAAAATAAAAAGGCAACTTTCTCATGTGCTCAGAGGCCTGGCCCCTGCATAACTCCCTGCCTATCCTCTCCATCACCAGCCACCCTTGAGCTTTGTGGATTTCATTTCTGTGTCTTGTGTATGCCAAGCTCATTCCTGGAGGTCCACCAAATACCATCCCCTCTCTCAGCTCCTGACAGTAGAATAACTCTCACATCACCTCGTTTTATTATTTTCACACCATCTATTACTCGCTGAATTTATTTTGCTTATTTATTAGTCTATCTGTCTTAAAATGTGGACAACATCTCCTTAGTTATCACTGATATTGCTACCATCTGGAATGGTGCTAGTACATAGTGGTTAGGTACGTAAATATTTGTTGAAAATGAATAAAAGGAAATAATCATTGTAAATGTTTACTATTTTGTTTCCTTTTGATTTCTGGTGATAATTTTGATACCAGATTTGATTAGAACAAAATCAAATGAACCTCTTAAAAGAACCCATTTAAAGAAAACTTAATTAAAGCATATAAAGCCCAAGGACTGAAATATTTAATCCATGATTAATAGAGGCTAACCCTATAATCAGAGATAAATATTGAGCACCTTGCATAACTTCAATTACATGTTATAATCTAAGTTATCGTCATGTTGTCTATTCAGTCCCCAAATGCCACATTTAACCCAAAACTAGTATCTTTATTACTACTGTCAGCATTTCCACATAGTGCTTTAGAACCAGGTACACAGACCATATCCGGGAGATCTTACATACCTACCAAAGTATATTAATCATATATAAAACAGGAGAAGTTAGGCTCTATCAGGGGTGGCAGCAGCAAGGCCAGCAGTCCTCAAATTCTTCATGAAAGTCTAAGGACTTCAGGATTTGGGATTTAATTCATTAATGTCTTCTGTCTGGAGTTCTATTAAATGGATTTTTAAGTAAGTGATTGCTGTTTTATGAAACAGTGGCAGATTTGTGTGTTGGGTGGACAGCTCTCACCCTAGTAATAAGAGTGTAAATGGAAGTCTAGATGGAAGCAAACAACAGAAGATGTTTAAGAAAGTTCTAATTTACTCTAAACAGTTTGCATTTCTGAGCATAACATGTAAAGGACTGGGATTGTTTGGTTTCCAGATTGAAGACTATGATGTGATAGCTAGCATGATAGGAGCCAAGTGTAAAAAACTCCGGACCCTGGATCTGTGGAGATGTAGGAATATCACTGAGAATGGAATAGCAGAACTGGCTTCTGGTTGTCCACTTCTGGAGGAACTTGACCTTGGCTGGTGCCCCACTCTGCAGAGCAGTGCCGGGTGCTTCACCAGACTGGCACGCCAGCTGCCAAACTTGCAAAAGCTCTTCCTTACCGCGAACAGGTCTGTGTGTGACACAGACATAGAAGAACTGGCATGTCATTGTACCAGACTGCAGCAACTGGACATCTTAGGTAAGGATACAGGGGTGGAACATAAAAGCTAACTTCAGACTCTTTGTAAGGAAAAAGAATTTTTGGGTCAAATAAAAATTACGTCCTGATAAGACTGGCTTGATTTGATAGAAAGTACAAGCTGGGTTAATTAATATAGGGATAACCATCTATGTACTTAGGTAACACAGTGAGGACAGTAACAGAATTTTATAGTTGAACCTATCAAAAGCTTTAAATAATGTTAATCCTTCATCTAGGGAGAAGAGTGAGAATTGACATGAGCCAAGTTCTCCTTTTCCAATAAGGACAGAAAATAAGAAATTAATCCCTTTGCCTTTTGTATAGTGAATTCAAGTTAAATATTTTTCAAAAAGCTTCTTTAAAATTTAAATTTGATTTAAAAAATGTTGTGAAATTTTTATCCCGTTAATTTTAGTTTTTCGGAATAGTCCTACTGCAGGCAGATCTATTGAAAATCCTGGGAGTCCCGCTCTGGGATTCCCTGTGTCCTTACTGCTAAATGTGATTTCGTTACTTCTTACTCTGTAACCAGGAGCACTACCAGGGTCATAGTCATCATTGCCCACACAACTGGTACTTTGTGAAGTCACATCTCACTTGCACATTTCTCATCAAATGCATTGTGAAAATAATTTGGCACTGGGGTGACAGAAATAGGAAAGTCTAGAGGGGCTGATTTAACTGTATAGGAGGTAGGAATGAAGATGGTAGGTAGTGTATTGGTAAGATTCAGATGCCAAATTCAGGGTGGGAAAATTCAGTTTTTACTTTTTAACAGGACTGTTTCAATATGTAACCTTTTGTTTTAAAACATGAAACTTAGGGTGTTTTGTTTGGTTTTGTTTTTTTTTAAACAGGAACAAGAATGGTAAGTCCGGCATCCTTAAGGAAACTCCTGGAATCTTGTAAAGATCTTACCTTACTTGATGTGTCCTTCTGTTCACAGATTGATAACAGAGCTGTGCTAGAGCTAAATGCAAGCTTTCCAAAAGTGTTTATAAAAAAGAGCTTTACTCACTGATGTAGTACATATTCTGTAGTAAAGTTAATGTGCTTTTGTAGGGTTTTATTTGGGGGTTGATTTTGGTTTTTGTTTCATTAGTTTTTATAATGATAAGAACTAAGACATTTTTAAAAATAGCAGATTGTTTATTAAAGTAAAAATGTACACAAATGTTGTCACAAAATATTCCAAGCACTTCAAGAATATGTGAGTGGATGATACTATTTTTACTTTATGTTGATCAGTGATATGCTTTAGACAATAATTATATGATTAGTAAAAGAAAACATGGAGAATGTTAACTTATTTTTTAAAGGAGCACTTTGAGTAATACAGTGTCATGATATTTATGTAAAAAATAAAGTTAATTTTTCACACCTCTGTGTAAGGATGTCTTATTAAGCCTATGACCTGGGAAATAAGATAAATATTGTCAGAGCTAGTTGATAAGATAAATATTATCAGAGCTAGTTGGAGAAAGAACTTGTTTTTCTATGTTTACTTTTAGAAGCTAAAACATAAACTGTTCAACTGAAAGTGTGTAGTTTTTCTAGCCAGCTGGTAGCATGTGCCTATAGTCCCAGTTAACTGGGCACGCTGAGGTAGGAGGATCTCTTGAGCCCAGGAATTGGATGCTATAGTGTGTGATGACTGTACTTGTGAATAGCCACTGCGCTCCAGCCCTGGCAACACAGTGAGGCCTCATCTCTTAAGAAAAAAAAAAATGTAGTTTTTCACACTTTTCTTGTGATATATTTATCTATTTCATTACTAGAGAATACCAATATAAAAATATGGAGGAAATCAAGAACAAGAAGTAAACTACTAAATGAAATAGCAATACAACTGCTAAGTAGAAGCATTAAAAATTTGCCAGAGAGAAAGGTTTAATGCTTCTGAAAATTGTGCAGGCTGGCCATAGTGGCTCATGCCTGTAATCCCAGCACTCTGGGAGTCTGAGGTGGGTGGATCACCTGAGCTCAGGAGTTTGAGACTGCATTATGGTAAGTGCCTATAGTCCCAGCTACTCAGGAGGCTGAGGCAGGGGGATCACTTGAGCCCAGAAGTTTGAGGTTGCTGTGAGCTGTGATGCTACAGCACTCTACCCAGGGTGACAGAGACAGAGTTAGACTCTGTCTCAAAAAATAATAATAAAAATAATAAGGCTTCTGAATTATGAACAGATTTTATTTATATTTTTTCCTGTACTCCAGTACCTTAAATATTAAAAATCAAGTACAGTGTGGGAGAAGCAAAAAAATAATAAACGTTCTCTTAAATAATGAATTGACTTAGTTATGCTACTAAGAAAGTAGACAAAATATTTTGTGGCATGAAAAGTCAGGGATGTTTTTAATAGAAAACTACTATCAGCTATATAGTATAACAAAATTCATTTTTCCATTGAAGGCCAAATTTATATTTTAATATCCATGTGCTGTAGTGATTTTGTAGAACTGTGCTGTTCGTTATAGTAATCACTAGCCATATGGGGCTATTTTATTTAATTTTAATTAAATTTCAGGAAAAATTCACCTTTTCAGTTGGACTAGCTACATTTCCAATACTCAGTAGTGATGTGAGGCTGGTGATAATCACATTGGCAATGTAGATATAGAATATTCCCATGATTGCAGAAAGTTTTATTGGATAGTGCTACTCTAAAATTCCTTATGTTGTAAGATTTATTCATTCAAGGAAAGGCACATTTAGTTTAAAAATTAGCACAGTTAATATGTATCTCTGGACAGTTTTCGAGGGTTCTGTCAATAGTACACATATGAAATCACTTTTCCTCAAAGTTCTTAAGCTAATGAATGTATACATATGGCACGTAGTGGACGTTTGGTAAATACTTATTGAATAAATAAGAATATAGTATATTATTGCATTAAGTCATGTCAGATTTTTAAAGCATAAATGTTATAAATTACTACAGTAGTACTGTGTTTATTTTATAGAATGTAAATAATGTAATATTGTGAAATTTTAAATATTAAAGGATTAATACAATCTCTATGACATTCAAGAAAAATGTATAAAGAATTGCTGTCCTAGGAGCTTAGTATGCCCCATCCAGTCTTCTATTTGATAGAAGAAGTGAGGGGCCATTGGAAAAGGGTTTTGTTGTTCTCTGTTATCTTCAAGCACTGGGGTCTTCTTTTCATCCATGAATGCATATAAATATTTTAATGGTTTTATTCAGTAGACCTTTGGCAGGGAGATGCACCATTGGACTATAGACTGTGTGAAGTCATACTTTTATCTTAAGCTAACAGTTTACTTTGTGTCAGGCACTATTTCATTTGCTTTGCATTCACTGACTCAATCTTCACAAGTCAGTAAAATATATGCCATTACTTACTTCCATTTACTGATGAGGAAACTGAGGCAACCCAAGATTGGAGAATCATTCATCATTTAGCTGCTAGTAGCATAGCCGTCACACAAATCTAGACCACCTAGCTTTAGAGGAAGTCCATTCCTCCTATGCTTCTAAGTGTCCAGAGTGGCTTCTCATGCTAGAACAGAAGTCATGAACCTTTTTTTCTGTGAAGAGCCAGATAAATATTTTAGGCTTCATGGGCTGAACGGCAAAACTTAGATCATCATGCAAGTGCTTAAACACCTAGAGAAAAACCAAATTTGCACAAAAATTTCATTGACAAAATTCAAAGTGATAATAATTGAGAACTTTTTTGTAACATGCTTTACTACTGCAAAGAATTAAATACTTTAGGGGAGGATAACATTTCACTTAATTGGAGTTCCAAGTTTGTATTTCCTGTCATCAAAGTTGATTATAATAAGATTTTACATATTTCAACTTTGAAATAGGTATAGCCAAATATTTATATTAATCCATAAGAATATGATTTTTATTGATCATGTGTATGATTTCTGTTAGGTTATTTCTTCACTTGGTATTTTCCTTCTAGGATATTATTACTGTTTAGATTAATCACTTCCATTTGAAGGTTATTGGAAGCCCTTCAATTGCACAGTTAAATGAATTTTGAAAAATGTAAATTTCCTTTACACTTGGATCAAAATACAAAAAGGACTGCTCGATCTATAGCATAACTATAAATACGTGTGAGAATGGAGGAACTGCTTCTTTGTCTTCTTGATAATACAAGAAGGATATGAGGCAGCTTATTACTACTTGTGAGTCAAACAATATTGTCATCAAAATGACTTAAGATGTCATTTTATATATTTCACATATAAACACTTTATATATTTTACATATAAACACTTGTTTTGCCTTGTACTTCTTACAAACAAATGACATTACAAAACATTATCAAGTCTGTAGCAAAAGCTAAATTCCAAAGCCATTCCGTGTTCTATAATAGTAGTTGAGGGTATGTTCTTCTTGTTCAGGAAAACTTCACCATCAGCCCTGAAGTCAGAAACTCACAGTAGAACTAACGTTGTTGTGCCATTGAACTGCTATGTGGTAAGGAAAGTCAGAACCTTCATCTATATCAGACAAGAGGTGATGGAACTGTTCGGTTAAATCCGTGAGAGTAAATGAAGTTCCCCATTGATACAACTAGTTCAATGACACAGATTGCGTCAAATGTATTCCACAGAGTACCTGGTGATGAATGATGTAGTAAATAACTGTAAGTTTTAAACTTACCTTCATCTTTTTTTTTTTTTTTTTTTTTGCTTCACACATTTTTATAATACCACCACCGGTTATAAAACGTCTTAACAGATTCTACCTCAGTGCCTTAGAAAATATTCTTGCCACACAGACAATTCATAGAGACTAATTCCAGTCATTTCAACCTTGGTTTTGGCTAGGCAGTATCAGTTGCATCTGCTGACTTACCAAGAACTAAGGGAAAGCACTCAGAGTTATTTGCCATATTTTTTTTAATTGACTATTGATATTATTCCCAATGTTCTCAATTCTTTGAGCAATTCTTGTCAAAAATTGACTTAATATTCATAAGCAAATTAACCGTAGACACTTCAGCTGATACAATCAAACACAATTTCTTTAATGCACCATTGGTAAAAGATTTGCCTTGCTTGGCTTGCAACTGAATCACTCACTTTTCAGCTTTATTTTTGTCTTTTGTTTTTGTAAAGTCTGCTGTGATGACATATCTTGTTTGAAATTTTCTGACTTTTCTGACCACTGCATGTCTATGAATTGAGAATACGGTGTTAAGTGTTTGGTCCCACATATACATAATAAGATCTTTCAAAACAGTAACAGTGCCATTGCATATTAAACACCATACTTTGATAGCCGGGCCTTGTGGCAGGTACCTGTAGTCCCAGCTACTCAGGAGGCTGAGGCAAGAGAATCGCCTAAGTCCAGGTGTTGGAGGTTGTTGTGAGCTGTGGCCACGACACTCTACCAAGGGCGACAAAGTGAAACTCCTGTCTCTAAAAAAAAAAAAAAAAAGTAGAGAATGTGGTAGACGGAGACAACCCCACAACCTTTCTTAGCTATTTCTGAAGTGAGAATTCACTTTAAAACATAAGAAAAGTAAGTCAGTCAAACAGGCCAAACCAGAAATAGGGAATAAGGATAATAATCTTGGAAAAAAGAAAAAACAACGAGAAAGTAATGAGGCACCATAGAACAAGTTAATAGCATGTTTAATGATGTTTTATTGATGATGAATTCTGATGAGTTTAAAATTGTCATATGTATTTAACTTGCCTACATGTTGTTAATCACATAAGTATATTTCTAGTATACTTGTGAAATTATTCCCTATAAAATTATTAAAATGTGTTACATAGAAAAAAACAGCATTTAAAAAATTACTCTCTCGCAGTGCCTGTGGTTCAGTGGGCGGGCGTTGGCCCCATATACCGAAGGTGGCAGGTTCAAACCCAGCCTGGCCAAACTGCAACAAAAACACAGCTACTTGGGAGGCTTAGGCCTTGCCTAAGTCCAGGTGTTGGAGGTTGCTGTGAGCTGTGATGCCATGCCACTCTACTGAGGGTGACAAAGTGAGACTCTGTCTCTACAAACAAAAATAAACACCATGCTTTGAGTCTAATTTGAAATTTTTCAAAAACATCCATATTCTATTTTGCCCTAAAAACAGCACTTGAAGTCTGATTTTCTCTTTTTTGTTCTTGTTTTGACATTATGGGTATGTACTAGTAACAAAAATTTTTTAAAAATTGTGATTTGACAGCATATGTAACACTCAAAATGCTAGTAATTATAAATGCATCACTGCAATTTGTGGCACGCCACGTGGGAGGGCAAAATGGTGAGAGCACCACGGAAGTCTCTTTTGTAGTCACACACCTCTGTCATTGTAATGTGAAAGCAATCATAGCTAATGCCCAAATAATGTGGCCATGTCCACTAAAACTTTATTTATGAACACTGAAAGTTGAATTTTGCATAATTTTCATGTGTCACAAAATACTATTCTTTAAATTCCCCAGTTCCCCAGCCATATAGGAAATGTAAAAACCATTCTTTTTTTTTTTTTCCAGGTTTTGGCCCGGGGCTGGGTTTGAACCCACCACCTCTGACATATGGGGCTGGTGCCCCACCACTTTGAGCCACAGGTGCCGCCCATAAAAACCATTCTTAAGGAGCAGGCTGGATTTGGCTTGTATACCAAATCTGTGACCTCTGTTTTAGAGTATACAAATATATAAATCCATACTCACACATTTCTATTTTTTGAGACAGAGTCTCACTGTGTTGCCCCAGTTGAGGTATTTCTAATTTTATAAACCATATCCAAACCTGTTCTCAGCTATTATCTTTTTTATTTTATCATTTAGATTTTAAGATCAAGAACAGTTTTCTTGTGTCAGAGAAAATAAAAGTGTTTACCATAATAAAGAATTTATGTAGGGTCTCTGTTCATTACAGTTTGAATGAACTACATTACATTGTTAGTTTTGACAATTGAGTTAAATTTTTGTGTAATTATTATCTTTTGGCATTTTGCAAAGGTAACTTATCTTCCCAGGGGCTAATAATAAAGATAAGTCTTTGGCCTGTTTGAGAGCAAAATTAAATGATTCTCTCAATGTAAATTGCTCTCAAATAAGATCTTAAAAATACACAGTATAGCCAATACTCGAGTACTTGGTTTCGAGCCAATATGTAACAAGGAAAACTGTTTCTTTGCAAAATTATTTTTATTTTTTGGTGCTTCCAAGGAATTAACTAACAACTAAAAACTCATATTTGCAAGTCCAGTAATACTGACCAAGGAGAGTCAGTAAAAATTATGTTTGGCTACCATGTACATTGGTAATAAACATTTGACTTTTTATTTTTGCGTATTAAAGGATGCCTGTTATTTACAGAGTAAATCTTCATTTTCAGAGTCATTTATCACAGATTTATCAGTGTTGCATCTAGTTTTCTCCATTGAGCACATTTGATATTTGTACTTTAGAGAAACTTTTCTAACTATGTTGGAAATCTTGTCAGTGACCTTTAACCACCAAGCATTACCTCTTTGTTTATTAACAATGTACTGATGGAAACCTTGACTGCAAGTATAAAACTATGGCTGTTAAAATAGTTTTTTGGCAATAGCTATTAATAACATTCTGTTGAGTGATTTGCTTTAATCAGAGATCAGGTTTTATTATATATATTTTTATAAATATGGATAGAGTCCAGGATTTTTTCTTTGGCACAGCAGAAAGTGTGCTCAAGATTTTGCCTATAAAAGTCTAAATTTTTGGCTTAAATTTTTGTACATATGAATACTGTTAATGGTGTATTTGACTACATTTTGAAAGGAAGAAGGTAGTTTTGTGGAAATTGACATTTTGAGAGAGATTTTCATCTATGCATTTGGTAAAGTAATATAAATTAATGAAGTCTTATTTATAAAAACTTTATAAAACTGTCATATGATCAGCTAAGTTGACTAGAATATACCAAAGATAAAACAAGTCTTTGTTACGAATAAAGATCTGTCCAGACTGTCCAGACTGTACAAAGTAAGATGTTTAAAGTTTTATTTAATAAAAATACTGTCCAATGTTTAATGCTTTCTGTTGTTTGTATTATTCTGTACTTTAAAATAGATAAACTTGAGTATCTCATTAGCTCACTTTCAAAACTGATCAATTTCAGGACAAAGCTGAACATAATGGAAGGTTTGAGTAAATAGGTTTGTGTCACAGGCACTATGAAATTAGCAAGCATAAGCCTGGAAGATCCACCTGCAAAACACCAACAGTCCATTGACACACTATAAAATGTTAATCAGCTTGAGAACATTTAAACCCTAAAATCCCAGGAGTCTGCAATTCAACTGTAAACTGAGTTTGAACTGTTACTTCTTTCTACCTTCTCAGTGATTTCCCCCCAAGTAAGATGTATTTACTTTAAAAGTTTGTTTGGTTTGTTAAGGTTTGATAGAGTTTTTCTCCTTTTACTTAGAAAGTATCACAGATGTGAGTCAACAAAAATACGTTGATCGTTTTGTACGAGGCACAGATTGGTGTAGGGGTGCTAGGTCTAGAAAATGCATGTAAAGGACCACAAAACAATTTTCAAAAATGCTTATGTGGGGTCAAGAAAAAATTCTGTGATAAAATAAGCATATTGTACAGTGGGTTAAACAAAGCTGGGCAGGTTTCGTTACTACTGAACTCCAGGGCCTTTAAAATGCTTGTGGACGTTGTGAAGGTAGGAGAGAGAAGATTTGTAGTGTGCCCCAGGCCTCTGTGGAGTATTTATCAACATCCTAGAAACTCCAGGTTCTTGGAACTGTTTGGGAAATGCCACTAAGCTGCGTTATATTCTGTGTTATAGAAAGTATTCCCGACGGTGACTTGTAACATCATTGGGACATTATACATGGTAATTTGTTTCTAAAAAGAACTATTGTATTATTTAACAAGATTTGGAAGTTGAATCATAACTTGGTTATGTGATTTAAAAAATGTATTTTTGAGCATGATTGCTTTTTATTTTGACCCATAATTCCTAAGTTCAGTTTTTATACATGTATTAGATTTTTAGAAGATACATCTAATACTTTTGGTTTCCCTAAAAATCTGTGAAATATGAATCATAGTCTAGTAATTGGGAATGCCTAAAGCAATTGTTACACCATCTGATAATTTTTGTTACTTGTAGGATTTCACTGTCAGGTTGCTTCAGTTAATATTTATATGTTGTGCTACTCCACAGACTATTTTAAGCATATATTGTGCAGTAATAGAAATAAGAAATTTTACATTAACTTTTTGACCAGTAACATTTAGCTCCAGGTTCCGATGTAATATTTTTTTTAAAAGCCTAGTAACATTGCTTTTCAGCCTTTTGGCTAAGATCAAGTGTAAAAAGTATAGTAACAGTTCACTACTAGCTTCTGTTTTACTTAAAGTCTGAGAATGAGGGAAGTGGGTAATTTATCACAAGGATAATTTCTTCCCAAATAGATGTAGTACACACACACACACATTCCAGTCTCTCCAGGAAATGTGTTTAACTTATTTTGTTGAACATTTTTGAGAGGTAAATTATTTTTCTCCAATACTTCCTGTAGAATATAAACGTTTCCAGCTAAGATTATAACAACCAAGGCCAAAGAACTGTTAATGCTAACACAAATTCGGCCACACCATTGTTCTTGAGATTTTTTCTGACACCCAATAAAGAATTGATAACTGTCGAAGCCCTGGGTAATGTTTAAAAGTCCTAAAAATAATTCCACCTGATAAAACCTAACCCAGGTATTATAGTTAATACTTATTAACAGAAATGTCTGTAAGTTCTTAGAGTCTGATAACTAACATATGTTAGTTATCCTTGTTGGCAGAGTATGTCTGGCCATGGGCATCTACGAAGAAAAAAGAAACACTATTAGACTGTCTTTTGAAATGTCTATTTTTCAGTCTATATGTACTCTTTGCAAAACCAAGAATCTCATTTTCTGTGCTAAGTGCATCCATTCTACCAGGACCTAGATTGTAAGTAGAAAGTGCTCTGGGGACATCACCAGCCTTCCTCAGCACTGTCAGACCTTACTAAACCCTTGTGACAAGATTCTAGTTCCAGTTGTAGTTTTGTAGCCTTAAATCACCTCTGATAAACCAAGGGGTGGGCTATTTTTTAAAATTTGTTAAATGTTAAAGTACCTAATGTTAAGGCAATTTCTTAAGCCTGGTGGTACATTGATAAACCACCATCTCTTGGGAGAATAACAGCCACAATTCATTGGGCTTTCTGTCATGTAAATACTTTCATCATAGCTAATTTTAAGCTATCGATGTGAAGTCACTTAATGCCAAATTGGGATGAGATGCACACACTTTGCTTTTTTGAGTTGTATTTTTAGCTCTAGGTCCCAATTACCAGATGAAGATATTAAACATTGATCCCATAATTTCTTTTAAAAAAGGCATTATAAGATAAAGCTAGCTTTCCCCAAGAGGTGGTATTATCTGTAGCCAAATCATTCTTCAGAATCTATGAAATTCCTATTTGCCATGTAATATATTGCAAGAATAAAATTAACAATTTTTTCTAAACAACTAATCTGATAATCATACTTAGAGGAATTAAAATTGTTAAAAAGGTAAGTTTGAAAATTTTTATTTGTTTTTTTTTTTGTAGCGACAGAGTCTCACTTTATCACCCTTGGTAGAGAGCCGTGGTGCCACACAGCTCACAGTAACCTCCAGTTCCAGGGCTTAAGCGATTCTCTTGCCTCAGCCTCCTGAGTAGCTGGGACTACAGGCGCCTGCCACAACGCCCGGCTACTTTTTTGTTGCAGTTCGGTTGGGGCTGGGTTTGAACCCGCCACCCTCGGTATATGGGGCCAGCGCCCTACCCACTGAGCCACAGGCACCACCCAAGTTTGAAAAATTGTATTTGGAGGGGCGGTGCCTGTGGCTCAGTCGATAAGGCGCCGGCCCCATATACCGAGGGTGATGGGTTCAAACCCGGCCCCGGCCAAACTGCAACCAAAAAATAGCCGGGCGTTGTGGTGGGCGCCTGTAGTCCCAGCTACTCGGGAGGCTGAGGCAGGAGAATCGCTTAAGCCCAGGAGTTGGAGGTTGCTGTGAGCCGTGTGACGCCACAGCACTCTACCGAGGGCGGTACAGTGAGACTCTGTCTCTACAAAAAAAAAAAAAAATTGTATTTGGAGAAGCAAATTATTTTTGCTGATGTTAATCTGACATAAATCATGAAAACTGATAGAGCATTGTGTGTTTGTGGGATAATTTTTTTTAATTCCCCTATATTTCCACAGGCCTTAAAAATTATATTCCCAGATAAATTGTGGCATTTCCTTTCTGCATGTTGGTGCAATTTTATGTTATGAAATTGTCATGTAGATTCATTACACCTATTTTCCAAACACAAATAATTCAAATATGTACCTATCATATGCCAAGCTTTAAACTGCATAAAAAATGTTCTATCACTATTGTACTTGCAGGCACATTGGTAAGATATTTACACGTCTTTATAATAAAGATTCTTGGTCTGGAAACCTTAGAATTTTTACTTTTGATATCTTTCTGCTTCAAGTGCCAGATTTTTTTATCATTGGGGATTCATTGAGGGTATACAGAACAAGGTTACATTGATTGTCTTTGTTAGATAAGACCCCTCTTATAATTGTGTCCTGCCCCCAAAAGGTGTACCACACCTGGTGACCCTCCTACCCCCTCCCTCCTTCCCTTTCTCAGCTCTCCCCATCCCCCAAACCCCACCATGTACTAGGACCTTAATTGTCCTCATATCAGAGTTGAGTACATAGGATTCTTGTTTCTCCATTCTTGTGATGCTTTACTAAGAATAATGTGTTCCACGTCCATCCAGGTTAATACAAAGGATGTAAAGTCTCCATCTTTTTTAGTGGCTGAATAGTATTCCATGGTATACATATACCACAGCTTGTTAATCCATTCCTGAGTTGGTGGGCATTTAGGCTGTTTCCACATTTTGGTGATCTTTGATCTAGATTTGGGAACCTTTATGTATCTGCTTTTATTAGCTATAATGTGTAACAAACTTCGAAAATGTCAGTGGCTGTCATCAATATTCATTTCTCACTGATGTGCATGTTGGCTGCTGTTCTGGGTTGCTGAGGCTGCCCTGCTAGATGTGGTTCAGGTTCAGGTTCACTCCATCCAGGGCCCATGGTGCATCCTTCTAGTGGCAGAAGGCACTGAAGCAAGAGAATTAGCAGCAATGTGGAATGCGTTGAAGAGCATCTAAGTGGACTCAGTGCTCATCAAGTCTGCGCTCTGTTGGCTAAAGCAAGTCTTGTGGCCAGAGGCAGCTGTTGGTCAGAGGACCACTCTTTCTATAAGAAGCCATTGTAAGTCCCCTCCAAAGGTTTGGGGAACACATGATTCTGAACACTAATAATCTAGGTAACACACTGTACCACAAACATTTGAGCTCACTGTAAGTAGCCAGAATATGTCAAAATAATATGAAAGAAAATCAAATCTTAATTTTAACAAAAGAAATATATTACTGATTACATTGGTTCAGTTAAGAATTTTTAAAAGTTCCTCTTTGTAAGATTTTCTCAAATATCACTACTGTTTAATTCTGTGGGACATAAAATAGAATAAACTATTAAAAAATGTTTTAAATTAAATCATCAATAGAGAAGTAATAGAAGCAATAGAGGAGAAATGAGTCATGAGGAATCCTCAGTCTGGACAGTGCTACTTTTTGGCTGTTACTGAGAGTCTCAATTTTCTGATCTGTAAAATGAGAAAGTTGTTCTGAAGCTTTCTAAGATCATTCTAACTATAAAGTGCTTATTCTAATAATTTTCTATTGTCACCTAATTAACAAAACATGTCCTGCAATTTTTGTTATAGTTTAACTCACTGTTTTTCTTACAATTATGGTAGAGCAATGGAATTTTAATTTTCTTTTATTCATACCCTGTCTTATTCAAAAATGGATTTGAGATAAAGTAATAGAATATGCTCTTCCTTGTTTTTATTTATTTTTAGTTCTATTTTTAATTTATTCTTTTTAAGCATCTTATTTTATGAGAAGCAATTTGGATGCCTTTTAAAATTTCATATTAATGCAAGGGTACGTACAAGTAGGTTACATTGTTTGTGTAAAGTCCAAGTTGTAATCTAGCCCTTCATCCAGGACTGTGCCTAATAGGTGAGAGCTTACCATACACCCCTCCCATAGTTTTAATTTCTTTTATTTATTTATTTTTTTTAATTTTTTTTATTAAATCATAGCTGTGTACATTGATATATTCATGGGGCATCATTCACTAGCTTCATTTTTAATAAATTATTATTAGTAGTATTTTTTTTTTTGTAGAGACAGAGTCTCACTTTACCGTCCTCGGTAGAGTGCCATGACGTCACACGGTTCACAGCAACCTCCAGCTTTTGGGCTTACGCGATTCTCTTGCCTCAGCCTCCCGAGCAGCTGGGACTACAGGTGCCCGCCACAACACCCGGGTATTTTTTGGTTGCAGTTTGGCCGAGGCCGAGTTTGAACCCGCTACCCTCGGTATATGGGGCCAGCGCCCTACTCACTGAGCCACAGGCGCCACCCCTAAAATTTTTTTTTTATTGTTAAATCATAGCTGTGTACATTAGTGTAATCAAGGGGTACAATGTTCTGGTTTCATATACAATCTGAAATATTCTCATCAAACTGTTCAACGTAACCTTCATGGCATTTTCTTAGTTATTGTATGTAGGCATTTGTATTCTGCATTTAGTAAGTTTCGCCTGTACCTATTCTAAGATGCACTGTAGATGTGGCCCCACCCATTACCCTCCTTTCACCCTAACTTTCCCCTCCCTTCCCCTTCCTTGGCCCTTTCCCCATAGTCTTGTGCTACAGTTGGATTATAGCCTTCATGTGAAAGCTATAATTTAGCTTCATAGTAGAGCTCAGTACATTGGATACTTTTTCTTCCATTCCTGAGATACTTTGCTAAGAAGAATATGTTCCAGCTCCATCCATGTAAACATGAAAGAGATAAAGTCTCCATCTTTCTTTAAGGCTGCATAATATTCCATGGTATACATTAGCGCAATTTGCTAGTCCATTCATGGGTCGATGGGCACCTGGGCTTCTTCCATGACTTAGCAATTATGAATTGGGCTGCAATAAACATTCTGGTACAGATGTCTTTGTTATATTGTGATTTTTGGTCTTCTGGGTATAAACCTAGTAAAGGAATTATAGGATCGAATGGCAGGTCTATTTTTTGGTCTCTAAGTATTCTCCAAACATCCTTCCAGAAGGAACATACTAGTGTGCATTCCCGCCAGCAGTGTAGAAGCGTGCCCTTTCCTCCACATCCACGCCAACATTTCTGGTTTGGGGATTTTGTTATGTGGGCTACTCTTACTGGGGTTAGGTGATATCTCAGAGTAGTTTTGATTTGCATTTTTCTGATGATTAAGGATGATGAGCTTTTTTCCATGTGTTTGTAGATCGTGCGTCTTGTCTTCTTTAGAGAAGTTTCTCTTCAAGTCCCTTGCCTACCCTGAGATGGGGTCATGTGTTCTTTTCTTGCTAATACGTTTAAGTTCTCTGTGGATTCTGGTTATTAGACCTTTATCGGAGGTATAACCTACAAATATTTCCTCCCATTCTGAGGGCTGTCTGCTTGCTTTACATACTATGTTCTTGGCTGTGCAGAAGCTTTTTAGTTTAATCAGGTCCCAGTAGTGTATTTTTGATACTGCTTCAATTGCCTGGGGAGTCCTCCTCATAAAATATTCACCCAGGCCGATTCTGTCAAGAATTTTCCCTGCACTTTCTTCAAGTATTTTTATAGATTCATGTCTTAAGTTTAAATCTTTTATCCAGTGAGAGTCTATCTTAGTTAATGGTGAAAGGTGTGGGTCCAGTTTCAATCTTCTACAGGTTGCCAGCCAGTTTACCCAGCACCATTTGTTAAATAGGGAATCTTTTCCCCACTGAATGATTTTAATTGGCTTGACAAAGATCAAATAACGGTAAGTAGCTGGATTCATCTCTTGGTTCTCTATTCTGTTCCAGACATCTACTTCTTTGTTTTTGTGCCAGTACCATGCTGTTTTGATCACTATCAATTTATAGTACAGTCTCAAGTCTGGTAGCGTGATTCCGCCTGCTGTGTTTTTATTGCTCAGCAATGTTTTGGCTATTCGAGTTTTTTTCTGATTCCTTATAAAACTAAGCATCATTTTTCAAGATCTTTAAATATGACAATGGAACTTTAATAGGAATTGCATTAAAATTATATATTGCTTTGGGTAGTATAGACATTTTAACTATGTTGATTCTTCCCAGCCATGAAAATGGTCTGATTTTCCATTTGTTAACATCTTCAGCTATTTCTTTTCTTAAAGTTTCATAGTTCTCTTTGTGAGATCTTTCACATCCTTTGTTAGGTATACTCCCAAATATTTCATCTTCTTTGGCACTACTGTGAAAGCAATAGAGTCCTTGACTGTTTTTTCGGCTTGGTTATTGTTGGTATATATAAAGGCTACAGATTTATGGGTGTTGATTTTGTAGCGTGAGACATTGCTGTATTCCTTGGTCACTAACACATTCCTAGTGTTTTCCAGATATATGATCATATCATCTGCAAAGAGTGAAAGTTTGATCTCTTCTGACCCTATATGGATACCCTTGATCGCCTTTTCTTCCCTAATTGCAATGGCTAAAACTTCCATTACAATGTTAAAGAGCAATGGAGACGATGGGCAACCTTGCCTGGTTCCTGATCTAAGTGCAAATGATTTCAATTTAACTCCATTCAGTATGATATTGGCTGAGGTTTTGCTGTAGATGGCCTCTATTAGTTTAAGAAATGTCCCTTCTATACCAATTTCCTTAAGTGTTCTGATCATGAAGGGATGCTGGATATTATCAAAAGCTTTTTCTGCATCAATTGAGAGAATCATATGGTCTTTATTTTTTAGTTTGTTTATGTGCTGAATTACATTTATAGATTTACGTATATTGAACCATCCTTGAGACCCTGGGATAAATCCCACTTGGTCATGGTGTATAATTTTTTTGATATGTTGTTCAATTCTGTTCATTAGGATCTTATTGAGTATTTTTGCATCAATATTCATTAGTGATATTGGTCTATAATTTTCTTTTCTTGTTGGGTCTTTTCTTGGTTTGGGGATCAAGGTGATGTTTGCTTTGTGTTGGGTAATTTTCCTTCCTTTTCTATATTTTGGAAGAGGTTTAGTAATATAGGTACTAGTTTTTCTTTAAAGGTTTGGTAGAATTCTGACCTTGGGCTTTTCTTTTTAGGGAGATTTTGTATAGTTGATGCTATTTCAGAACTTGATATAGGCCTGTTGAACATTTCAACTTCATTCTGGGTAAGTCTTGATAGGTAGCGTACTTCCAGGTATTGGTAGATTTCTTTCAGATTTTCATATTTCTGAGAGTAGCGTTTCTTGTAGTATTTGTTATGGATTTTTTGAATTTCTGAGGGGTCTGTTGTTATTTTATCGTTACCAATTCTAATTGATGAAATTAGAGATTTTACTCTATTTTTCCTGGTTAGGTTGACCAAAGGTTGATCTATTTTATTGATCTTTTCAAAAAACCAACTTTTGGATTTATTGATCTGTTGTATAATTCTTTTGTTTTCAATTTCATTTAATTCTGCTCTGATTTTGGTTATTTCTTTTCTCTGCTGGGTTTGGGGCTGGAGTGTTCTTCCTTGTCCAGTTGCTTGAGATGTCCCATTAAGATATTAACTTCCTCTCTTTCTGTTTTCTTGAGGAAGGCTTGCAGTGCTATAAATTTCCCTCTTAGGACTACCTTTGCAATATCCCAGAGGTTCTGATAATTTGTGTCTTCATTGTTGTTTTGTTGCAAAAATTTGTTGATTTACTTCTTAATCTCATCTATAACCCATCTGTCCTTCAGCGTGAGGTTGTTTAGCTTCCATGTTTTTGTGTGAGTATGCAGGTTCCTGTTGTTATTGAGTTCAACTTTTATTCCATGATGGTCTGAGAAATGCAAGGAATAATTTCTATTTTTTTTAATTTGGTGAGGCTAGATTTCTGGCCTAGGATGTGATCGATTTTGGAGTATGTTCTGTGGGCTTATGCGAAGAATGTGTATTCAGTTTTGTTGGTATGAAATGTTCTATAGATGTCTGTTAAGTGCATATGTTGAATGGTTGAGTTTAAATCTAAAATTTCTTTGCTTAGCTTCTTTTTGGAGAATCTATCCAGCATTGCTAAAGGGGTGTTAAAATCTCCAACTACTGTGGAACTGGAGGAAATCAAGTTGCTCATGTCTGTTAGAGTTTCTCTTATAAATTGAGGTGCGTTCTGGTTGGGTCCATAAATATTAATAATTGAGATCTCATCATATTGAATATTACCTTTAACAAACATGAAGTGTCCATCCTTATCCTTCCTTATTTTGGTTGGTTTAAAGCCTATTGCATCTGCAAATAGGATTGCAATGCCTGCTTTTTTCTACTTTCCATTTGCCTGGAGTATAGATGACCATCCCTTAATCTTGAGTCTATATTTGTCTTTTAATGTAAGATGAGATTCTTGTATGCAGCAGATATCTGGCTTGAGTTTTTGTATCCCGTCAGCCAACCTGTGCCTCTTTAGAGGACAGTTTAAACCATTCACATTAATTGAGAATATTGATAAGCCTTTCGACAGTCTGGTGGACATTTTTAATCCTTTTGTGACTGTGGAAGTTGGAATTTGATCAAAATTTTCTGGGTGGGTTTACTTTTGTGGTGGAGGATTATGCTTGTCTTTATGGAGGATAGTCCTGAGAATGTCCTGGAGAGCTGATTTAGTTATGGCAAATTTCTTCAACATGTGAATGTCATTGAAGTATTTGATTTCTCCATCATAAATGAAACTCAGTTTAGCTGGGTACAGGATCCTGGGTTGAAAGTTATTTTGTTTTAGGAGATTAAAAGTCGATGACCATCCTCTCCTAGCTTGAAAGTTTTCAGCAGATCTCTCAGAGATCTGCAGTTATTCTAATATTCTTTGCCTTGTAAATGATGGTTTTCTTTCATCTGGCTGCTTTCAGAATTTTCTCCTTCATATTAACTTTAGCAAAATTGATTATGATGTGTCTGGGGGATATCTTATTCGGGTTAAGTCGTGCTGGAGTTCTGAAACTGTTCGCTTCTGAATTTCAGAATCTCTTGGCATGTCTGGAAAGTTCTCCTTCAATAATCTCATGGAGAAGGGACTCTGTGCCTTGTGAAGTCACTTCATCACTTTCGGGGATCCGTATAAGACGCATATTGGTTTTCTTCAAATTATCCCAGAGCTCTCTGAGAGTGTGATCTGTCTTTGCCCTCCATTTCTCTTCCTCTTTGAGAGTTTGGGAGCGTTCGAAAGCTTTGTCTTCAATGTCAGAAATTCTTTCTTCTGCTTGTTCCACTCTGTTACTGTGGGATTATACTGTGTTTCTCAGGTCTTTGAGGGCTGCAACTTGTCTCAATGTGTCAAAATCTTTGGTCATTTGGTTTGAATTCATTGAATCTTGAGATATCTTTTGGGTTACTGCTTGGAATTCTAAATTGATCTTATTTGCTATCCAGATTCTGAATTTGATTTCTGACATCTCAGTGAATTGTTTGTGCATGGAATCTTGTACTGTGTCTGCCCCATTGATCCTTTGGGGAGTTGATCTACTTTGATTATTCATATTGCCAGAGTTTTTCTGTTGATTTCATCTCATGATTGTTTTTGACTGTTGCCTCTGGACGTCCTCAGAGTTGGGGAGTTGTCTTTCCAAGATGAGACCCCAGCAGGATCACTCTATTGTTGCTGTATCTTTGTAGGGAGTGACCCTGTGTAGTTCCTGTGGGGCTGCCCCAGCTAGAGAGTTCTGGCTGTGGAAGCGTGTGACACACCTGGATCCAGCAAGGGTGGGAGGTAGTGCATACGGTTCTGGGATTGCCTGGCACCCAATGACTTTGACACAGAGAGCCCAAGGCTCCAGCAGTCTCTGGCCAGGAGAAGGGCTCCACACAGAGGCAGGGAGGGCTCCAGAGGGCAGGCAGCTTCCAGTGTTCCTGGCCAGACAGCGGGCCAGTGTGGAGGCCAGTGTGGAGGGAGGGAGGGTAAGGAGGGAGGACATAGGGTTGCGTGGCTCCTGCAGTTCCTGGTCAGGGCTTGTGGAGGCCCCGTGGGCGTGGGTCAGTGGTCGGGGGTCACGGCACAGCTCTTATGGAGGTCCAGCAGTGCCAAGCCCAGGATTTTGAGGTTGCTATGAGCTGTAATGCTACGGCACTCCACCCAGGGCAATAGCCCGAGGCTCCAGTGTGCCAAAAACTGATCTCACTCTACCCCTAAGGGTTAAGGCTATAAGGCAGCTCAGTCCCCACCTTTAGGCTGCTCAGTCACTAGATTACTAGCTCCCGCCCGATCCTTGCTCTGCAACCCTGAGAGCAGAGCTTGCTGGGGAAGTTCTCTCACAATGGCTCCCTGTGGCCCACAGCCCAATACTATTAGCTCTGTCCCGCTCAGCGGCTCAGTCTGGGGCCCTAGACAATGCCCAAAGTTCTCTGCACTCCTGCTCAAGCTCTCCCCAAGGCAGTTCAACTGAGTGCCAAGTCCAAAAACACCAAAACAGTTCACAGGTAAGGCCTTTCCGGTTTGCAGTCTCACTGCTGCTTGTACTTATGGTTGCCAGCAGGATTAGGTCAATCAAACACATGCAACCACTTGCCAGTTTTCCATTGTTTTTGTCCTCCTCTTGAGGTCCATAAGTCCCTTGCTGACTCCCTATATCCTCAATGGGATAATTATAGGCTGATCCCACCAGCCAGAGATGCCTGGAGTCTTATCTCCCCAGACTCACCGTGCCCAGTTGCAGGGAAGCTGTTACTCAGCTGCCATCTTGCTCCACCCATCTTGTTTTTAATATTAAATCTAACCTTACTGTAAAACATTCAACTTACTAAAATACTCTTCTTTTACTCTGGAGATTTGCTGATTTAACATCATTATTATGTGAGAATCAGCTGGGAGGTTGTTTAAAATGTAAATTTCTAGTTCCCACACCCCTGATACTAGAGAGAAACCAGAAAACTACATTTTTAACGTGTACCCCAGGTTCCCAAGTCATCTCAGCAGTACAAACCCTATACATGATTTTAGTAATAATGGAATAAATAACCTAATATACTGGGATACCACATACTTAGTATAATATCATGCTTCCCATTCTTTATTTGGTGTTTGTATTTTGTCTTGATGGATTTATTTATTTAGTGTATTGGACCTCCATAAATAATAACATTATGTTTATGTATAAACTTTAGAAATGTACCAATCAAAATATCTTAAATACTTTTTTTTTTGGAGACAAAGTCTCACTTTGTTGCCCTGGGTAGAGTGTGGTGCCATCATAGCTCACAGCAATCTCAAACTCTTAGGCTTGAGCAATCCTCTTGCCTCAGCCTCCTGAGTAGCTGGGACTACAGGTGTGTGCCACAAAGCCCAGCTAGTTTTTCTGTTTAGTAGAGACAGGGTCTTGCTCTTGCTCAGGCTTGTCTTGAACTCCTGAGCCAAACAAACCACCCTCCTCTGCCTCCCAGAGTACTAGGGTTCTGACAGTCATGAGTCACTGAGCCCGGCCAGAAAGTAAAATATCTTAATCTTCCTTTGAAATGAAAATATGTTGATTAGTATTAGCATGCTTCAGAGGCATACAGGATAGGTAGATCAGTCTCAGACTGAAGTACAACTGAACTGCTGTTGATTATTACACCCCCACATTTCTGCTGCTTCCCTGTTTCCTTACAAATAATCTCTATAGCCATAATGTCCCTATTAAATACAGATTGTATCATTTTTCTGCTTAACACCCTGCAGAATAAAAATCAAAACCCTATCTTGGCTACCTATAAGATCTTATCGCTACTTCTCCTTACCCACCCCCATCCCAGCTCTCTGTACTGAGTTTCTTCCTGAAATGCTCTGGGTAGAGTATTCTTCCCTAGGTATCTTCACTCCAGGTCTCCCGTCTGGTCTCTGCTCAAATATTGCTTATGCACAGAGGCCCTCATTGACCATCCAAAATAAAGTAACCATCAATCTCTATCCCTTGTAACCCACTATATTTTTATTTGTAACACTTAGTACTATCTGACACATGTATCCATTTGTATCCACTTTTCTATAATGTTACATTCTATAAGCACGAGGACTTTGTTTTGTTCATTGCTATATTGTCAGGGCTTAGCCTAGTTGCTGGTACATAGGTAAGTACTCAATAAATATTTGTTGAACAAATATTAGAGATTATCCATAGTTTGTCTCATCTCTTGTGTCAGGCAAGACTATTAAAATCCAAGTTTTATAAAGTAGGCTATGTGGCAGTTTTATTTTCTCTTCATTTCCCACCTATTTTGAAAGTCGTTTTATTACTTTCAGATCTATCATCCCTTTGGCAAACTTATTCTTTCCATCTTTCTCTTGTCTATTTTTCAATTATGTGTAATATTTTATTTTGAATTATAGTAATTTAAAGTTATACTTAATTTCAAAAAGTTTTAATTGCTTAATTGAAATATGAAACTTCAACTATGAATTCAGTGTTGATGAAAGGCACCAGATTTACATTCTCATAAAGTAAGTACTTACTTTCAGGGGATACATACATGAGGTAGGCTTTAATATACAAACAGATAATAATATTCAGGATTTCCTCTGAAAACTACAAGTCTTGATTTTTTTTTAGAGACAGAGTCTCACTTTACTGCCTTTGGTAGAACGCCAGGGCATCACACGGCTCACAGCAACCTCCAGCTCTTGGGCTTATGTGATTCTCTTGCCTCAGCCTCCCAAGCAGCTGGGACTACAGGCGCCCGCCACAACACCCGGCTATTTTTTTGTTGCAGTTCTGCCAGGGCTGGGTTTGAACCCACCACCTCTGGCATATGGGACTGGCGCCCTACTCCTTGAGCCACAGGCACCGCCCAAGTCTTGATTTTAAAACAAACTAAATGAAAGAGTAATTCATTCCTCAGTATCTTCTGATACATGCCAACATATGTCCTAGTCAAGGTTTTTATGCCATAAATATATGCTTGCCTCTAACAGAACTGAGGTCATTTAGACAATAGGTTTAAAGCCCTTTGAAAACTGAATAGAAAAAAAGTAACTATTGAAATGTATAAAATATTTTTAGCAAAATAAGATTGAGCTACATTAAAACTGTCCATCTATTTGAACATTTCCCCCTCCTTCACCTGGACTTCCTTACTTCTTCCTATCTTCCTGCTCTGCTGCCTGGGAGCACCCTGTGTGTCTCTTCACTGTCAAGCGACCTACGGATCTGCTTAGGCTAAAGCTCACATAGCTCCTGGCTTCCAAACTTAATCATCTCAATACCAAACCCTTGAGCTGAGTAGTGGACACAGAAGATTCTCCAAATGTTGTATAGCTTTATAGTCAAGTGAGGCCAGGCCAAGGGGTCTCCTATGGTTAGCACACAGAAAAGTCCATTTACATCAAATCTAAATGATTCTTATACCATTTTACTACCACAAGACATAAATTATGTGAGATCCTAGCTTTATGTAACCCTACCTGGTGTCATGTTGATTACACTGGACCCCTTCCATCATGGAGGGGGAAGCATTTTGTTCTTTCTGGAATAAACACTCCATCTGGATGTGGATTTGCCTTCCCTACACAGCACCTCTGCCAAAACTGCCATGTTTGGATTTATAGAACGCCTTGTCCACCATCCTAGTGTTCCACACAGCAGTGCTTCTGATCATGCAAGGCTCATCAAATTCCCTGGTCTTACCATGTTCCCACTATTCTGAAGCAACTATCTTGATAGAATGGTGAATTGGCCTTTTAAAGACTCAGTCATAGTGCCAGGTAGGGAGTAAAACATTGACAGGCTGGGGAAAGGCTCTCCAGGAGGCTGTCTATACTCTGAATCATCAATATCTAAGGATGTTTCTCCCATTGCCAGGATACATGGGCCCAGGAATCAAGGGATGAGAATGCAAGTAACTACACTCATTTACCTCTACTGATGTGTTAGCAAAGATTTTGCTTTCTATTCCTATGACCTTACATCCTGCTGCATCAGTGGTCTTAATTCCAAAGGAAGGAATGCTTGCACCAGGAGATACAGTAATGATTCCATTGAACTGGAAGTAAACTGCTGCTTACCCACTTTGGGCTCATGACTTTGAGTCAACAGGGGAAAAGTGGGTTGAGGTTCTGATTGGGGTGACTGATCCTGTCTACCATGGGAAAATTGGACTGATAATGGAAGTAAGGAAGCATATGTCTGAAATACATGAAATTTCTGAGGGCCATCTCTTAGTATTATCATGTTCTGTGATTAAAATCAGTTATTATCTTTATGTGGTGATTAAATATGGCTTAAGGACATATGTATGGTCAAGTGCTAACTTGACCAGGGGTGAACTTGTGATAGTTAGTTTTATGTGTCAACTTGGCTAGACTATAGGGTGCCCAGATATTTGGCTAAACATTATTTTGAGTGTATCTGTGAAGGTGTTTTGAATGAGGTTAACAATTAAATTGGCACATTCTGAATAAAGAAGACTGCTCTCCATAATGTGAATAGTCCCCATCCAATCTTTGGAAGGCCTGTAGAGAACAGAGAGACTGGCCTTCCAGAACAAGACAGTTTCTCCAGCAGACTGCCTTTGGACTTCATCTGCATGTTGACTCTAACTTATTCTCCTGCAAACTGCCTCCAGACTGGACCTTCAGAGCACTGGCTTTCCTGGATCTCCAGCCTGCCAGCCTGTCCTGCAGATTTTGTACTTGCCAGCTTTCATAATCACATGAGCCAATTCTTTGGAATAAATCTCTTTTTCTGTCTATATACATCATATTTGATCTGTTTCTCTGGAGAACTCTAACAAATATACTTCCCAATAAAACCAACAAAAAAGCATGTGACCTACAAATTATATACAGAAAATTAAAGATATTTTGTTAAATGGGTTCAAAGATTTCACAGGTCCTGAAGTTCATGATATGTAATCATGCAAAGCCAATAGAAATTTGCTTTATATAAACCTTACCTAAGACGTCTAGTCATTCATTGAGCATTAAGTGTAAACTTTTCTGTGACCATGCTCCTGCCTACCTTACAAACATCTACTTTGTTTTTTAATAAGCACTATTTTTGTAGGACTTTTGCTGTTTTATGACCTTGAGACTCAGAATATTTAAGTTAAATACTTTATCATTGCAGACATTTTTTAATTCTATAAGCTGACATAATAATTCTGATATACAATGGAATCTATCTTCAACTTGCATGTATTACCCATAATGGTAATTTAATTTCTTTTTTATAAAATATTTTTGTTGCATACAGTGCTACTTAATTTCTGTAGGCTGAATACAAACGAGGAAGAAAAACTTGGCTAAAACATTCATTAAATCAATTACATATGAAATTGGGCCATGGAAAAAAGTATAAAGTTATGGGATATATTTTTAGAATCATCTAAGAAAATTTTGTGAGATACTGAGACTCTGTAGAACAAACAGTTTACAAAACAAAATACCAGAAATTGTAGTATATCTTTAGTAGACCTCTTATAAGAAAAAGAAGCAATTTATGAAGTTCCTTCAAGGACAAAAGATAATGGATGTTTTTATAGTTTGCATCTGGACTAACTCTGTTAGCATCATTAGTGGTAATGTATTCCAGGAGCCATTTAATGTAATTATGCAGATAATATTTTTTTCATAAGAATGTTGTGGAATTTCAAATAAGAACAATTTTTAGATGAAATCTTTGAATCTTTTAAGAGTAGTTTCCTCAAAAGGTCTATTACTTATACAGTAAGTAACAGAAACAGAAGGTTAAGAGACTACTAAATATTTTCACTTTTGGAGCTCACCTACTTATCGGTGCAACCTATTTCTTTAACTTGCTAAGCGAAGGAAGTAAAAAACTCTCCAAATTCCTTTACTTTTAGGTCTTAGCCTAGAGATGTTTAAAATATAAGCATTACTATGTTAAAAGTACATTAATTATAGTGGACACTATTTATTTATTTATTTATTTTTCCTATTCAGCCACATTTCAACCCTTCCTGAATCATTGTTCTAACTTTCTTTGGAAACCTTGGTTTTAGGAGGTTGGTATGTGACCTGAGGACTGGCCATGGAGAGCGTTGCAGCTCCCCACCCACCCCAGAGTGATTACTGAAGAATAGGCAATAAAATTAATTTTTGGCCTCAGGTGGAACTCTTCAATCTGAGGTTCCTGGTAGTACAGAATATAAGCCTTATCTATCATCGAACATTCTATTCGATTCCAAGTGTCACATGATCGCAAGAGGGACTTTACCTAACAAATGCAATCAGTGTAACCTGGCTTATTGTACCCTCAATGAATCCCCAACAATAATAAAAAAAAAAAAGAGAGAGAGAGAGAAAAACATTCTGGTCACCAGAATGAGTTCACTTGCCAGGAAACAGAGCCAGATTCAGTCTCAAAATCCTATTTGTCTCACTGGATAAAGTCATTTCAGAAATTTTATGTTGCAAGATCTAATAAATTCCTTGTCTTTGGGTTGTTTTTTTCTTTGCTAAGCTTGTTTGATTTGGTTTCAGTGGCTTGCAAATGAAAAAGTTCTGATAGTCATATATTACTATTTTGAAGAAAATATTTTTATAAGCAATTCTTCCACAATTTCCTATAAAGGGTAAGATCCTTTTGTCTTTTCCAGTTGTTCCCTGCAAAATATTATACACAATATTCATGTTTCTGTTCTTCTGGAAGTTGGTATGCATTTATGTTCTTGGATTATAAACTCTTTGTGGCAATTATAAATAATGCTTAAACTTAATGCAATGGCCTTTTAAAAAAAATTCAGACTATTACAGGAGTACATATGTTTTGGTTTCACAATTTACTTTCGTACAGTTTAAGTCAGAGTTTTAAGTGTGCCCTTCACCCAGAAAATGTGCACTGTACTATTTAGGAGTGAATTTACCTGCCCACTCCAGCCCCCTCCTACCTACCTTGTGTCTGTTGGGTTTTAATTCCCTATGTGCACATAAGTGTTGATGGACGAGTTCCAATTTAGTGCTGAGTACATGTGGTGTTTGTTTTTCCATTCTTGTGATAACTTTACATAGGAGAATGGTCTCCAGTTCCATTCTGGTTGTTATGAAAGATACTAGATCACTGTTTTTTTAGAGCCAAATAGTACTTTGTGGTATACATACCACATTTTATTAATGCATTGATGGGCATGTGGATGGTTTCTACATCTTTGTAATTGTGAATTGTGCTACTATAAATATTCAAGTGCAAGTGTATTTTCTATAAATTTTTTTTTCCTTTGGGTAATACCTAGTAGTGGGATTGTTGGGTCAAATGATAGGTCTACATTAAGTTCTTTGAGGCATCTCTACACTACTTACCATAGAGGTTGGACTGGTGTGTAGGTATTCCTCTCTGCATGCACATCAGAACTTGTTTGTGGAGGTTTTTGTAAAAGCCATTTTCGCTGGATTTAGGTGATGTATAAATAATATTGATATCAGAGTGTTCAGAATTTCCCACACACTTAGTAATAAGTGCCAAACAGTGTCATTTGGACCGGTTGTTTGAAAACTTTCATCTAGTGCAAGTTCCTTCCCTCACATTTGACACACCTCGGAAGACCGTGATTTGGGCAGGAATGGCATCCCAAGAACTTTTAAACATTGAGCTTTATGATGATGCAGAACTGGTAGGACTTTCTTTTGTGACATTTTTCTTGCGATTTGAATTGCAGTGCAAATATGCTAACCCTATAGCCCAAACCCGTTCTCATATTACTCTGCCTTTCAGTTGTGTATTGCTGCCTTGTAGCCCCTCAAATGTTACAAATGTGAAACTAGGAGATTAGCCATCACAGACCCACACAAGAGGAAATTTCAATTCAATTCAAGAATGAGGGAGGAGAAGGGGGGGTTCAGTAGGTTCCCACACAGTGGGTACAATGCATGGGTATCTGGCACACTCCTTGGGTGCAGGAGACAACTACAACTCAGACTTTAACCTTCTATGTGTAAATTATATAACCTAGTGGTTTGTACCCTCCTAGTAACATGAAATTTAGAAGAAAGGAAAAAGATAATTATTATTAATTCTTTCTCACAATTCTGTGGATAGCGCAAGTCTTTTGTTCCTGGAGGTTGGTATGTGTTTGTGCTGTGCTGGTGGTTATTATGGATTATGTATTATGACTTGTGGCTTCTCTCCGCTTGCAGATTAGCTGGGCGTGGATACAGGTGGTTTAGTGGTTGGTACACTTTGTTTCTCTCTTCTCTCAGTACTTCCAAGAGTGCAAGAATAGAAGTTACAAGGTCCCTTGTAGCTTAGCCATGCAAGCCAGGGTCATTTCTGTGGATGAATTTTCTTGATCAAAACAAGAACCAATCCAGCTATCAGCTACCATTCAACGAGAGGAGCAGCATGATCTCACTGCAGAAAGTGTGCAGGATGGGGGTATTGTGGCCGTCTCTGGAAACAATCTACTGCACTTTTGCTTTTATTTATAATTGCAGAAAAAGACAATTGGATCTTTTTGTTACAGGATCCCCTCATACACGTAGTAGAATTCTTCCTGAACCATTTGATACTCATAACATACTCAAAATGAAGTACATTGCTTATATTTGGAAGTAAATATTTCTGATGTTACATACATACGCTAGTCTATTTTCTTTGGCTGATATATACCCTGTTTCCCCCAAAATAAGACATCCTCCAAAAATAAGACCTACTTACAGGAAAGATAAGACGTCCCCTGAAAATAAGACCTAGCGCATCTTTGGGAGCACACCTTAAAATAAGATACTGTCTTATTTTCGGGGAAACAGGGTACAACTGAGCTGATCACTTGTAAAATATATAGGCTTTGCTCTTATTTAAAAAGGCAAAATACAAATATTGTTATTACTATCCATTCTGCCTTTTACTCTGCTCTGTGGTGTTTCAATTTTTGAAAAAATTAATACTTTGGAAGAGCCAAATTGAACCTAAGTATTGAATTATGTAAGTTGGAAAAGTGTGGCAGTTGTCCAAGATGTTTTTCTTTTGCTTTTGAGATAATTTTCTATGAAATGTAATGTATTCAAAAGTTGTATATCATTCATGTAGACTTAAAATAGGAAAGACTCTTTTTTTTTTTTTTTTTTTTGGCCAGGGCTGGGTTTGAACCCACCACCTCTGGCATATGGGACCGGCGCCCTACTCCTTGAGCCACAGGTGCCACCCAGAAAGACTCTTAAGAATGCAAATACATGTGGAAAAATACAAAGAAATTTATAGAAGTGGTAAATACCAAATTTAGGATGGTGGTTACCCCTGGTGAGGAAGAGAGAAGGGGATCAAGGTGCCGTGACTCGGGAAAACACGTACTTGTGTGATGTTTTATGTCTTAAACTGTGTGGTAGGTACACAGGTATTTGCATATTTTTTATAACTTTCTAAATGAAAAACGGCAAAATTTTAAAAAGAATTCTATATTTATCATCTAACTATGAAAGATACTATTTGAAGCTATGCCACATGAAGCTCTTTCAGAAATTAGCTTTTATATTGCTTCCTAAAACGTTGCCTCACTACAGAGTTAATTCTGAAACCTTAGCCCCCACTTGATACTATTTTACTTTTTTTTTTTCCCCAAATGAAACGACTATGCCAATGCCAGCAGAGAAACAGGGCATCCAACAACTCCTCCACTGGCTGGGTATCTTCACCTTCTTCACCGATCCCCAGCGCACAGCCTCTCTGCTTAGCTCACTTAGCTGCATCTGATGGGTTTTAGACATGGTCTGTTTTGTAAAATACGTGGGAGGGTGGGAGTAGTATGGCTACATGTGAAAAAACTGCTTGCAAAATGACTCCATAAAATTTTAATTCCCTTAACAAATCAGAGCTAAATCTTATTCTGGAAAATGTTACAGACAATAGTTTGTCATTTTTTTCCAGGAACCTAAAAATATTAATTTCTAACAAAAATTTTCAGTTGAACAGTTTTTTTCTGAGTACTACTTAGGGAGCGTCCAAGAAAAAAAAATTAAGGTCCTCTGATTGTTTTGATTTTAAGTAGGTAAAGGAAAATAGAGCCAATTTGACTGTTAGCATACAGATGAGGAAGGGAAATTATATGGAAGTCAATTCATGTTCTGTTTTAATTTTTTCCCACTTTTATTAAGGTACAATTAACAAATAAAATTATATATATTTATGATATACAACATGATATTTTGTATCCAGTGTGAAGTGATTAAATCAAACTAATACCATCTTTATCATTTCACATACTATTTTCATGATGAGAATATTTAAGATCTAATTTCTTAGAAATTTCCAAGTGCACCATGCATTGTTATTAACTACGGTCACCATGGTGTACATCTCTAGAAATTATTTATCATAACTAAATTTTTTTACCCTTTAGCTAATGTCTCTGGCAAGCCACCATTCTACTCTCTGTTCTATGAGTTTAAGTTTTTTAGGTTCCACTTGTAAGTGCTATCTTTCAGTATTTGTTTTTTTGTACCTGGCTTATTTCACTTAGCACAATGTCCTCTAGGATCATCCATGTTATCACAAGTGACAGGATTCCCTTCTCTTTTAAAGCTTCACAGTATTTCATTGTGTGTATGTACCATAATTTCTTTATCCAGTCATCCATCTATGAACACTTAGATTGATTCCCTATCTTGGCCATTGTGAATAATGCAGCAATGAGTATGGGAGTACAGGTACCATTCAACATATGGATTTCATTTCATTTGGATATATACCCAGAAGTGGAATTGCTGGATCATATGGTGGTGGTTCTATTATTAGAACTGTTTTCCTAATGGCTGTACTAATTTACCCACCAACAGTATACAAGCGTTCTCTTTTCTCCACATCCCCTCCAACACTTGTCATCTTTTATGTTTTTGATGATAGCCATTCTACCAGGTGTGAAGTGATAGTTCATTATTGTTTTCATTTCCATTTCGCTGATGATTAGTGATGTTGAACATGTTTAAAATATACCTGTTGGAAAGTTGTTATGTCTTCTTTTGAGAAATGTCTGCTCAGGTCCCTTGCCCTCTTTTATTAAAAAATGGGCTATTTTCTTGCTATTGAGTTGTTTATATATTTCAGTTATTAACCCTTATTAGATTTGTGGTTGGCTAATATATTCTCCCATTCCAAAGGTTGTCTGTTTACTCTGTTGATTGTTGCCTTTGCTACGGAAAGCATTTTAGTTTGGTGCAATCCCATTTTCTATTTTTGCTTTTGTAGCCTATGCTGCAAAAAAAAAATTGCAAAAAATCATTACCCAGACCAAAGTGAAGAATTTTATCCCTATGTTTTCTTCTAGCAGTCTCACAGTTCATTTTGAGTCACTTTTTGGATATGAGGTGAGATATATAAAATTTCATTTTTTCTGTACATGGATATTCAGTTTTCGTAACACCATTTATTGAAGTGACTGTCCTGTCCCCATTGTGGGTTCCTGCCACCTTTATTAAAGATCAGTTGACTGTAAACATGTGGATTTATTGCTGGGTTCTCTATTCTGTTCCATCCTTGTGTCTGTTTTTATGCCAGTAGCATGCTGTACTGACCATTATAGCTCTATAACATATTTTTGAAATCAGATAATGTGAGCCTCTGGCTTTGTTCCTTTTGCTCAAGATTGTTTTGGCTATTTAAGGTCTTTTGTGGTTCCATACGAATTTTAGAACTGTTTTATCTATTTCTGTGAAAAATGTCATTGGTATTTTGATAGGGATTGCATTGAATCTCTAGATTACTTCAGGTTATATGGATATCATAATAACATCAATTCTTCCAAACTATGAACACAGGATATCTTTCAACTTATTTGCATCTTCCTTAGTTTCTTTCTTCAATGTTTTACAGTTTTGAATGTACAGAGCTTTTATCTCCTTAGTTAAATTTATTCCTAAGTATTTTACTTTTTTGGCTATTATTGTAAATAGAAATATTTTCTTGATTTATTTTTCAGTGTATTGAAATGCTAATGATCTTTGGCTGATTTTATATCCTTTAACTTTACTGTGTTCATAGATTAGCTCTAAGAGGTTAATAGTTTTTTGGTGGAGTCTTTAGGGTTTTCTATATGTAAAATCATGTCATAGGAAACAGACAATTTTATTTCTTCCTTTCTGATTGGGATGCCTTTCATTCCTTTTTCTTGCCTACTTGCTCTGGCTCAGACATCCAGTATTATATTGAATAAAAAGTAGTGAGAGTGAGCATCCCATCTTATTCTTGATCTAAAAGGAAAAGCTTTCAGCTTTTCTCATGCTCTGTATTTAAAACTAGGCAGTTTCAGTTACTTTATACTGTACCCCAGAGAATACTGACATATTTGTATTCCACTGGCCTCTATTCAAATTGCCTTCCTTTTTCTTAACTCAAAGTAATCCAGTATACCATTCCTATCTTTTAAAGGCTAGAAAATCTTAGGTGCTTTTGTGCTTTAACTAGAAGTAGTATTCAGTATAAATAAATGTATTCTCTCCAGATCTAACCCCTCAGTTTTAGTTGACTGAACATGCTAAAAAGGAAATTTCAATGTATATCTAAATTTAAAAAAATAGTCTTTTTAAAACTGTCTTGAAAACAAACATTTGGATGAAAGTATGTGTCAGAAGTACATGAAAAAAGAAGTCACATAGCTTAAGTCATGAGAAGTTACTAGAAGCCTGTCTCAGTGCTTCTGTAAAGATTTCTGGACTCCACAGATAGCACCTACTACATATGAAAAATGTGCAGCCTCTGGTTTATGTTCGTTTGCTCTTCCCGCGTATTTTATTTGTTACAGAGGCACCATTTAGGACAGGGCCTCGCATGTGTTAGGTACTTCATTACATTTTCCCAATTGAAATTAAGTTGTTTTTACTAGGATCAGCCTTAAAAGTAGGTTTAATAAATGCAGTAGTTAAATATTACTGAAAAACCTGCTCTCCTGAAGACTTTATGATTCTTGTACGTGTGCATGAGTTTGTGTGTGACTGGGTCTGAGGGAGAGAGAGAAACTATCACAGTAAAACTACCCACTTCTGAAGCTGAACACAGTTTCTGCAATTGTCTTTTGTTCTCATCTCTCTATCCTTGCCCATTTGATTCCTCCAAAATGTAATCACGGTCTATGATTCTTTTTCTCTTTTTTAGCCTCTACAGCCATCCGGGCACCAGCATATCTTTTCCAGACTTGTCTGACTGATCACTTAGTCAGGTCATCGCTAGCAGCTTCCTCTCTACCTAACCCGTGCTTTCATCCTTACCCTCTCCAACCCAGGCCAACTCTCTTCCTTCCAGAAGCTTATTTTCGTTGTATCTCTCTCCTCTGCAGTGCCCCTTAATTGCCTTTTGAATCTAATTAAAACTTCTTCGAGACCCTCTACCAATTAACGCTGTGCACTGTCTCCCTCAGCAGCCTTCTTCTTCTGCCAGGCTCCAGCTCCTGTTCTCAGGCCCAGCTGCCATTTCCTGTGGCCTCCTACCTGGTGCTCCCGCTCCCTTTTGCCAAAGCATCCTTTCTCCTTTTTTTTTTTTTTTTTCTTCTCTCCCCTCCTATCTTTGATTACCCCAGAATCCCGCTCCACTGAACTTATGTTTGTTCTTCCGGAACGCATGCGTGCTCACGCACCTGCACCTGCATTATCAACGCCTGTTGGAGGGAGCAGGGCCCCCACACACCTCGGGGCAGGAACCCCGCACTGGGTAGTAAGTTTCGCTGTCTTTGGGGCTAGTGGTTTGGCCTTTCCCATAACCTGGCGAAAGTGCCTCTGGCGCTGACTCCTTGCTTCATGGTTCATGTTGGACCTGCATCCTCCCAGATGGTCCTGGTCTCTGCCTCAATTTCCCTTCCCCAGAGCCTCAGGCAGGCACAGCTACCCTCTCCCCCATACCAGTGGGACTTGGAAGGCCTCCAGCCGTTCAGAAGGTGACTGTCTAGGGGAGAGCCGAGAGCCAAGGGCGTGTGTGGGCTGGGACCGCCGGAGCTGAGAACCAGGGGCTGCACGTCCCTTCCCGGCCGGGCGGCTTCTGGACTTTGCGAGGTGGCGTTGCCAAGGGTCCCAAAAGTGGAGAGGGAGGCCCACGATGCCAAGGCCCCACTGCTCCGCCGGCAGCGGCGGCTCCAGCCCAGCGGCCTCTCACCTCAGCACATGAGTTCTTGAGCAGAGCCCTGCGGCCCCACTGCGGTGCCAAAGCAAAGAGGGCCGGGCCCTCCCAGGGCTACGCCGGTCCTCCGCCCGAGATCCTGCCGCGCGTCCACGACGCCACCCTGCCTGGGCGCCCCGAAGGGCTTCCTCGCGCGTGGGCAAAGGGAGGGACTGGCCTGGGCCACTCCTCCTCTACCAAAGGGACCGTAGGGAGGGCTGGGGGGGGTGATGGAAAGAGTGGAACGAGACCCCCAGTAGAGGAGGGGACGCCCCCACCGCCCTCCGTAGAGTGGGGACCGACTTCCTCCACAGCGCCTCTCCCGGCGACTCGGGGCTGTCTCTGGGAGTTCCTGTGGCGTGTCTGTGGTCCAAACCGTTTTTATTACTGAGCCCGGTGACTGGATGATGCTCTTGCCCCCTGGAGCTCTCCACTCGCGGCCTGAATCCGTTCCTGGCAAGCTGCTGGGGTTAGTGTTGCGGCCTCCTACGCTGTGGCTTCTGCGGGGTGTGTGTGTGTGTGTGTGTGTGTGTGTGGCGGGGTAAGTGTACGATCTCAGTATTCTCTTGACTAATTCAGGCCTGTAGAAATGTCCCAGAGAAGGACGCTTTAAATGTCAAAAGACGTAAAAGAGTGCTTTGTAGAAGTACCGGGCTGGCTTGGCATCCCAGTGGAGCTACAACCCGGGCAGTTTGGCCTCCATGGTGGTTTTTAGCTACAAGCCAGAGCCCGAATATCCTAACCAAGAAAGTCTGGTGAGTGGCAGCCTCGACTTAAAACGCATCAGAATCGGAGGTGACAATTGAGATGACTGTCCCTGCACTTTTCTTTCTCCACACTAGTAGACATAACGCTATATAGGTATTTTTAAGTTAAAATGTTTCTTGTTGAAAAAAATATTTCTTTTCATCATCAGGGGTGAAACAGACCAATACCATCAGCACCTAATGTGAAGCTCCCCACCCTTTTTTTAGACAAGGTCTCACTCTGTGACCCTGGCTAGAGTGCAGTGGCCTCATCACAGCTCACTTTAACCTCAGACTCCTGGGCTCAAGCCATCCTCCTGCCTCAGCCTTCAAAGTGGTGGGACTACAGGTATGTGTCACAGCAGAGGCTGCCACTGGAGTTGCCAACAATAGCTCTTCACTTTGGACTTGCACTTTATATAATGCTTTATGTGCGCTATTTCTGTTGGAAAGATTTTTATCATTCACATTCTGTTTATGAGAAACTGAGATTTGAAGATATCAGCTGACTTTTCCCAGTCGCTGGCTGAGAGAGGAGAGTGTGAACAAACGCATGTGTTCTGACTGCACGTCACCCGGTTCCACCAGGACTGCTGGATGCTGCCCATAGGTCACGGTCTCTCTCTTCCTCTCCTGGTCATGTTACTGGGAATGAAGGCAGAGGGAGGAAACAGCACTCACGGTGAAAACAGACCACGGTGTGGCGGGAGGACTAATTCACTGGCCTAAGAAGAAAGCCAAGTTCAGCTCCATAGGCTGAACTTTGGTGGGAGTTTCTGGGGAAATGTTTTCCCTTATTCTAGAAAATTCTTCCATGGGTGGGTCTCTGTTCAAGGGAACCACTTAAGAAAACTCACTTCTGAACTCTCAGACTGTAGAAATCTGTTCTATAGGAAGAAAATGTCAGATGAAACCTGGGCTGGGTTAAATAGCACATGCGGGACTCCCTGTCTGCTGATGGAGCAGTCTCCCTGCTGTTAGCTACCTGGCTTCTGACTCAGTGCTCTAGTCTTGGTGGTGCCGGGGGAAAGCTAGGTCTTGGCTGAGAGACTGAAGAGTGGCCTAGTACAGTCTCAACGAGTAAGAACTATGGATTGGGGACCTACCTTTGGGTACTTTTCCCGTAGAGAACATATGGTCCCTCCGAGGAAACTTTTCAAATCTCTACTTAGTTCTATCTCTTCCTAGAACTGGATGTTTAGAAACTTTTCTATGAGTCATATACATAGTCACCTTCATAAGTGTTTGGATAGGAGGGGAAAGAATGTAGAGTGAGGAGGGAGGAGCAGGGGATAGGAGAATTAGAGCTAAAGACATTTGAACTGATTAGGGGGCCGTAAAATCGAGAGTAGTTCGGAGCCCAAGCCACTGTGGGGCGCCAAAGTTCTACTCGGCTGAAGCCTGCGGCCTTCTCGGGTACCGGGGCAGACGTCCCGAGAACAGACGCACCGGGGGAAGAGAGCCCGGAGGAAGGAGGGAAAGGGAAGAAAGGAGGGGTGGGGCTAGCGTGTCCTTTATTCTTCAGTTAAACTCGCCCGGGAGACTTTGTTACATAACAAGTATGTGCGTGGGGGAAGAAGACTTTGTTAGAGGGAAAGGAGGAGGGTGTGAGCAGGGAAAGCTCTTGGAAAAGAAGAAAATCTCGGACTATTGAGCTGACCTGGGAGCACAAACGCTCCTCTTCGCTCCAGAAATTCTTGTGCTTCTTCTCAAACTGGGGCCATGACCTTTCCTAAAGAGGGTTTTCGAGGAAGGGAGATAGATTTGAACAGGGTCTGCTGCCCCCACCCCAAACACACACAGCAGCGACCCTGCCCAACCTCCCAGCCTCTCCTGTCCCTGCCCCCTCCCCTGCCCGGGGCTGCTCCTCCTGGACCCGGGCTCTTTCTCCTCCCGGGCGCCGCGGGGGTGCCCGTCTCCATCTGCAGCCCCCGAGGACTCCTCTGCGGGGATAAAGGGCCGCCTCCTCCGCCTGCGAGCGTCCTGGATGCTCAGCCGTCAGCTGCCGGGAGGCGCAGATTTCATTCCCGCGCGGCTGTGGCTACCGGCGGCTGGGGGCGGAGGGCCGGGGCCGCCGGGCGGGGCGGGACGCGGGCGGGAGGCGGTGGCGGGGACCGGAGGCTGCTGAGCGCCCCGCCCAGCCCGCGTTTATTACATCCCAGCCACCGGCAAAGGTTAGGAGCGCGCATTTAGAGACGGGATAATCCGAGTTTAAATATTAAAAGTAAAAGCAGAAACGGTCGAATATTTACCTAGAAACTGAACGGATCTCCCTTCTCGAGGAGAGAGGACCGTGGAGGAGCCGGGCTCCCAGGCCTGCAGTTCTGGGGCTGCGCTTTCCCCGTGGCACCGCGGGGGCCGGCAGGACCCACCTCTGCAGCGTCTTCAGATTGTGGTTAAGGGGGGAGGACCGCGGACCCCTCGCTTTCCCAAGTCGATCGGAGTCATTGAGGATCGGTCCAAATCTTCTGCTTTGTCATACTCTCCTTTTTAAGGGCCTCCGGACCAACACAAAAGGTGGCGGAAAGTACGGTGGATCAATAGCAAAGATTGTTATTTAGATAACGAATTAATCTCCCTGTTATAATACTTTTATAGTGAACTTTGCACCTCTTCCATAAGAAAAAGGAATTTAAAGGGAAAAAAGTCTCAAACAGGATTAAGGTTTTAATTACAATTCCCTATCGAAATAGTATGTTTGATGAGCTGATCTTATCAATTAATAGTAACATTAAAGCACAAGAAACAGATTCACGGAAAATATGCTTAAGGGAGTCTTTTAAAAGTAAGCGTACCGGGGGAACTAGCAGGGCAGCAGGCCAGCCGTACCACGTCCGAGCAGGTTTGGGGTCGGCGTCTGCTCTGACTTGGCCAGAGCGGGGCGCGTATCTGGGTGGGGGCGGCGGGCTGGGCGCCGGGAGACCAGGCTACGCGGGTGGGAGGGAAATAATAAATAGCAGACGCCTCTTCCAAGCCCAGGCCCACATCAAAGTCGGGGCCCCACAAGGGCCGTGCAGTTCACTGCGTTCGGGTCAGCGTTATATTCCAGGGGCAAATAAAGTAATTTGAACATGCACCAACAGTTTTCCATAAAATACGAGTTAAAAGAAGTAATAGAACTAATCACTGTCTCCTCAAATCAAGTAGAAAACATTTCAATGCACTAATTAGAGTAATTAGAATAATAAGCCTCTGCCTATATGTGGTAAGACAATGTGTACAAACAACTTTATTTAATGTATACTGGTAATCAGCGATGCGTGCCTGCTTGAATGCTTAGCGCAATAAAACTACCCTCCGTCCGCCCAAACAATCAAATACAAATTAGTTTAATGATTGTGCCTGCTGAATGTCTTAGAAATCCACAGGCAGAGGCGAGTAAATAGAAGCATCCTTGTTTGAGTGCGACCCCGCCCAAGCTGGCCCCGGGGCCCGGTGAGTGGTCGCAGGCCCGCACTGCAGGAGCAAACCCGAGCCCCTGCCGCGGAGGCGGAGGCCAGGCCGGCAGCCAGCACGGACTTGCGCCCCTCGGGAGCCCCTTCGCCTGCCCCTGCGAGCCTTCCCTCTCTCCCCTGCCAGCTTCCCGCCTCCGCGGCTCTGCGGCACAGCCAGGCCGCAAGCACCCACGTCCCCAGCCTGGCCTCACCTCCGGGAGGCAAAGGCAGCTTTACAACTCCCAGCTCCCTTCTGCGACGCTTTTAAGAACTGAGAGACTCCTCCCAGGGGCCCCAGAGGGCTAGGAGGGGCATCCACCGCCCTGCGAGGGCCGGCTCGGGGAAACGGACCCCAGGCCTCCATTCCCGGCCAGTGGCCTGCAGCTCTCTGGCCTGAGATGACAGGGTACTCGGAAGGGGCCCCGGGTCCCTTCTTTAGGAAACTGACTTTCCTCTGCTGGGAACGGACTTCAGGCCCAACAGGGAGGGGCCGGTTTCCAGTGGGTTGAAGGGATCCGTTTTTCCTCCAAGCTTCAGCGCTTAGAGGGCAGGTTCCTCACCGCTGGAGGCAGGGGCCAAGGTAGAAGTTAGACGGGTGGGGGCTGGAGGGAACAGCTTCAGAACTGCATTCCCCAGCTCTCCGCTGTCCCGCTCTCTCTCCCCCTCTTTCCCTCCCAAACCAGGAGAAGCCCAAACTATTCTACTTCCAAGCGGCTGTCCCTTTCCTCTCCTCAGCTTTTCTGCAGTTGCCTCTTCTTCTCTTTTCTATGGGGGGCACCGTCTCCCACCACTGCCTCTCCCACGCGGAAGGCAATTCCTGGATCCAATTGCAGATTCATGCGGAAAAGGCGGGAAGGCGGAAAGCTAGGAGATTCTCTTTCCTGTGGGCCCTGGACTCCAAATCGCCTCCGCGCCCCTTAGTACCCAAGAGGCCCTGCCATCCTACTTCCCCGTGCGCCGCCATCCCCAAGACATCTGTGCTCCTACGACCCACCGTCGCTGGCCTCAGCCTCCCGCAGGCAAACCCATCACTTGTCTGTGCCCCCACCGCGGGCCTCCTGGGGAAGGGAGAGAGTTGCAACAACTCTGGACGTCCAAGTTGTTGACCCTTCCCCTGGGGGTCCGAGACGACACAGAGAATTCCTGATTTCCAGCAAGCACTCCGGAGCTGTTGGCAGCGTCCCTGAGCGAAGGCCAGGCTTGGGAGGACAGGGAATGCCCCCGCTCCTGTCACTTCTCTCCCCTCCCTGCCGAGGCGAGCGGGGCGGCCTGGGCCTTCCTTACTGTCAGCGACCAGGGCTCCCGCGGTGGGGACGCAGCGAGGCCTGGCAGCTCTTCTGCTACTGAGCACCACCAGGTGCCGGTCGGCAGCACGCTAGCCCTGCTTGTGCAGGCGCAGCCCCAACTTTGCAGGAGCAACATCATTTTGTTAGGGAAGCAACATCAACAAAAAGTTATCAATGTCAAATAATTCTCACCACAATCCTGTGCTGTGGAACATAAAAGGTTGCATAAAAATTACTTTGGCGGAATTAGATTTCTTAACTGGAGGAGGGAAAGAGCTCCCAACTCTTTCCACGTGGATTTGTCCGAAACCTTGAAGCCCGGTGATTTACAATGGCTAATTTGTGTTACAAACCCACAAGAAACTTTCTTTTTCCCACACTACTACCAAACTCTGTGGCCACAATTTTTGGTGTGTGTGGCTCCCCCCACCTCCTTCCATTTTAAAACAACAAACCCAGAGGAAATGCTGGTAGGAGGAAAACATATGACCCCAATCAAAAGGACTCAGATTGAAATTTACTCTACCGTGAGGTTTCCTATTGCAATCGTTTGGCACACGGAGAGTTAATCGTATACAAATTCATAACAATCAAAAACCTCTTCATATCGCTCAGATGGGGACCTAATGGTCCCCTGTCTTTCTAAAATCGGTGACAACTACGTCTTTGTGGGGGCATTTCTTTCTTTCTTTTTTCTAGATGACAGCTCCGCATTCTGAGAGCAGAGAGCTGTTTGCCGCCAACTACAGACCTCTCCAGAGCCCAGGTTCCTGGAGCACAAACCGCATATGTAGAAGCCCCCCCTCCCAGGCCCAGACAAAGAGCTATAAAAACTCAGAAAGACGTGGAAGGAATAAACTTTAAGATATAGATGCACTTTTACTAGTGTATTAAATAACATTTCAGACATTTTTTTAAAAAGGAAATACAACTTAATGTTACCAACAATCAGAATTCTAGGAACAATGAGAGAGGCCAAGGGTTGTTTTGATGGGATAAGGTATTGTTTCTAAAACCTCTAACAGCTAAGCCAAGCAGAGGTGTTATTATGGTAAAGGAAAGGTACTACATGATAAAGTTAATTAACTTTTTTTCTTTTAAAGGAGAGAACAAATTTCCTAGCTTCCCACCAAAAACCAGAAAAATGTGAAAATATTTTGATTGTTTCTTTATCTCTATCACCAAGCAAAACCTTAAAGAAAACTAAAAAGCCATCTTCTGGCACCCCCATACCCACCTCTAGGGAAGTGGTCATTAAAATAACACTGGTCTGCATTCTGAAGATGTAGGCCAGTCTCAATTTCAGGATTGGTAGCTGGGCTGCAGGCCCCTGCCACTTTTGCATTGTTTCTCATCCTGAATCTAGTGGTGGGAGCGGGCATCAGAAGTCCTGGTTCTTTCCTTCCACCATCTTCCCTCCTGTTCAGAGACTATGCCTCATTGAAAAGTAAACTTTCCAAAATAGGTAACATATTTATATAAAACTTAGCATCCCTTTTAGCCATACTGTCAAGCTTCACAGTAATTCAAGATGCATCTTTTTCTTTCATTTAACATTAAAACAAGCTTGGACGGCTACTCAGTTGGTTAGAGCTTGATGCTGATAAACACTGTCCCTTTGCCTTACTCACTGAAATATACAGCAGATCCAAAGAATCACTTCTTTTACTTTTGACCCTTACTTTTAAGCATCTTTCTGTTTCTGTACAAGCACCATTTTTATCCCATTCTTTAACTTGTGTAGAAATTCAATTCTACATAGAACAGAGTTCTATAAACTGATTGAAAATCAACAAAGACAAATCAGAGACTAGTGATAAAAGATAATCTTACCCCACTCCCTAGCACCACTCAAGCTGCTTTTCTAGTAAAGCAAGTGGAAGGCAGCACGCCAACAACATGTGCAGGTACCAATATCCCAAATGCCACTTTCCCACCATTGTTGCTGTTGCATCTCTTTATTTATTAGTTGCTTTTGGAGAAGGAAGAAGATAGAGCAGTGCCTTTACCAAAGCTATTTCACCAGAAAATTTTGACAACCAGTGTGTGGCTCCCACTAGTCTTGAGCAGGAGGGGAAGGGGACGAGGCGAGTGGTTTTGTTGCTGCCATCTGAAATATAAAGGCGATTACTTCGTGGGAACGGAGAATGTTTAGAAGTGCCAAGCATATTCGCGGCCCTTCCCTTCATCCGACCTTCACATAACTCTTTCTTACAGGATCATTTCTCCCCATCGTATACCATAAATTTAAAAATGACATATTTTGAGGAAACGTGGGGGGCCCTTTCAGGACGGCTGTCTTCTGCATTATTGTCTTTAGGGGAAGGGTTTGTTGCTGTGGCTCACCAACATCTCAGTGAAGACTGTCTCACAGATTTCTCCTAGTGGTAGTTATGGAGTTTTTCACCTTATTATATAATACTTTGCTCAAGCTGGTGAGGGAACTACTCAGGTAGTCTTAGGATGTGATCAGCAAGCATGAGTCAAAACTATTGTGTATCCTTTTAACATGTGATAGTCTCTAGTCAGTAGCCTCTGTGGCTAAGAACAAAAATGGCTTCTCAAGGTCCACTAAAATGCCCTGCAGAGGGCACATGCTGCTTGTTTTCTGCCTACAGTGGAAGAGGATATTGACCCAGAACTCAAAATCTATACCCAGCTTAAACATTTCACCCATCAGCATGTCTGCGGTCACAAAACACTTCTTCTTTCTGTCACTTCTCCTTCAGACTATTGATAAGATCATTTGGATGAATCTGTTTGGGACCTGTGTGATATTGACTAGGAGTTAGAAAAGATGATCACATGTAATAAGCCCAGAAACTACCTTTCAAAATGGACATTGAGACTCAAACCAGTGTTCCAAGGAGGACTTTAAATATATCAGCAAACTTGTAAACTAACTCAACACTACCTGAAATTCTCACTAACCTTAAAATGGATTTTGATAAGTGTAGTGTCCATCTGAGATTGTCTGAAGCAATATTATTAGCATCACGGCTTGAGTGACTCCTGTACTTTGTTTTTTATCTTTTCTTGTTTTAGAGATTGCTTATTTGGCCTGATGAGAAATAGACACTATTATATCTAAACCATTGTAAAACCCATCTTTTCCTGTAAACCTGACAGGAATAATATAGAGAATCTACCTTGGTAAATACATATAGAGTATATTGTCAGGATTATTCTTTGTTGAAAAATATGTGAATAATAATCCCCTAATTAAGCCCTGTTTTTCTGAAGATCCCAAATTATGTGAGGACATGTGGGTAGAGATTAAAGTCCACCTAGCTTCACTGATGTTCTCCAAAACAGCATGATTGGATAAAGGACAGCTAACCTGGAAGGAATATGTGAGGACATCTGCATATATTTAAAAGGGATAAACGTATCTTTGTTGGATCATGAAATGGCAAACATTTGAAGCTCGAACCCAATGACCGTTTCGACTTAATGCTATAGGCATACTTACTGAAAGATTTGGGACTGATAGTTTTTGCAAAGAAAAGTGAATGAGAACAATAATCTTCATTTAAAAAAAAGCCTCTGAAAGTTATGAACATGAAACCTGGCCATATATGCATAAAATTTATTCCAAAACTTTATGAAGTATAAAGGAAGGGAAGTGTTTTACACACAACTCGACTCAGTCAGTTTAAGGTCTAGGGATTTTTTTTTACCCCTTAAAACTTGGCACTATCTTTAAAAATAAAATAAAAATATTTCAATAATTAGAACAAACTATGAAGGTATTGTGCATTTCTGTTTTATGTAGATAATAAAATATTACTTTAACATAAATATATAAGGATCTCTGCGTTTTTATTTTCCCCACAAGCACAACCAAATGTACCAAAACAAAGTATTTTTTAAAGAGACTGAACAAAAAAAATTACATCCCATATAGATTTTGCTCACCTACTCATTTAAAGCTACAGAAAAACAGTTTCCAGAACCTTTTTGCTTCAAAAGAAATAAATATACATTGAGGCAGGCCACTTAAAAATGATATGAAAATATTTCCCTGGGTAGCATTAAAAAAAGAAAAATAGACAAAGAAACATTTAAACTATTTCTGCATTTCAAAAGACAGATATTAAACATATATACATAGTGGTAAGGTTCAGTGGTAACTTTCCTCTTAGTAAACCTATAAGAGTCAGAGGAGCTATAGGCACATCCCCTGAACTCCAGCTCCTGACCTTACCTACTTGGTAATAAGTATCTGGAAATTCATTTCCTCCTTTTACCATTGGCTATTTGCCCTGCTCTGGATGGCTTCACTGAACGCCAGTCCCCACATTCAGGAACAGGCCGTGTGATGCTGCCCAAAGCAACTCCGTGCCCATTTCCTTGTGACATTCATTGGGGGAAATGAAATACAGGCAAATAAATATGCCCATTATAAGTCACCATTTATCTTTCAAAAACATTGAAAATGAAACAATCACAGGTGTTTGAAAAGACAATATAAAGCATATTTCCTAAAACCTTAAAGACTACGGAGTGTGATGCTAATGTGATGCTGAACCATAATTTCATGGTAGTGAGAATTTAAATGTTTTAAAACAAAAAAATTTATCTAATACCTAACCAGAGAAAAAGCCCTAAGCTTTGACAATTAATAAAAAGTGTTTTACCTTTTAGCGCCCTTTTGTGCTGATTTTTTAAAAAATTTAACTGATCACAGTTTAATGGTATTTATTTTTAATACAGTTACAAGTTTTTTTCACCTATACTTCTCAGTAGAGTCTTTTGTGTTTGGAGTTAACTGTTTTCCATCAAGATAAGGTCAAAAATGCACTTAAAACTATTAATAAAGGGGAGAAAGGAAGGATTGAAAATGGCATTTTTTTCCCACTTATTTCAACTTCCTTAGTGAAAGGGGGGGGAAGGCTGTCCAAGTCAAACTGCTATTTTCTGTAATAAATTATGGGAAAAGAGGGTGTGGGACCCTAAATATGATTTGATAAACAAATGGGCTACTGAAGACAAAACCTGATACTCTATGTATGTGTGTGGGTTTTTATGTGCTAAGAAACACTGGAGTCTATGCATACCCCATTAAGTTCCTGGTTTTTTCTAATGTTTTAAAAAATGCTGTTAAAGGAATAAAGTTTAACTGCTGTCAGCACAAATAATTCTTCATAATTAAGTTATTAAAACTGATGGCAGAGAACTAGATAGGGATATCTGAGTGTGTGTATTTCCCTAGTTCTCTTCAAAGTGCCACTTTCTGTTGGACAACTCTGGAAATATATTTAACCTCCACGTTTCCTCTGAGCTCTTTCACAATGGACCCGCCTGATAAAATGAAACAATCAGTCACTCATTATCGATTTTTCTTTTCTTTCCCCCTTTAACCTCCCCAAGAAACACTGCCTGAAAATGAAGTTTACTTTGTGGCTTGTAACAAAAATCAGTGTTTGACTACTATTTTTAATTCCAAGCTGGATTCTTGCCTTGGATAAAGCAGGTAGACCATCCACATTTCCTGAAAGCAGAGAAGTATTTATTTTGTATGAAGCCAATCGTTTTGCTTTGGTAAGAGGAACAAATGAGTGTTACACCAATTTGAGGGGGATCTGCAGGTAACCAAAGTTCACAAACAGAACAAGGGACAACACAAGAACATCGGAAATGCAGAGGGCCAGGAGCTGGCTTCAACTCTCTCCACTGAATAAAGAAAGACAAAACCCAAACCGGCAATTCCGAAATTAACGGTGGGGAGAAAGAGAAAATATGTTCGCAAATTTGTTCATGTAAACTTCAATTTTCTTGCAGTGCAAATTTATGTGGTTAAATTTTGCCTAGGTCAAAGAACGTGTGTATTTTTTCCTCTTTCCTGATGGGTATCCACGTCCCATAAACACAGCAGCATGTGCCAACTCCAAGCACCAGGAAGCTGCGTTTTGTGTTTATCACGGTTTGGTGGATTATTTTTCTTTTTGGTAATTTGTTTATTTTTGCCAGGTACTTATTTCAGTGCTTGCCATCTCTCTTGCTCTCGCTCGCTCTCTTTCTATCACACACTCTCCTCACTCTCTCTAGGAGACACTCCACTCCATTGCCTGGGAATTCGCCTGCAAAGGTCAAAACACATCATTACACCTGCTACCATTTAAAGGATAGTCCAGTGTGTTAGTTGCTTCCTTTTTTCCTTATTTTTTTTTTTAAGGGACGGGGAAATAATAATTAAAAATAAAAGAACAATCAGAAGTTAGAGAAGGAACAGGGCGCCAAGGAAGGGCCCTGCACCGAAGGGGAGGGGGAGCCCCACGCTCTGCCCCTCCCCCCGCTCGAGTTCACTGGACGGGCGTCTGCACCCCGTGGTGTGGTGGCGTGTCCCTACTCCCCCCGTACACATCCTCGGTGCCCGGCAGAGTCCCTCCGGGAGGGGTCATCCTTTTCTCTTTCTGTCTCCTGTTACAAAACCAAACTCTCACCACCTCCTTCTCCAGCTGTAAGCTGTCCGCGAGGGAGGTGATCTCTTGGGCCGAGGGCTTGGGGCATTTGAGGAAATGGCTCTCCAGAGCCCCCTTGACGCTCACCTCGATGGAGGTCCGCTTTTTCCGCTTGCGCCCCTGCGCTGCGATCTTGTCTATGCTCGTGGGGCTGCCCGAGGACGAGTCCGCCTCCTCCAACCACTTGTTCAACAAAGGCTTCAGCTTGCACATGTTCTTGAAGCTCAGCTGCAGGGCCTCAAACCTGCAGATGGTGGTCTGCGAGAACACGTTGCCGTACAGGGTGCCCAGCGCCAGCCCCACGTCCGCTTGGGTAAATCCCAGTTTGATCCGCCGCTGCTTGAACTGCTTGGCGAACTGCTCCAGGTCGTCTGAGGTCGGCGTGTCCTCGTCCGAGTGCGGGTCGTGGTGCGCGCCTGGGTGGCCCGGCGGGCCCTGCGGGGGCGGCGGCGGCGGCTGCTGGTGCGGGTGCGAGTGCGGATGCGGGTGGTGGTCTGCATGGTGCTGCTCGTCGTGCGCGTCCCGTAGGCCGTGGTGGTGCAGCCCCGCCGGCTGCCCGCCGGCGCCCAGCATGCCGTTCACGGTGAAGCTGGGCTGCGAGTAGAGCAAGCCGCCGTTGGACGCTCCCATGGAGGGTGGGAGGTGCGCTGCCGCCGCGGCGCTCCGCCATGCCCCGGGCCCCGGGTGGTGGTTGGCGGCGTGGTGCACCAGATGCGGCGGCCGCTGCTGCTGCTGCTGCTGTTGCTGTTGCTGTTGCTGCTGCTGCTGTTGCTGCTGCTGCTGCTGGTGCTGCTGCTGCAGGGCGCCTGGCCCGTGGAGCTCGTCGCCGCGGCCGCCCTGCTGCACCACCACCGAGGGCTTGATGTCCGGTTGGCCCAAGGGGCTGGTGGACCACGGGGAGCCGTCGCCGCCGCCCCCGCCCCCGCCCCCGCCGCCACCGCCGCCACCTCCGCCGCCGCCACCGCCGTGGGACAGCGCGGTGATCCACTGGTGAGCGTGGCTGAGAGGGTGCCCGTTGCTCTGCAGCGCGCCGTAGTCGCTCTGCACCAGGTTCTGCGCTTCGCGGTAGCCCCCCGCGCCCTGCTGCATGCCGCCGGGTGGCTCGGCGTGCACGATGGAGGCGCTGGAGGTGAGCAGGCTGTAGTGGTTAGACGCTGCGGTCGCCATGACTCTCGGAGCCGGACTGAGCGCTCCGGTTAAAGGAGCCGCGCATTTGACAGTTACTTTTTAGCCTCGAGCTCCCTCTCTTCGCTCGCTCTTTCTCTCTCTTCTCTCTCCCCCAGCGGGCAGCTCCGACGCCCGCTCCGACGCCTTCTGTTGCTGCTCTAGCTATTACCGCTGCTGCTGCTGCCGCCGCCCGCCGCCCTCGCTCTCTTTCTCCTCCTCTCCCTCCTTCTCGCTCTCGCTCACTCTCTGACTCGCTCGGCGCTCCCCCCTCTCCCTGCTCTCTCCAGCTCTCTCCCGCTCTCTTGGCAGCGCCGGCTCGCAGCGGCACGCGCCTCGGCCCCGCCCCCTCCGCCCCCTCCCATTGGCTCTGCGCCCTTTGATTTACGTGGATACCGCTAGCAACCTCCCAGGCCGGCGTCACTGATTGGCGCAGAGCTGCCCCTTCCCCCTCCCCAGGCCTCAGAGTCGTCCTAGCCCTCCTCCAGGTCTGCTCCAGTCTACGGATTCAGATTCTCTCACTTCTCACCCCCCCTTCTTCTTCACCCAGGGCCTCCTCCGCCCCCTCTTGGGTGGGCCCCGCCCCTCATCTGTCTCCCAGGCTGAGAAGCCAGGCAGGGGGGCGGTCCCGGCGCTCTTATCGACCACAGCCACTTGGAAGACTTGGATGGGGGGGCTGAGGGGGGGTGCGTCTAGTTTCTCTTCTCAATAGGGCTTTGTGGTGGGGTGGCGCGGGAGGGAGAAAGCGAAAGCCTGGATAGCACGGAGCCCAGGGGGAGTCTGATTTTTATTCACCTAGGGACACAAACACACACCAGCGTCTCTCAAACCTAGAGCCAGAAGCCGCACTTGCTCCCAGTTCAAGACTCCTTTCACCCCAGGTTAGAATTTCAATGCACAAACGCCTCATCTTCCAGGATGTGTTGACACGAATAACAGTCTTTTCTACCGCGAATAACAGTCTTTTCTACCCCGCGGCTAGCTCAGGTTCTCAACCAGCCCCTGGGCGAAAGAGCCCCAAGAGAAGCGGACTCCGCTGGCGCCACGGCCGGTGGGAGACTCCCATCCCGGTTCGGAGTTGTCTGCTCGTATAGTGCAGCGGTCTGAACTGAAAACAAAACAAAACTCTAAAAGTCGCTCTGTCAGATTCACACGCGGGCGCGCGCACAGTTTTTGGTTTAGAAAACTAGAACCTGTGTGGGCAGACCTTCGCTGGGTACGAGGCTGCGGGAGCGCTGGCGGGTGTGGGTGGCCTCCGATTCGGGAAGGGGTGCTCCAGCAAGCCGCGCAGAGGGCGCCGCGTGCGGATTTCCCAGCGCTTCTGGAGCTTGTGGGTGCAACTCTTCCCCCACCCCGCCCCTATAGCTGCAGAGAAAGGAAGGAAAGGTATGTGAAAACAAATGTGCTGACGCCAGGGCAACCTTCCTGATGAGTAACTTGTGCAGGTGGGGTTAGCCTAACTCTCTCAGGCGCTCCCCTGCCAACCTCTCTGCTTAGCCTTCAGCATCGAGCTCTGGAGCAAGACCGCGGCAGGACAGTGCACCCGCGGCGCCTCTCTGCCCAGCTCCAGCGCGTCGCGCCATCAGTTCTTTAGGCGCCCAGAGCAGGTGCCTGCTGCATTTAGGAGCTCGCAAGCCGGGTAGCAACAACCCAGTAGCGGACCCAGGCTGGAGCGGTGTGATCGCCACACAGGGCTGGATGTGCCGCGCAGTTACTGCGAAGCGAATCAAAAGTTAGTGCCGGGAAGAAAAAAAACCCGAACGCCAATCGTTTCTCCACCTCTCACCTCTGGCCCTATGTGTGGTGGCTCTAGTGCTGGCTCTGCCGGCAGACCTGGGCTTGTGAGGGAGACCAAATCAACGCTCAGAGGGAGTATTTTGGGGCTTCTGGGCATCTTAATCTAGACAGCAGGCTGAAGCGGGCCAGAAAATTCATCATGACTAACAAGGAGCCGCGCTCTTTGGGGAGTGGCTGAGCTGTTTATATATTACCACGTTGAGCACCCGCCTGGGCAAGGCGCTTTGGCTGAGCGTTTCCACGTGTCCTGTGTTTATGAGCTTGTGTGTGGGAGAGACAGAAATGGTTAGGGGTGGAGCGAGCCCACAGGCCGCCAGCAGGACGCACCTGCACCCCCACGCGCGCACCCGCGCGGCGAGGCGAGGACACAGGGTGGGACTCGGTCGCGGCGCAAGCGCGGAGCTACTCTGGCCGCACGCCTGGGGGCTGTTCGGAATCCCGAAACTTTAACCAGCTAGGAAAAAAACTAAAAAGTCGGAGCCTCCGAGCGCGCAGACTCAGCGGCTGGAGCTCACAGCTCCTCAACAGCTACCGAAAGGGCTGGATGGCGGGCAGGACTACCGGCACCCAGCTTGGGCCTCGCGCTGCCTGCACAGGGCGCGTGGCTCTCGCCCAGCCATGTGAGCGCGCAGGCCGCTCCCCGGCCACAGGTCCTCCTGGCCCGCTGCGCCTTTCTTTTTTTTTCTGAGCTTAGGAGCTCAGAGCTCCCACTTATACAGGAATACAGCCCTAGGGAAGGGCTGCGTCTGAGTGCTAAGCAGCTGGTCCTTTCTCCCACCTTTCGGGGCAGGTGTCTGCTTTTCTCTGGGTTTCACATTTCTCGAGAGACAAGGCTTTCAGCAGCCCATTGGGAGATACGCTCGAGGGAAGAGTGAAGTTTCCAGAGGCATCTCCGAGAGAACCGAAGCGGCTTGGCTCTGAGTCAATTTAAAAGTCCCTCCTTTGCCCGGTCTCCTTATCCCTCCCTCCCTCCGCCCCCCCACCATAGGGCGCTAGTGTGCGGGAACAAGAATAGGTTGCACGTGTACATCAAAACTTCCTTCCTGTAAAGGGACTTCACGGGTGATGAATGCTCGGAGATCCTTACTCAGTTGACAGTCCGGGGTCTCCGCTCCCGCTCTTAGCCAAGCATTATTTCCCTAGCAGGCGAAGGAACGGAAACTTTCCTACCAGGGTGAGCCCGGGTACATCTACCGAGTTTAATATGTCCAGTAACTCCCCAGAACTACGCATAGCAGTACTCTAACCCCGGGCCTCAGTCGCTGCACCCCACCTCCCCTGCCCCCCCAAAGCAGAGCTGGGCGCTCCGGGTGGCTGAGTCCCACCTCCCCCCAAGCTATCACCGCCTCCCAGCCAGCGGTGGGGCCCGGTTTGCGCGAACGCAGGTTCCGGAGCAGCTCGGGCTTCCCGGTCTGCCTCCCAGCGCGACTTCTCCATGGGGCTCCTGGAACCTAGGTTCTGGAAGGTTTTGTCCTCTACACCCGTCCTTCCCGGCTCCCACCATCGCAGACGCCTTTCTTTGTGCTGACGGGTCAGGGCACAGTCGGAGTGCCTGCCATTCTCCGCCCGCATGAAAGCAAGTTGAAGGTGTCTCCGGCAGACACCTCCAGGTTTTGATTCAGCTCATTCCCTTTCACTGTTCAAAGCAGCTGTTCAAATACAGAGGCTGCTACGCTGAGGAGAGGATTTCAAACAACCCTAAAATGCTTTGAACTGACAAGGTGTCTTGATATCTCCCTCACTCCAGCACGGCTCCTTGAGATCACTTGCTAGGACGATGGTTGAGCCGGCAGTTCGAGCCGGTCTCGTTGCCTCGGGCACTGACTGCCAGGTCCCCCGGCCCCTTCCATAGGGGCGAGATGGAGGCACCCTGTGAAGAAGTCTTGGAGCCAGTGCCAGCCCAGCTTCTCCTGTTTCCGAAGGAGACTCTACTTAGTGGACAGCCTGGGCTGGACTGGTCTGAAGAAGTGGTGTCTACGCCCTCCTGCCCTGGTGTGCTGGGGGGAGGAGGGAGCAATCCAGAGTATCTGAACCACACCAAAGAGACGCCTTTCTTATCCCTCACACTGTCACACTCTTTGAGATCGAGAGCCAGGCCTAGTCTCTGCAGCCCCATTCACCTTTACCCAAGACCCCCACATCCTCGCCTGAGAAGCAGTTATGGGATCAGTCCACACACTGAAACTTGAACTCTAATTTATTAACTCATTCATCTAGTAAATACATTGAGACTGCATACTAGGAATTAGTAGAACCTCCACCATAACCACTCCTATACGTGGAACAGGAAGCACACAGTTATTAAAATAGAGGAGAGAGAGCATTCATTTGGTTGATATTTTTTTTTCTTGCTTATATAGTCCCAGAATAATAGAAATCAGGAAACAATAGAAAAGCAAGGAAACAAAATCTTAGGATGTGGCCCCTGGGGAAGTAGAGGTGGCAACCGATTTAAACTTAGGTAAAACTGCCCACTGGTGTTTCTCTTTTACGTTACCCACTTTGAGGGGGGAATGCTTGACTGTCCATCCTCCCCTGCTCCTTTTTTAAAAAAAGCCACTTCTTATTCATTCCTATGCTTTCTGCTTTCCTGCTGCACCCCAGCAGCTGTTCGATTTGGTGGAGAACCCTCTCCTCCAACATTTGAATGGAACTTCTTTACTAAGGGCCTACAGACTGTCAAAACTGAGGCTCCAGCTTCAGAGCCAGAGCTTCACATAGCCAACCCACACAGACAGGCAGCTGCAGGCTGCTCTCATGAAAACTGCCTTAAAGCTTCAAGAACTGCAGCCTTAGGGAATGCATTTAGAAGGAGCATGTAAAATGCGTTTTCAAGTTTCCTGTTGTTGGGAGAGACACAGTAAACATTTATCTTAAAAAAGAACAGAAATTAATACCTTTAATTATGAAGGAGTACATTGTCTCCTGAAATTAAAAAACCTCCTACATAAAGGTACATCTTATTATCTATATGTACATTTTGCAAGTTCCTAAATGTACATCTGTCCTCAAGTCATAAAAGGTCTTAAAAAAGGAAAAGTTTCCTGAAAGTTGAAACTCTTTTCTGCTTTATATGCTTACCATCTCTGTTCATGCCTCATGTACAAGCTATTTTATCTTCACTACTGTGTAAGCCAGTAAAATGTAGTGGTGGAAGTTCAGTATTTGAAATGAAATTATTTGAATCCATGGATATTAATCTCTCTCCCTTTTTCTTCAAGTTATGAATCCATCATTAAATACCATGCCCCTTTGCAGTCTGCAAGTGAATATTTTATAGAGAGACAGAGCTTAAAGACTTCTAACACTATGTCGCCCAGGCAGTATAGCTTTTTCAGGGGTTACTTCAAGTAATGTATCAAAGGAAGCTAAAATTTGGGTGGGGGATATTAGGCCTTAGAAGGGAGAAAGTATAAAGGGAACATTCCATCAGAGTGCATGATAAATTGATTCAGAGGAATTAATATAGGTTGTTTATACTGGAATCTCAGAAACAGAACAGCATGCAATTGGTGGCTCCTTTTTCCCTTCCTGCAATTTCATTTTTAAGACACTAACAGTTAAATGACCTTAACAATGAAGCCTAAACTTATGCTTCTCCCTCCCCCCCTCCTTACAGCAGGTGTATAACTGGTCACCAGGAGGTGATGACAACTCTTTGATAAATTAAAGTGATTTCAACAGAAACCTCCTTAGCTCTAAAGCATTTGGAAATGTACTGAGAAGAAGCTCTTTCTACAGCACCTTGCCACTCTGATCTTCTGGAGCAATGTGAGAAGTGGAGGCGAAGAGCGAGCCTAGCCGCACACATCAGCGCACAGGCGCGGGGATGGGCGGGGGAGAGTGTACTCAGCTCACTGAAGCCATTTCCCAGGGCTGGGTCTCCATGGGAAATGGGAGAAACAGGCTGTACTTGGTTGAAGTTGGACTTCGGTTCTCTTATTCTGTCTGCACAGAGAACAAATGCAAATCTTTTCTGAAGTGTACAAGTACACTTAACGATTGTGTGGTTAGTGTCCGGGCACCGCTGCCAGCGGGAGGAGGAGCAGTGCGCTGAGAAAGGGGTTTCTTGAGACCAGTTCACCAGAGCGGTAATAGCTGTGGCCGGGGACCTTCTCCTAGGTCGCTGAGTTTCGAATCTCATTCTAGGCACCTTTCGGGATTATAATATGAGGGATGACTATATTTTTAAGACAGGTTTTCAGAATATGGTCTTGGGAATGTAGAGGGAGCATTGGCCAAAAGAAGCAGAAAGAGGAATCCTTAGGCAGACTGGAGCAGTGACGTCCCCTAGTTCCTCTTTTATTTTCTGCGAGTTGTTGATGGTAATCTAGGGCAGTATGGTCCCAGCATTAAATGCAAAATAGAAAAACAGAACATGGCCAAGTCACAGGCCTGATGATATTAATGCCCTAGGTCAGTGGGAGAGAATAATGAATAAGCACGGAGCTCAGTTTGTGAGGGAACTTAATTAACCTTGGGAGAGTGAAAGAAAGTCAGAGTTCATGCCTAGGACCTTGGTCTAGGGCGCTCATATTTATGTGCATGATTGTGTGTGTGTTGAACGGTGGAGAGGTGTAGTCTGCCTTATGCATTATTCTAACATTTTTTTAACCCTGAAAAAAGCTGGAGTTTGTACCCCTCAGGGCCATCCAAACGCCCACACAATCCTGCAGGGAACTCAGCCACAGGAGCTCCCGAGTTCGGCTGGGAGGTCCTGTGTCCCACCCTCGGCTAGCGTGGGGTATCAGCGGGGGTTGGGAGCAGGGCTGTAGCGTCCCCGCGCCCTGCCTGACCTCTGGAGGAATTGCCAGCGAAGGGATGGGGGGAGGCGTTCTGTGGCCCAAGAGCGCCCAGGCAGGTCCTAGCTGCGATCTGGGGGAGGAAGACTAGGGCGAGAAGCAGGAGGCCGGGCCATTGTCCAGGGAGGGCGCATTTTTTTCCGGATGCTGCTGGTTGCTATAGCAAGGAGGGAAATCCAAACAGAAGGGCTCAGTTCGCTTCCCTAGGGCCTGGGAGCAGCGCTCCCTCCTCTCAACCAAAATAAAAGTGCCGCCCGGGGCCTGGCACCCCTTCCGTGAGTGCTGGCTGCAGGCTGGAGAAGAGGGGCCCAGAGGACCCGAGGGGGGGTGTCCCTCCCGGCAGGGAACTGCCAGGAAGGTCCTTGCGGGTTCGGGCAGAGGACACCCAGCCACAAACACTCGCCCCCGCCCCTTGCCTTTCTCCTCCTTCTCTCCCCCTTTCTCTCTCACCCCCAGTCCACTCTATTCTTGCCCCTATTCCAAGGAAAACCCCACAACTTTCTCAAACTCATGAGACTTCCCTCGTGGGTGAAACTCCATCTCAGCAGGATGGGAGCGATTCCTAGTTGAAGGCGGTGTCTGATGACAGGGACCCGCGCGTCCCAGTGTGCAGAGAAGAACCAACAATACCAGCGAAGAATGGCCTGTTACAAGAGTTTTAAAATCACTAAAAGGAAAAACTTTGCTAGAAAGAAGTGTAGATGCAAAGTTCTCGCATTTAAGAGAGACTCTTATTTTGCAGTAGTTTTTTTTTTTTTTAATGTCTTGCTATTCAACTTTGAAAACTGTGTGAAGGGAAAGTTACAAAGAAGCCCTTTTAGGGCTTATAATTTCTCCAACAGTACAGCTCAGAATTGGGGAGGGGGCAGCAATATTTAGTTAATTGTAAGTTGTTAACTTCAGAAAATTTCGAGGTGCTTTTAAAAGGAGGGGATATACTTTAGGTCAGATAAAAAGTTAAGATTTTATTTTGTAAGGACAATTTATCTACACTAGAAGGAAGTGGATAGCAGGAACTTTAAAAATTAATTCTCTCTAACTCCTGTGTCTTTTAGTCTCTCTTTCTTTTTCTCCTTATTTTTGTCCCTCTCTTCCCCTCTCTCCCCTCTTCCTCTTCTCTCTGTTTCTCCCTTTCTTTTTCTGTTTCTTGCCTAGGAGCTTCATGAGAAACTAGAAAGAAAAACTTTTATTTGACCCTGGGAAGCCATTTGAAAAGGATAGTCAAAGCATCTCTCTACGTCCTCCATTTAAAATATATCCTTTTCTTTTTAATGGCAAGTTCTTTGCCAAAAAAGTTTTCACCAACTTTGTAAGAAGTCCTTTAATTCATAATGATATTCATATTTTAAATAATGCTTGAAAGAAATCATGTTAATGAAGAGAACATTTGCAGTAATTTGGTGATAATTATCAGAATCACCACGTATTCACAGTGGCTTGAACAATACGTGTTCAGAGAAAAGCAAAACACATTATTTTAATAGTCTGATATGCAAACTATGGACCGTTCAATTATATGGCTTAATAATGCATACATGATGTGAGCTTGTTATTGGAATGGGTAGGTTTGCGGCGAGTCACTCCTAAGACCAAGAGTGCTCTCACATCCAGTAAAATCCATTGCCATGGATTGGGGCCCCTGCCAAACTGCATTTAAGAGAATAAGAATTAATGACTGAGAATTTGAGTGTTAAATTAACATTAATTATATGACCTCCATGCTGGAAAGATTAAATTTCTTATGCCCTAATTAGATAACGTCTCCTCATACATCAAACAATTTCTATTTTCATTTCCAGGTTTCAGGAATGTAATACAAAGTGCTGAGAGGCAGTAGTCAGGGGTTTTCTTCATATGAGGCCAGAGTTTGGGGGTGCCTAGCCACCATCTTCACTGCTTTTCTTTCTTTCCTTGGCTACATCAATATTGAAGGTCATATTATGGAGAAGTAAACTCATTCTCCATCTTGCAATAAGAATGGTATTTGGAGAGCAGGGAGCTTGCTAGGCTGTGGCCAGGTAGACTTGGAGAATTAGAAGGACCTTTTGCTGCTGCCCCACCAAACTTGGGCCACCAGTCAGTGTCTCTGGCCATGAAAACTAAGTGGCAAGGTACCTGCAAGGAAGGTCTGGTCAAAATGCATCCAACTCTTTTGCAGTAGAAACATCTAAGCTAGAAGTGCAAGGATACAACCTCATCCAAAATGTTCTGGAACAGAAAAATGGTTTATCAGGGGAGGAGGAGACAGACCATCAAAAGCCAAGACAGCAGCTCTCTTTTCCTTTGCAAAGAGGTTTATAAGAGGTGTGTCAGCCATTTCTCCTGCAGTGTCCTGACGTTTTGAAATCTCCCACCGTGCTGGCCACATGCGGCTACCAGCTGTCCGGTCAGGCACAGCCTCAGCTTGACCCTTGGAACATTGTGAACATTGGACCCTTGTGAACATTGGACGTTCGTCGGCCACGAAGTGGGGAGTGGGAGAGACTAGGGGAGGAGCTATGTCATCCCCTTGAAAACCTGTTGCTGATAGGGAAGGAGCAGAGAAAGAGCAGAATTATGAAGAGCATTACCCCCCACCCCAGATGTCCGTGGTGCTAGGTCCTTGCTTTCTAAGTCGAGACTTGAGGACTCCAGGGCTCCGAAGAAGGCTACCAAGTGGATTTGGGTTTAGAAACAATGAGCAAGGACTTAAATTCCTGAGATTAGGATTCAGAGTTTCCTTCCAGATACACAGTGTGGCCCCAGACTTCTCCTGTCCCTCGCGCCCCCTTTGCCTTTCTCCCAGCTTCACCTTCTCCAGGGACAGTAAGGTACCCGGGGGACCTTTGGGACAGCTGCCCTGAACACTGGGCGGGACGAACGGAGCAAGATTAAAACCTCAAGAGAACCGATTCTAAGTCACTCAGAATAGAGTTTTCACGTGTCAGTGTTTCCATTGAGCCACTTTCAGGCTTCTGGAAAAAAGGGCAGGCGAGCGCGAGTGCGAGTCTACCCGGTCGCGGGCGTAAATAATGCCTCTGTGGCGGGGAAGGCGAATGTCTGAAGTTAGCAGAGGCGGCGGTGTGGGGGGCGCTGTGCTTGTGGGTTCCGGTTGGGAAGGTCCAACCAGTGTCGGAGGGCGCGGTGTGGTCCGGGACAGAGCTGGGCGACGGGAGGAGGGCGGACCGGAGAGGCTCTCCCGGCCTTTGGCTGGGGGGGCAGTAGGGTTCCACGCGGCGCCGGCGGCCTCCAGTCCCCAAGCCGCCCGCCCGGCTACAGCGGTCCCGGCAGCGCAGCCACCGCGCGCTGCGGAAGGCACGCTCTGACTTAGCAGTTACTTCGGGAACTCCGAGAGAGGCAGAGTGGAATCCCATCTCAGGGTTGGAACGGACTGAAAGTCCGCTCCAAGTCTAAGGCTGGACAATTTCCGCCTGGGGTCCCCGAGAATCTCCGCGGTGGGGCGGGGCGTCTGGAGAGGTGGCGGCGTCTGACACCTGCCGCGCTCGCCCTTCCCTCCCAGCTGTCCCCTGAAAGGGTTCCTGGGGGAGGGCGTTAAGGAGGAGAGCGACAAAGGTGAGAGTGAAAGGAGGTCCTTTCTTTAATACATTGACCTCTCCCAAGAAGTCTCTCTTTCGGCAAAGAAACGCCTCTCGGGACCGGTCTACAGAATCCGAACACGGCAGCTGTGGTGGCAAGAACTTTGCAGCCCTGCTGGTGGGACAGAGAGAAGCGGCCGCCCGCTGCTCGCAGCTCCGTCTTCCCCTCTCCGCAGCGCTGGGTTTGAAGTGTCCTTTCTCTTTTACACAGACCTCCCCCCGGAACTCCACGCGTCCCTGAGAGCATGGCTTTGCTCCAAGTGGTGACTCCTTTTAGAAGTTGGAAAATCAATACTAGTTTAGTTTCTTCCCTGAGATGATGTTCTGTCGAAACTGACAGGGAGGAAACCCGCACCATCTGACTCTTGGGCGGGCCAAAGGCATTGCCCCTGCCCCTGGATCATTTGCATAGAAATTTACTATGAATAATACTTTTGAGCACTCCTGAAAATTTACTGTGGCTAGTGGCATTATTATAAGTCCCGAGACATACCTCTTCTGGTTAAATGATTGATCTGAAGCTTGCACCGTGGGTGTTTATTCTTCCTGTTTTCTTAAACCGCGTCTTGGATGGTTTCCTGTCAGTTTTCAGATGCCATTTGCAGCACAAACAGATTTCATATGCCTACTGCAGATTGTCTTCAAAGTTCTGGTTTAAAGAGCATTATGTAAGCCTTTTTGTATTTACATAAGAGCTTTAACTCAAACCTCTCAGAAAACCATTTATTACCAATGGAAAGCCATGCAGGGGAGCAGCATAACCTACCTGTATCTTTATGACACTTTCAATAACAGCAGTAGTTCATTCTTTCTTGAAAAAAAAAAAAAGTAGATATATCAAAGAATTGGATTATTTGCATTTTTATTCAGCTTGGTTTTATATCATTTGAGCATTATTCTTAAGCTTAATTCAAGCAGTGGTGACATTTATAGGATATGCTTTTTATCTGTGGTCAGCATTTATCCAGCCACAGAGAAATGGCCCAGACTTGCCTTTAATTCCAAATGTAAGAACATATGTCTTTTAATTATTAAAGTCAATTAAGTACATATTTTACTAATTTCTAAATTATTAGAAGGATTCATGAATGCATGATCATTGTAAACAAAAGTCAAGCAACAATAAAATATATGGAATAAAGAGCTTACTTATTTATTTATTTAGGCCGAGTCTTATTTCGTCTACTTGGATAGAGTGTCCTGGCATCATCATAGCTCACAGCCCCTTCAAACTCTTGGGCTCAAGAGATTCTCCTGCCTCAGCCTCCCAAGTAGTTGGGACTACAGGCACCCACTACCATGCCAACTACCTTTTCCTATTTTCAGTAGAGGTGGGATCTCACTCTTGCTCAGGCTGGTCTCAAATTCCTGAGCTCAAGAAATCTTCCCCCCTTGGCATCCCAGAGTGCTAGGATTACAGGTGTGAGCCACTACTTTTTATTTTTAATACTTTCACCCTCATCACATTCCCCTTCAAGGAGATAACCACTGCCATTAGTTTAAATGGGTATCTATCTTTCTTCCTTTTTTCTTTAGTTCTTTCTTTTCATTTACTTACTAGGAAAGGAGGATTTTTATTGTTATTGGTTTTTATAATTCCTTTTAGGGACATGGGCCTACAAAGAGAGAAAACTTTATCATAAAGAGTTTACAATTGGGGTAGTATAAGGAAGGCCAATATCTTGCCCTAAATCACATGGGAAGCTAGCCTTGGGGTATTCTTCTGTCTCTGTTACTGCATTAGCTAAATATATATATGTATTTATAAAATAAATTTATTATAATTGTATAATATAATACAATCATATTATACTATTATATAATTATATATAATATATTTTATTATATATTATATGTAATAATATATTATTATATATTATATAATGACATATTACATATACTATAATTACATATAATTATATAATACATGTATGTATTATTTATATATTATATACAATTATATAACATGTATATATAATTATATAATGTATATATTATTATATATACATATATTGTATAACAATATAATTACATATAATATATAATTATAATAATATAATATAAAATATATAATATAAATATATATTTATATAGTAATATAAATGTACTTAGCTAATGCAGTAACTATATATATTAAGTCACTTGGGTACTAGCATGTTTATATCATCAGAAAAGATCAACAAAGGTCCCATGGACCTTCTGTAGGGGTGTCCAATTGTGACCTCTGGCTGGCTTTGAATGCTTATCTAAGAATTTTCTTGGGCCACACATTAAATACACAAACAGTAATGAAAGCTGATGAACAAAAAAAGATTTCTGTGTAATTTTCATAGTATCTGTCACCACAGATAAGCATTCATAACCAACCATGGGCCTCAGCTGGACACCCCAGTAAGAGTATTAGAAGCTGGAAATACTTCAAGAGAGTTCTGAGAGTCTGAGGTTCGTTTTGGTGATCACCTTATATTTAAATGATCTAACTTCTCCCTGCAGACTCAGGACAGATTTCATTCTATAGCCACATCTCCAACATGGACTTATCTTGTTGTAGGAAGCAACTAGATGCCCAAATATTTTCTCATAGGATGTCCCTTCTAGGGTGTATTTTGTGGTATTAAGGGTAGTGTTGTTACTAGAAGTTGCAAATCAGGTTGCCATGGAGTGTACCATCATCCACCACGCCTCTCCTTATTCCTTCCTATCATCCTGGCAACACAGGTTCCAGACGCACCCTTGGGACATTTCAACCCATTTAGACTCTTTCCTCTGAAGGACTCTTCACTGTTGCTTTCCCTGTCATCATCAGTCAGATAAGGTAATCAATAAGGTAGTCAATGCCAATGTGTTAAAACCTGATAAATGCTAAGAGGCATTTGTCTTTCCCCCCAAAAGCTTGAAGGGTCCATATCATAGGCCCAAAACAATGCATCTCTATAGTGTAATTGGAATTTAAGAGTGTAGTTGGCAGATGGAAAAGATATTTCAGGCAGAAAGAATTTGCAGCGTTCCTAAAATATAGCTACATGGCCATGAGTCACCTTCTTTGTCCTCTCCATAAAGATCAGGTATACCTCTGTGAGCTACTCCGATATGAAATTTCTACTGTAAAAATAGTGTCATTGAATTTTTTTAGCAATTGTGCAGTATTTGGAGAAGTTATAATGAGGTTGGTGTTGTACTGACCAATCTACTTCTACTAGTAACAAGTTCAGTGGAACTGATTCCACACTGGGGAGGATGACCATGATTGGCTAATGAAAATACTGCACATTGTAGTGATTGGTTTAGGAAGGCACATGACCTAAGCACACCAATCAAGGGGAATGAGCATAAGCCACACAATTTTGTCCAGAACGATGAAGGAAGAGGAAAAAGGGTTAATGTTCTGGTTACCTTCAATACCAAGGCATATAAAGTATAAACTTTCATCTTCTAGGAGCTCTGTTGTGGAGAAAAAGTACTCCAAAGAAACCAATACAGAGAAAGAGACAGTAAGATAAAATATAATTAAGCCCCTACATTTAGATGCACCCGAAGTGTACTCTTGGCCTTTTTTGTCACGTAACCCAAGGAATTTCTCTTTTTCCCCTTGAAGTTAGCTTGGGTTTCTGTCACTTGAAATGAAAGCAGCCATGACTTTTTTGGTGACTTTCATACATTTAAGAGTAGAGACTTGAGTTAATCATACCTCTTAGATGATGGAATGTTAGCATTATTGGTTTATGCCATCATTCCAATATGTATGTTGTGTTCTTGAAAAATACATATTGTTTGTTGAAAGAATTGTTTTTGATTTATGTAAATGACATTGTATTGAATGGCTCAACATTGGCTTTTAGTTTTCATTTAGTACCACGTACTGATTATTTTAACAGTTTCTATGTTGTTATGTATATATCTAATGTAGTGCTTCTAATTGCTGCATAGTTCTCTATCACATGTGTATTAGTCAAGCTCCAACACGTAAGAAAGAAACCACACTGGATATTACTTCAAAAAAGAGTTGAATGTAGGGAGTTCATCACACAGGTGTTGGAGGACTGAAAAAGCAAACTGCAAAAACTGCTAAGAAATGAAGACAATAATACAGGAAACAGTAGAGCCGGGAGAACAAATATAAATATGGGGATTACTAATGCTTTAAGGTTTGGAGGAGGAGTCTGGGACCCTACTAACACCTCTCAAGAGGGAGTGCTACTCACCTGGTACCAGTAACCTGAGCTGAGAAAAATGGTTTTGAAAAGTTGAGGCTGCAACCTTGGGAGGCATCAGCAGCTGTGGCTGATGCTTCTCAGGAAGCAGATCATGATGAAGTTGCTTCTGGGAGTGCTGAGAAGGGTTGGAGGTGGAAAGACATGACTACTGCTGCCAGGATGAAACACCATTGCTCCAGTGACACTGGCAGGAAGAGCCAGCAGATGGAAGGGCACAAGTTGCTCACGTCCTCCCCTTTTCTTCCAGCGTCCTTCTTTTCTGCCCTTTTTTGATGAGAGTCCAGCTGATAAGGTAATTTGAAGAATCCCAGGACTAGTTTCACAAAGCAAGATTTAGAAGGGGAAATTTAGAGTTGAAGGACTATAGCTTAATATGTCTCCACACATATTAGAACTTTGTCTAATAACAACTTGAGATTCTGTCTAGTAAGATACAACTGTCCTTCAGAGGATCACCTTCTGTGCCCCACCCCAATTTTCCAACATGCTGGACATGAATGGACAGTCAATTAATGATTGAATTGTGAATTTTATCATCACCACTCCTTCTTGTATCAAATGAAAGAGAAAAAAGAAAATATAAATACACATAATAAGCAAAGAAGAAAATCCATGTTGCTGCTGTTGCCCCTGTTTCTAGAATTGGTCACAAGGCTGTAGTTGCTATTTGTAACTTTCTTTTTCCTCTAACCGTTCTGTATTTCTTTGGCTTTCAGTCATCAATTCAGTGAGTTCTTTACCTGGCTAAGCTCCTGTACTTCCATACATAAGAGGTTTAAATTTTGATCAGTTTAGTATTAATTTTTAGACTTCGGAATGGAAGCACTGAGAGGATTTCTAGTGAGTCCCCTCGTTTTTTACTGCCGGCGCTGTGTAGCAGCAGTCTAGTTCTCCTTACGAATCAAGATCAATCACCCAACCATTAGAGGAATCCCCTTCTTTGCCTATTGGCTCAGAGGCACGAGGAACCCAAAATAGACTAGGAGTAGTCTCAACTTTCAGTTCAGTGGAACAATTGTTATGTCTGCTTCTAGAACCATTTCACCTGCGGGAACTAGGATCCCTAAACCAGCAGCGCGCAAAGTTGTGGGGAATGGAAAGAAAAACTTCTGCGAGTGGGTAATCAGCTGGAATGGTGACACTGATTTCTAGACTTCTGTATTCTGGCTGTGGGGGAAACAGCACATTATGTGGGCCACTGATTCAAAATGAATAAGACATAGCCAAAACTTTTAGGGTGTTCTTAGTTGCAGTGGTGAGGATTTCTCATGAATCATTCCATCATCTTGTCAGGACAGTGCATCTAAGTAATGGGGGGATTCGTGATAAGACCAGTGAATTTCATGGATATGAGCTCACTATTGTGCTTTGTTTTGTTGTTACATTCTTTGCTCAAGGGTAATATTGTGTGGAATTAAACAATGTTGCAAGGAATATAGTGAATTAGCTTTCTGTAAGTGCATGATAGTGATGCTGGTAGAAGCACTGAACAAAAAAGAAGGAAACCCCTCTTCTAGAATATACATATATCAGGTTTATGACTAATCATCGCTGCATATCACAAGGAAGGTAATCCAGTGTAATCAACACATCACAAAGTAGCTTGTTGGTACCAAGGGAATGGAGCCACCTGGGGGCTAGCTCTGGTCTCTGTGGTTGCCCGTTCCAGATCAAGCTGTTGATCCAATGTATTGCCTCCATCCCTGCTGGCATGACTACTTTGCCCATTCATTCAGGAGCACCTGAGTGGGTACTGAAGAGGCTGCCTGTGAGCCTCAAGTTACAAAATGTGTCTTGTTTGCCCGTTTACTTGAGAGCCTCATCTGCAGTAGATGCCTTTTGGTGAACAGATGCCTTCACACTCCATCTGGAGTCTATCCCTCAGCCTTTCGTGACATCTTTATTCTAATTTTGTTCTTAACCCATCAAACCAAACTAGCATCCACTGCCTAGGAACCGGTGTAGATCCACATCTCTGGTCGTGTCCGGTCCTGACAGAGGGGGCAACTGAATGTCCTCCTCTGATTTATTCCAGAGGAATTTCCCTTTAGGACTGTCTTACAAGGACACTTCTAACTGGGGCTATCATATTACGGGTGTTTACTTCTAATTATTGAGCCATGCCCGCTCAAAGTTTCTCTATAATGAAAACAAAGTGATTAGAAACCCTAATTACATCAGCAAAGTACATTTACCTTTGTCTTATAACATAATCATGAAACTGATAGCCGTCGTATTCACAGGTTCTACCCACAGTGAAGGTGGGGAAATTACAGTGTGAAACAATGGGGGTCATCCTATCACAATATCTTTCAATTTTTTGAAACTTTTTCACTCAACATTGTCCTTAATATCCATCTATTCTTTTATATTTATATGTTCCTTAATTAACTTATGGGACTATATATATTTCCAGATATCCAGGGGGAAGTTTTTGTGTCATAATTTCTTTAAATTATCTGTTGATATTTTTGTCCACCTATCTTTGGTTAAGATTGCTACAGAAATTTCTTTTACCTTGTATATATATGTATATATATATTTTATGATCAAGTGAGGTTTATTTCAGGCATACAAGGATGTTTTTAACATCCAATAATCAACTTGTAACTATATTAACATGAAAAAGAGGGAAGAAATCATGTTCATCTTAACAGATACAGAAAACACATTTGATAAAGTCCACTACTCATTGATGATCAAGACGCTCAGCAAATCCAGCATAGATAGCAGCATCCTTAATGTGACAAGGAATATCTACAAAATTCCTGCAGCAAGCATCATATTTAATAGTGAATTATTGAAAGCTCTCTCCCAGAGATTAGAATAAGGGTCTCTCCTGTCACTTCTACTCAACACTGTACTGAAGACATTACCAGTGCAACAAAGCAAGAAAAATAAAATGGTATAATGATTAGAAGAGCAGAAATGGAATTTTCATTATTTGCAAACATAATGATCATGAAATAGAAAATCTAAACTAAAGATACAGAATTCAAATTAATAAGTAAATTTACAAATATCTCTCAGTATAAGGTCAACATACAAAACCAATTGTAAAATACCAAAGATCAATAAGGAAATGAACATGTAAAAAAAGCACACAAAATGTTGCTGAGGGAAATTAAAATAGTCCCAAATAGAGGGACATATCACATTTATGTAGACATATAAAATTTCCCCAATTGATCTATAGATTCAATATAATCCTAGTCAAAATCCCAGCAGGATATTTTGTAGAAACTGATAAGCCAGTTCTAATATATATATATATACATATAAAATATATATAGGGGTTAGGTGTTCAGGGTCAGGTTTAGGATTAGGTTTAGGATCTAGAGGTTAGTGTTATTGTTAGGGATTAGGATTAGGTTTAGGGTGAGGGTTCATTTTATATCCTAGATATTAGTAATTAACAGTTGTAAACATTGTAACATCATTACACTTTCTACTTCCTGCCTGTTAACATCATCCAAGGTGTCCTTCATTCATCAAAAATCTTTAATTTTACTGTAATCACATACATCGGTGCAACAGACAAAGTGAGGAGCTGTTCAAATCCCTCTTTACCTCAAATACTGGGGGTGTTGTTGACACACCCAACAACTTTTATTTTCAGACACTAATGGTTTCAGCCAGGTTTCCAATTCTGGTCTATTAGTCTTTATGTCTGTTTTCCCAGCACCATACTATCTTGATTATTGTAATTTTGTACAGTAAGTTTATTTTTTTATTTTTTATTTTTTTGTAGAGACAGAGTTTCACTTTATCGCCCTCGGTAGAGTGTCGTGGCGTCAAACAGCTCACAGCAACCTCCAACTCCTGGGCTTAGGCGATTCTCCTGCCTCAGCCTCCCAAGTAGCTGGGACTACAGGCGCCTGCCACAACCCCCAGCTATTTTTTTGTTGCAGTTTGGCCGGGCCGGGTTTGAACCCACCACCCTTGGTATATGGGGCCAGCGCCCTGCTCACTGAGCCACAGGAGCCGCCCTGCACAGTAAGTTTCAATAGGAAGTGTGAGTCCCTCAGTGTTTTTCTGTTCAAGATTGTTTTGGATATTTCGTGTTCCTTGAAATTTCAAATGTATTTTAGAATTGGTTTGATCACTTGTGGAAATCAAAGGTAGTCAACATTATAATAGAAATTGCATTGAATCTGTGGATCAGTTTATGGAGTATTGCCATGTTAACGATAGTAAGCCTTCCAATCCATGAACGTGGTCATTTTTTAATATATATTTAGATTCTCTTTAATTTCTTTCAACATATAGTTTTCAGTGGAAAATTCTTAGGTTTTGTTTAAATTATTTCTAAATATTTTATTTTTTGATGCTATTGTAAATAAAATTATTTTCTTAACTTTATTTTTGGATAGTATATAGAAATGCAGTTATGCACCAGAGAGCAACATTTTAGTCAACAATAGGCTGCATATACCATGGTGTCCCATAAAGTTAACAAAGGGAGCTCAAAAATTCCTATCGTGTGGTGATATCATAGCTGTTGCAACATTGTATTGTAATGCATTACTTTCTCTATATTTAGATACATTTAGATACATAAATATTTACTGCTGTGTTACAGTTGTCTACAGTATTCAGTACAGTCACATGCTGTACACGTTTGTGACCACAGGAATAATAGGTGCTATGCCACATAGCTAGCCCAGGTGTGTAGCTACACCACCTGGGTTTGTATAAGTACACTCTATGATATTCATATAACAGTGAAATCACCTAACAATGTATTTCCCTGTTGTTGAGCAAACATGACTGTACTTACCTTGTATGACCTTTATCCTACAGCTTTACTGGTCTTGTTTATTGCTGTACAGGGATTTTTTGGTAGAATCCTTAGGGTTTTCTACATATGCGACCATATCACCTATAAACAGAGGCAATTTTGCTTCTTCCTCTCCAGTATAAATGGCTTTATTTTTTTCTTGCCTAATTGCTGTGAGTAGTACCTCCAGTAATAATGTTGAATAGAAATTGTGAGAGTGAGTAGATATCCTTTCTTCATTCGTGATCTTGAGGGGAGAATTTCAGTCTTTCACTACTGAGTATGATGTTAGCTATGTTTTTTTTTTTTCTTAAGATACCCTTTATCCGATTGAGAAAGTTTCCTTCTATTTGTTCTGATCAGCATTTTTATCATAAAAGGGTGTTGGATTTTGTCAAATGATTTCTCTGTGTTTATTAAAGTGATCACGCAGTGTTTCCTGGTTGTATGGGGCAGTGATTGATTTTCACATGTCAAACCAACATTGCATGGTATATGGTATGGTATATGATACTTTTTAAGTGCTGCTGAATTTGTTTTGCCTGTATTATGTTGAGAATTTTTACATGTGTGTTAACAAGAGATGTTGGTCTGTAGTTTTCTTGTGCTGTTTGTTTGTATCAGGTTAAAACTGGCTTTGTGGAATGAATAGGAAATATTTTCTGTTCTTCTGGTTTTGGAAGAGTTTAAGAAGGGTTGTTGTTAATTCCTCTTTACGTATTTGGTAGAATTTGCCATCAAATTTTTCCATTAGTTATTATTAAGGTCATTTTGTGTGGTTTCAACTTGAATGGTCATTTTTATGTTCCCTTACTACTGTGCAAAGTAAATACTCTGTGTGTGTGTGCGCACACGCGTGAATGTGTATTTTGTGATATGCAAGAACAAACCCTGCACAGGGCATATATATATTCAATTCTCAGCATATATTATACTTATCAGAAGAACTTTGATTATACCTTATAGTTTGATCCAGTAAGGTCAGCTCATAAGTGACATTCCTAAGTTCAGTTCATTCAGGTCATTAGTCTTGTTATCTTAGGCATCTGCACAATGATATCACTGTGTAATCGGATGTCAAAATTCCAGTAGGTGGAACCAGTGACTCTCTAAGGAAGATAAATCAATCTATTGTATAGATGCAGTTACCAGTGAAATCATCATTATTCAAATACTTGGCTGATTTTATGATTTGGACCTTATTTTATGTAGTTATTTATTTTTGTTTTGCTTTCATACCAATCGGTACTAGCTCATGTACAGAACTTGCTGTGAAAATTTCCTTTTAAATGTCATAGTAATTCCATCAAAACATTTAATGAGTATGAATTTACCAACATGCATAAATAAATAATAAGAAAATAATAAATACGTACACACACACTTTTAAACTGTTTGCTATACTGAAGAAAGAATTTTGCAGAATAAATTCAGCAAACATCTCACCATCAAAAATGAGTCTCTGGCCTTGTCTTACACAACTCAGGAGCACTTCAGCATTATACAGGCCAGGGGAGTGAGTGCACGTTGTATACTTCACGCTGCAGGGTGAACATAAGAACATTCTCTGAAATTGGGTGCAGACATTACTGGATACTCAAAACAGTTTACAAGAAATGGCCTCCAGTAAATAATGCATTGTTAACATCAGTGTACCTGAGCTGGGAGATGGTAATGCACTCGCCTTTTCCAAGAAGCCCCAGGGATGTCCACATAAAAGCCAAAGGAATACATTTTCTCTTTCTTTTCTTTTTCTTTTTCTCTTTCTTTCTTTCTTTCTTTCTTTCTTTCTTTCTTTCTTTCTTTCTTTCTTTCTTTCTTTCTTTCTTTCTTTCTTTCTTTCTCTCTCTCTCTCTCTCTCTCTCTCTCTCTCTCTCTCTCTCTCGTTCCTTCCTTCCTTTCTTCCTTCCTTCCTTTTTTCTTTCTTTCTTTCAACAGTCTCACTTTGTCACCTTCAGTAGAGTGCTGTGACGTCACAGCTCACAGCAATCTTAAACTCCTGGGCCAAGTGATTCTCTTGCCTCAGCCTCCCTAGTAGCTGAGACTATAGGCACCCGCCACAATGCCCGGCTAATTTTTTCTCATTTTCTCTCTTGCTTCATGATTTTCTCTGAGTACTCAGTCAAAGCCAAATTGTCCCTGTTGATATTGCAGTACTTGGTCTGTGACCATCCTTTATGGAGTTTCCCTATTATATATGGAAGTGGAACTCTTTCTTCTGTTTTCCCCCTGGAAACACATGAACAAAATCTAGTCTTTCTTTACTATGCTTACCTCCTTAAAGAAAATCTTTAATTTAATTGACCAAGAAAACTCTTTTCTTCATGCTGCTTTATTTTAACAAAACACTGAGCTCTTAATATAAGCTAAGGAATGTCGAGGTGAATACGACAGTGTGTGAGGAGATTGGGACAGAAAACGAATATGCCTCTGTGGTTCTCACCTTTGAGTTCACCACCTGGGGTGGGGGGAGGATGGGCAGGGAAGTATTATAATGTGATCGGTGGCATCTTTCACTCTTTTGCTGACTACAGAGCCTCACTTTGTCACCCTTGGTAGAGTGCCATGGCATGATAGCTCACAGCAACCTCAAACTCTTGGGCTCAAGTGATCCTCTTGCCTTAGCCTCCCAAGTAGCTGGGACTACAGGTACCCACCACAATGCCTGGCTATTTTTAGAGATGGGATCTCTCTTTTGCTCAGGCTGGTCTCAAACCTGTGAGCTCAGGCAATCCACCTGCCTTGGCCTCCCAGAGTGCTAGGATTATAGGTGTGAACCACTGGGCTATGTCCCAAGTACTCTTACTATGCCTCTAATGCAGGGGTTCTCACAGATCTTGGTTCATGCTGAAATTATCTGGGAAGCTTACAAAACTTCTTACTGTCAGAGATAGTCATTTAAGTGGCTTGAGTGCAACTCGGGCACTGGAAGTTTGTAGAACTCCCCAGGTGATTATACATGCATCCAAGGCTTATAACTACTGCTCTAAAGAGAGAAAGATATTTTTCCTTTCCCCAGGAAACTCCTAATCTCATGGGAGAAACAGACAAGTAACCAGCTGATTATAATGCAGTGGGAAAGGTGTTGTGATGGAGGTGAGTACGGGAAGGCGTGGTTCTTCTTTTTCCCATTTTACAGATGAAGAATCACAGGGTTTTGGATTTTAAGATTTGTTTAACATCATAGGTTGAGTAGGTGATAGAGCCGTGACATGAATCTAGATCAGAAAGATTTGGCTAATCTAAAGCTATATTATGCCTCCTTACCCAGATGAGTTATTTTAACTATTTTACGAGGAAATTCAGTGTTCCTGTATCTTCTAGTATGGAAAAACTACTCACATGAATTTCTAAATATTTGCAAGTGAAGAACTATAATAGCAACAAATAAAAGAAAACAAAGTTCACGATTACATGTTCTCAAAATATTTACTGAACAAGACACCCCTAATAGAAGGAAATTCTGCAGAGCCTAAATTTTTGTATCTCATTCCTGTGTCTCTTAGAATATCCATGTATCACAATTGGGCAATGTTTATTATCAATTCTGCAGAGCCTAAATTTTTGTATCTCATTCCTGTGTCTCTTAGAATATCCATGTATCACAATTGGGCAATGTTTATTATCAATATTTATTATCATTTCATTCTCGTGAAAATATGGTAATTGTGAATACAATTTTGGTTGGAGGTTTCTTCGATAATATGACCTATAATGATTAAGTCTTGAAATACACACCACAATGTAATTTGAATATTCCTCAGGCCTTTTCAAAAGTGCCATTCTATGCCTACCCAGAAGAAAACAAATTATTTTATCATAAGAACATTTGTACTGGATTGTTTATCATAGCTCATTTTACAATTGCCAAGATGTGGAAACAACCTAAGTGCCCATTAACACAGAAATGGATTAATAAACTGTGGTACATGTATACCACAGACTGTTATTCAGCCATAAAAAGATGACTTTACATCTTTTGTATTAACCTGGATGGAGTTAAAGCACATTCTTCTTAGTAAAGTATCACAAGAATGGAAAAGCAAGAATCCAATGTGCTCAATTCTAATATGAAGCCAGTAGATGAACTAATGCATGCCCAGATAAGAGAAAAACTAAATTCAATTCAAGTTGGAGGAGGAGGAAAGCGAGATATGGGGGAGGGGAGGGGGAGGGGCTGGTGTGCTCCCACCTAATGGCACGATGTAAGGGTATATGGCACGCCCCTTGGGTGGGGGACACAATTCCAAGAAGGACTCTACCTAACAAATGTACACATTAAAACCTAATTGCTTGTATCCTCAAATTAATCTGAAATAAAAACTAAAATAAAATAAAAGTGGGGGGAAAAATACCATTCTATTTAGAAAAACTGTTTGCTTTCCCAGGGACTTCTCAGCATCCTTTTTGTTTTTGTTTCTTTTCCTTTCTTTTCTTTTCGGCAGGAAATGCTAAAAATCTGAATGCAAAGTTTCTCTTTAAATTGTTCTATTTTCATTTATATTTTTTACAGTTTTTCTTTAGGAAAACTTTTGCCTGTGGTAAAACATCTCAGCGCATCATAAAGAGGGTATATGCAGGCAAAAAGCAAGATAACTTTTCTACATTTTGTCCTGATGTTTTACATATCACTTAGGTTGTGCCTGGCATATCCAAATTGAAACAAAAATACTGAAGCAGCATCCCTTCGATGGCCATCTGGAACCTTCTTGAGTAAGGATTATTAGCCAAACTCTAGACGAAACCCTGGTCCCCACCAAAATCAGCCTGGAGCTGCAGCTGACAAATAGTCTGAAATAAAGCAGAATTTAACTATTTTAACTAGATTGGAGCAGCAGTCCCAGAGAGAACAAGGAATTGCAGGTAGAGATTCAACTTTAAAAAACTGAATTTCGAAAAGAAAAAGACCTCAGTGATGCAAATACTTCATGAGAGAATAAACATTTAAGAGTGCCATTGAGATATTTAATGTTACAATGTCTTAGAATGCTTTCACTTCAGAAATTTCAGAATGTCTGCAACTTAATAAAACCACAAGGATTCAGATTATGCATATCGGTAGGGGTTCTTTTAATGTCTTGTAGCTGTTTCATTTTTATCTATAAAATTCTATTGAGCTAATTGTATGAAAATGTCTTATAAAGTTCAAGACAAATTTTCTTCCCTAGATCTCATTTTAAAATAATAGTAAGCAATGGTTACTGCTTTTGGTCATTATGTATAAGGTGAGCTTTCCTTATTTCCATTCCTGGCCTTATATACATAAACCAGCTTCTTTCTGGGCCACACTGAAGAAGCAGGTGTCTTTCCTTTTTGGTATCTCAAAGACACCAGGCCTTGCATAAAATTTAGCCTGAGTAACTCAGCATGAAATACTTCACTACGGGCATTCAATACTGAGGAAGTAGTTTTTGGATGTTGGAAAAGGCTATTCCAGTACATAAGGTTATACATGTGACATGGAGTTTGTCTTATCTCCAAATTATGTGTGTAACTGTACTGTTACATAATAATGCTACTAATGCTAATAATGAACATGGATTTTTCTGTCAGGAATGATGCAAGTAATGTTTCCTCACTCTAAACCCAATTGTTGTAAGAAAAGTCCTAGGCCGGGCACAATGGCTCATACTGTAATCCCAGCACTCTGGGAGGCTGAGGCAGTTGGACTGCCTGAGCTCAGGGGTTCTGAGATCAGTCTGAGCAAAAGCAAGACCTCATCTCCGTTGTGGCAGGCACCTGTAGTCCCAGCTACTTGGGAGGCTGAGGCAAGAGAATCGTTTGAGCCCAAGAGTTTAAGGTTGCTGTGAGGTGTGACGCCACGGCACTCTACCAAGGGTGACAAAGTGAGACTCTGTTGCAAAAAAGAAAAAAAGAAAAGAAAAATGTCCTGTTATTCTGTATTGTTTGAAATTCTAAGATAAATAGCTCCAATGTTGTTAATTCATTGGCTCCTTAATCCATTAAAAAATCAGGTTTGTTCTGCTTTTTTTTTAGCCGTCTCTGGCTTTGTCTTTGGCTGGCTTTCCTAGTGTTAGAAAGTGGCCACTGAGGTTCCAAGCATAAAAGCAGGTACTACCATGCCCTTGGTAGGAAAAGGGTCTTTCATCACATGTGTCTCTTTATTGAGAGGTTAACTTTGCTTGAAGTCCCCCGCAGGCTGTGTCTATTGATCGGAACTGGGTGATGGGTGCATGCTGAAACTTGTTGGTAGCAAGGGTGACAGGATTATCCTAACTGGAGTTTCAGTCAGGTTCATCTCATCTGGGGAGATGGACGTATGAATCAAGTTGGTGTCACTCCTGATAAGGAGGAAGGGTGGAGTGGAAAACAAGGTATTCTCTGTGAAGATTAAAGAAAGTGATAGAGGAAGAGTGTAAGAGAGAAGAAAAATACTGCGAGGAAATCAAGTTCGGAGATGATTCTCTGTGGGAACAGACGGGACTTAGGGCTCTAGGGAGCAGGTGGCAGCAGAGTGGAATGGCTTCATGTTTAGCCACCCTACGGGGGCCTCTGTGTACATCAGGTCAGGAAAATGGGTGAAAGGGAAAGGACTTTGGAACTTCCTATACTGGCCACTGGGTTAATGTCTATTTTGGTTTATTTTTGGGTTTTTGTTTTTAAAAATACATCAAAATGATTTTTACAATAATCGCTTGCAAGATGAGGGTGTGAAATTTAAGTGACTTGTTCAAGTCAGCAGTGATAAACTTGATTATTATTTTTTCTTTCTAGGTACTCTATAAACAGAAATGGGAATGATCTGGGATTAATGCCTAATTCTTCCCATCAGCCATCCATTCATTCATTTGTTCACAAACACTTATTGAACACCTATATATATAGTAGTAGGTAACATTTTAGACTCTGGACTTAATACTGAATTAAATATGGAAAATCTGTGTGCATAGCAGATTTACATTGTAGTGGGAAGAGAGATGAGCACTAAACAAATAACCAAATAAATATATAAAGAATGAATGTTAATAACTTATATGGAAAAAATAATGCAAGGTAGAGGTGAAGAGAGTTTGGTATTTTATATGGTGTGTTCAGGAAGACCTTATTAAAAGGGTATTGGATTAGTGACCTGAAGGAGGAAGTAGCCACGGAAATGTATAAGAGAGGAATGTTCCAGACAGATAGAATAGAAGACATAAAGGGCCTAAAGTAGGAGCTTTCTTGGAGACAAAAAGGCCAGTGTGGCTGGAGCAGAGAGAAGAAGGGAAGTAATGGGAGAGAGTGCAGAGAAGTAACAGGGGCCAGACTGTTCAGGGAGTTGTGGGCCAGTGGTTCTCAAAGTGTGGTCCTCAGACAACCAGCAGCAGTACCTGGAAACCTGTTAGAAATGTAAATTATTAGGCCTCACTCAGGTTTTCCAAATCGGAAGCCTGGGGTTGGGGCCCAGATATCTGTGTTTTAACCAATTTCCAAAATTTGAGAATCATGTCATAGGCTATTATGAAGACTGTGGATTTTACTCTGAGTGAAGTAGGGATCTACTGGAGGGTTTAAATATAAGAAATAACCAGGTTGTCATTGATCACTCTGGGTGCTTTTTAAAAATAAACTGTAGGGAAACAAAAAGAAGCAAATTAAAGGAGTTGTGGATTACTACAACAGTCTGAGCAAAAAGTGATGGTGGTTGGACGAGTGTGGTCGTGGGAAGCGGGTAGATTATGGATATGTTTGAAGGTAGAGCCAGGAGGAACTGCTGATGGATCATTTGTAAAGTGAGAGGCTTAAAGGGAAGATAAGTATAACTCCAAAGTTTTTGGCTTGAGCAGCTGGAAGGATGGAATAGCTCTTTATCGAGATGCAGAAAATCATCGAGGAAGGTAACTTAAAGGCTAAAATCACGAGTGTGGTTTCATCATGTTAATTTTTACATGGGTATGCCAAACAGGGAGTTGAGGGGCATGGTTTGAGTGGAGAAAAACCTGGGAAGTTGTCAGGGCATATGTGATATTTAAAGCCCTGGCCTGGATGAGATCATCCAGGATGAGAATAGATGGAGAAGATGAGCTCTGAATATTTAAGGGAATCAGCAAAGGAGACTGAGAAGGAATAAAAGTAAACAGTGAGGTTTGGAAGAGAAGGGAGAGATGGCGCTCTGAAAGCCAAATTCAGGAAGTGATTCAAGAAAACGAGAGTGAGGTATTTGTCTTGAATGCAAAATTTAAAGGGGGTGTAACTCAGTAATCAAGGAGAATTAATATCTTCATGTGATATTTTAAAAAGTAAAAGTTAATTAAAAAAATCCATGATCAACAAATGTGTAGAATTATGTTATTAATCTCGTAGAAGTTGAAGGATGTCAGCCTGGAATTGTAATCTTCATTTACATTTCTTTTTCTAGTTTTTTATTGCTGAAAGTAAGTGGCTACTAGGATCATTTGGCATGGATGAAAATAGCCATTTGATTTTTCATTCCATCAAATGAGCAAACATCATAATTAAAATATAAGCCAAACTAGGGGCAGCACCTGAGGGGCAGCACCTGTGGCTCAGTGAGTAGGGTGCCAGTCCCATATACTGAGGATGGAGGGTTCAAACCTAGCCCCAGACAAACTGCAACAACAACAACAACAAAAATAATAGCCGGGCATTGTGGTGGGCGCCTGTAGTCCCAGCTACTCAGGAGGCTGAGGAAAGAGAATTGCCTAAGCCCAGGAGTTGGAGGTTGCTGTGAGCTGTGTGATGCCATGGCACTCTACCGAGGGCCATAAAGTGAGACTCCGTCTCTACAAAAAACAAAACAAAACAAACAAACAAACAAAAACATATGTCAAACTAGATGTTTTGTGTTGTATAAAATAAATGAGTATATGCTGAGGAAATTTTTCAAGTTTCATTGTGTAATCCCAGTGACAGGTAATTTTAGCCAGATCACGTCTTGGATGCCCTTTTTATTTTTTTTTTTAAAATTAAATCATAGCTCTGTACATTAACTTAATGATGGGGTACAATGTGCTGGTTTTATATACAATCTGAAATATTTTCATCAAACTGGTTAACATAGCCTTCACAGCACCCTTAGTTATTGTGCTAAGACATTTATATTCTCCACCCATCCTCCCCCCGCCCCTCCCCACTCTCTCCCCTTTCTCCATGTTCTATGGTGCATCTTACAAGGGTACATGTGAAATTTACTAAATGTAGAATATAAATGTCTTAACACAGTAACTAAGAAAATGCCAGGAGGGCTATGTTCATCAGTTTGATGAAAGTATTTCAAATTGTATATAAAACCAGCATATTGTACCCCATGATTGCATTAATGTACAGAGCTATGATTTAATAAAAAAAATAAATAAGCAGAAACAAACAAAAAGACAATTATATTTTACATTTAGTAAATTTCACATGTACCCTTGTAAGATGCACCGTAGGTGTGGTCCCACCAATTACCCTCCTTCCTCCCCTTCCCAAGGGTGCCCTTTTACCTTCTCTTTTTCCCCCATCAACGTAGAAACTCTGCTACAAGAATAGGATGAGAAAGTGCAGCCAAGGTGACTCATTGCCAACCTGCCTGTGGACACCTGGATATTTCAAAGAAGGTGGAAGAAAGGAGCATAACCTCAGGGCTATGTTAGACAACAGTGCTTGGAGGTCAAGGGCCAAGAGCCCCAGAGTAGTGTTCTAACCCCAGGGTTAGGCTAGGGCAGATACTGAAGTCTCACTTGGAAAGGGTCACAAACTGCTATCGGGGATTCAAAGTGCCAAGGCTTTTTTGAGATACCATCTTCAGGGAAAACTATTCAAGTCTCTGGTCTCTAAGAGATGATGATTCATGTCTAAGTCATTTTATACTTTTGAGATTTGTCAGTGATATAATGGGAGCAAAGATTTCCTGAAAAGAAGACATAGGCTGTTTGTTTCTTGCAAAGGAAGTGAAAAATGAAGAAACCATCTGGCATCTGCTCAAAATATCTAGATAATTGAGGCCAAAGTATTTTTTAGCTTAATTTTATATCAGTGAACATCCTTCATGCCTCCTTTCACATTTTATGTCTAGAGTATCTCAAGGAAAGAGCCTTGAATTTAGTAATGAGAATTTTGAAATACAATGGTTATTATGACTATTGGGTTGTGTTTCCCATTATCCCTAGAAATTCTGCTATTCTTGAATTTAATATATATGTGTATTAATATATGTGTATTAATTAAGGAGATATTCTTTAAGAATCCTTGTAGATTATAAACTCCTACTTTCATTAAAAATTTCATAGCATCGATCAGATATTTTCCATAGGTGATGTGATCTCTCTGCTATCTCTTAAAATTTGCATTTCAAAGCTGATTGATAGGCTATGTGAGATGCAGCTGATGTCCTTTCTGTATAACAGAGGTGTACAATGAATCTCTGCTGAAGAAACATTATTTACTGACATGGTTATTTCTTAAATTTAGTTTTGTGTTTCTAATTCAGAATCATGAGTTTTCTACCATGTCTTAAAGCTCTGTTATTAAAGCTAACATTTCTTGGGAAAACAGATTTAAAAGGTATTTAATAGTTTGATTTTTCCTCTTCTTAATTGTATAAAGTAGTTTTATTATTCATTAGGAAATTGATTATGTGATAATTGTCTTGTCAAGTCAACAGGTACAAACTACTTTTCTTTCTTTCTTTTTTCTTTTTTTTTTTGTAGAAACAGAGTCTTACTTTATTGCCCTCAGTAGAGTGCCGTGGCGTCACACAGCTCAGAGCAACCTCTAACTCCTGGGCTTAGGCTATTCTCTTTCCTCAGCCTCCCCAGTAGCTGGGACTACAGGCGCCTGCCACAACACTCGGCTATTTTGTTGTTGCAGTTTGGCTAGGGCCGGGTTTGAACCTGCTACCCTTGGTATATGGGGCTGGCACCCTATCCGCTGAGCCACAGGCACTGCCCCACTTTTCATTTCTAGTTTTAATCTTGGTATAGAGATCATTTTTTGTTTTACTGAGAATAAATTAAAAAGGTTTGGGAAATATTTAAAGAAAAATATTTATTTATGAAAAAATAGCATTAATACCAAATCAAACCTGAAATCACCATGTCAAACAAGTATCAGTCTCCTAATCTGGGTTATTAAATTCTTGCAACTGTTCAGTGTCTGAAGTGTGCTGTCACTTTTGTATAAAATTTTATCACCCTAAGTGAAATGGAAAGATTATATGTCATGTCTCTTAAAATTTAGGAATTCAATGATTCAAGAGGTCTTAGATTTGAAAGAAGCAAATTTACCTAGAGTACTAAAAATATAGAACTTTATGGTTTTGCTGGGAAATATATATCAAGAATTATATGACAGGAATTTATAGTTTTAGACTTTGTATGAATGTTTTATATTTAAAAATATATCCCCACTCATCTTCTTCCTCCAGCCCTCCTCCTCTTAGAGTTTACGCTCTTCAGAAATGCTAAGATTCCTTTGGAGACCACTATAATTAATTAGCTAAACTTGTTTTGCTAGGCCATTCCTTAGCTAATGACTAATTGAAAATAAAAATGGCTGATTTTGGATAGAATTTGATTATATTTTTCTGTATTTTGAAAAAAAAAAAAGTTATTTAGAAGGACCAGGTTTAGGTTTACCTCCCCACCCTAAGGAACTACAAACTGAAAAAAAGGAAATAATTTTCATGATATTGACATCAGGAAAGGAAGGACCATGGAAAATTAAGGCCGTAAGTTCTATAATTGCCCCAGTGGACTGCTCAGAGAGTTTTAAGGCTGCTCTGCAGGGCCGGGGAACCAGGTGGATTTTGGTAGTCTATTTGAATTCTATAACCAGTGAAAATATTTTTTAACAACAATGGTAAGATAAAGACTTTTCAGACATATAAAACCTGCAAGAATTTATCACTAGCAGAACTATATACTATTAGAAATGTTCATGATCCTGTCACTCTGGGAGTCTGAGGCAGGTGGATTGCTTGAATTCAGAAGTTCAAGACCAGTCTAAGCCAGAGCAAGACCCTGTCTTTACTAGAAAAATTAGCTGAACACTGTGGCAGGTGTCTGTAGTTCTAGCTACTCTGGAGGCTGAGGCAAGAGGATCACTTGAACCCAGGGGTTTGTGGTTGCTGTTAGCTATGACGCCATGGCACTCTACCCAGGGTGACAGTGTGAAACTCTGTTTTAACAAAAAAGGAAACAAAGAAAGAAAGAAATGTATGTGGAAGTCTTTCAGGCTGAAAGAAAATGATAACAGATGAAAATCTGTATCTATAGAAAGGAATGAAGTATAATGGATCACTAACTCTGTGTGTAAATATAAAATATTTAAATGTCCTTAAGAGATAATCATTTAAAGCAAAAATAGTAATGTATTTTGGGGTTTATAATATATGTAGATATAAAATAGAGAAAATAAAAAAAGGTAATGAAAGCATACTATTAGAACATTTTTATACTATTCACGAAGTTGTATAAATGTCATTCAAAGATAAACTGTGCTAAATTATAGTATAAACCCTAAAACAACCACCAGAATAACACAGCAAAGAGCCTTCTAATAAGCCAGCAAAAGAGATAGGAGGAAATCATGAAAAATCCTCAATTAAACCAAAGGAGATCAGAAAATGAGGAAAAAGGGATCAACGAACAGATGGGACAAATAGTAAGCAAATAGAAAGTGGTAGACTTCTACCAAATGTTACTAATCACATTAAAGATAAATGGGTCTGAAAATCCAATTTAAAAGGCAGAGATTGTCTGTCACTTTGGATAAAAACAGAAGACCCAACTATGTACTGTGTACCACAAATAACTTCTAAGTATAAAGATAAAAATAGTTTATAAGAAAAAAGACAGAGAAAGATATAAGATGCTAATTGGAATGGTTATATGAGTATTAGACAAAATGCCACCAAGAGACAAATTACCTTCAAGAGAGATGGTACCAAGTATCTATTTCTTTATGTAAGTCTAAAATAAAAATGTTATAAAGACTAAACTTCATCTTGATCTCATTCAGCAATATGATTCTTCAATAACAATTTAAAAACTGCCGATACAGCATGTTCCTCTTATGCGTACCTTTCTTTTAAAACACTCTCTTTTTAAGGATGAATGAGAGAGAGAGGGAGAGGAAAAGGAAGAAAGTCTGCAAGCACAAAAACACAGCAATACAGGCAGGTGAGTGAGAAGAAGGGGGCAGCTCCAGTTTTATCTTCTTTATCCTGAGGATCCCTCTTCTTTTTGTTTTGTTTTTGTTTTTTCTTTGCAGTTGTTCTGTAAATGCCCCAGGCTTCCTCCTAAACATGTGCCAGTATCCTTATTTCACCTTTTCAGTAGTTCAGGCTGAGTCTTTGTATCATCCCAGAATCTTACCTCTTTCACATTCCTAATCTTAGTGAATCCTGTTCACTTCACTTTCAAATAGATACAGAATATGACATCTTACCACTTCATTGCAGCTACCCCTTTTGAGCCACCATCCTCTCAGTCCCTACAGTGGTCTTTGACGTGGCTCCCGGCATTCACACTTGCCCCTCAGTAATATGCTTTCCCCCTTTCACAGCAAATAATATTCTCTTCTCTTCAACCTCCCAACTGCCTTCCCTCATGTCCCTCTTGTCTGTAGAATCTGAAATCATTACAGTGGCCCATCAAGCTAAGAAAAATCTGGTCCTCATTACTTCTCTGCCACCCTTTTCTGCCCCTCCCTTTGTTCCCTCTGCCCCAACCACTGGCTGCCTTTTGTTTCTCCAACATTCCCCCATGCTCCCTCTTTAGGGCTTTACAATGACGGCTGCTCTCCCTAGGATAGACACTACCATGGCTAACTCACTCTTTCACCTCACTCAGATCTTTATTAAATGTTAACCTCTTATTGCGATCTACCCTAACTACTCTATCTGAAATCATTATCATCCTACTTTTAACCCTCTTCGCTCCTCCTTATATTTTATTCTATAGCATTACCTACTATATAATTTACTTATTTGTTATGTTTATTGTCAGTCTCTCTAGACTACTCTAGAAGCTCCAACAGGACTGAGATTTTAGTTTACTTAGCTCAGTGGTATATCCCAAGGGCCTACTACAGTCCTTAGTGCAAAGTAAGAGCTCATTACGAAAGTTTAGAGATACACGAAAATCAAGAAATGTAAACTCCCTATGGATGGAAACAAATGAATCCCTCTCAGCAATACCAATAAGCTGAGCAAGTTGAAACAGGTGAATCAGAAAGGACTGTGTTGACTGTTTATTGGCAGTGAAATAATGGACCACAACACAGTATGTCTCAAAACTTTTGCAGTGACACACACATTTATTAGTGATTGAATGGTCCATCTCAGAAAGCAGGGAAGGCTCTTGGCAGAGGAAACTAGCATATTTCATCTTTTCTACCAAAATGTGTACCACATGCCACATGCGACTCAGTTTATATGACTGGTTGGCAAACATCTAAAGATGGCACTTTGACTAATGAGGAGTTGGGCTAAGATTTTGGTCATACGTGAAACTGTTCTATTTTTGTTTTATTTTTACAGTAGAAAGACTATATTGTCCCTATTTGAATATAATATTTATACAACGCAATTAAATGATTAATGAATTGTTAGGTTTTTAGGCCTGAGGGAGTAAAGTTTTTTGTTTTTTTTTCATTAAATCATAACTGTATACATTGATATGATCATGGGGCATCATACACTCGCTTCATAGACCATTTGACACATTTTCATCACAATGGTTAACATAACCTTCCAGGCATTATCTCAGTTACTGTGCCAAAACATTTACATTCTACATTTACCAAGTTTCGCAAATACCCCTGTAAGATGCACCACAGGTATGATCCTACCGATCCCCCTCCCTCTACCCACCACCCCCTTCCCTCCCCTCCCTTTCCCACTTCCCCCTATTGTTAGGTTGTAACTGGGTTATAGCTTTCATGTGAGAGCCCCAAATTAATTTCATAGTAGGGTGAGTACATTGGGTAATTTTTCTTCCATTCTTGAGATACTTTACTAAGAAGAAGATGTTCCAGCTCCATCCATGTAAACATGAAAGAGGTAAAGTCTCCATCTTTCTTTAAGGCTGCATAATATTTCATGGTGTACATATACGACAATTTATTAATCCATTTGTGGATCGATGGGCACTTGGGCTTTTTCCGTGACTTAGCAATTATGAACTGGGCTGCAATAAACATTCTGGTACAAATATCTTTGTTATGTTGTGATTTTTGGTCTTCTGGGTATATGGCCAGCAAAGGAATTACAGGATTGAATGGCAGATCTATTTTTAGATCTCTGAGTGTTCTCCATATATCTTTCCAAAAGGAATGTATTAATTTGCATTCCCACCAGCAGTGCAGAAGTGTTCTGCACACTTTTCTCCACATCCAATCCAACATCTCTGGTCTTGAGACTTTGTGATATAGGCTACTCTCACTGGAGTTAGATGATATCTCAAAATAGTTTTGATTTGCATTTCTCTGATGATTAAAGATGATGAGCATTTTTTCATATGTCTGAAGGCCATGCGCCTGTCTTCTTCAGAGAAGTTTCTCTTCAAATCTCTTGCCCAGCCTGCGATGGGATCCCTTGTGTTTTTCTTGCTGATGCGTTTGAGTTCTCTGTGGATTCTGGTTATTAAACCTTTGTCAGAGATATACCCTGCAAATATCTTCTCCCATTCTGAGGGCTGTTTGTTTGCTTTACTTACTGTGTTCTTAGCTGTGCAGAAGCTTTTTAGTTTGATCAAGTCCCAGTAGTGTATTTTTGAAGCTGCTTCAATTGCCTGGGAGGTTCTCCTCATAAAATACTCACCCAGACCAATTTCTTCAAGGGTTTTCCCTGCACTCTCCTCTAGTATTTTTATAGTTTCATGTCTTAAGTTTAAATCTTTAATCCAATGAGAGTCTATCTTAGTTAATGGTGAAAGGTGTTGGTCCAATTTCAGTCTTCTGCAGGGTTGCCAGCCAGTTCACCTATAGGGAATCTTTTCCCCACTGAATGTTTTTAATTGGCTTGTCAAAGATCAAATAGCGGTAAGTAGCTGGATTCATCTCTTGGTTCTCTATTCTGTTCCAGATATCTACTTCTCTGTTTTTGTGCCAATACCATGCTGTTTTGATCACTATCGATTTGTAGTAAAGTCTGAGGTCTGGTAGTGTGATTCCTCCTGTTTTGTTTTTATTTCTGAGTAATGTCTTGGCTATTCGAGGTTTTTTCTGATTCCATATAAAATGAAGTATTGTTTTTTCAAGATCTTTAAAATATGACAGTGGAGCTTTAATAGGGAGTGCGTTGAAATTATATATTGCTTTGGGTAGTATGGACATTTTGATAATGTTGATTCTTCCCAGCCATGAGCATGGTATGTTTTTCCATTTGTTAACATTTTCAGCTATTTCTTTTCTTAGAGTTTCATAGTTCTCTTTATAGAGATCTTTCACATTTTTTGTTAGGTAAATTCCCAAATATTTCATCTTCTTTGGCACTACTGTGAATGGGATAAAGTCCTTAACTGCTTTTTCAACTTGACTGTTGTTGGTGTATATAAAGGCTACCGATTTATGGATGTTGATTTTGTAACCTGAGATGCTGCTGTATTCCTTGATCACTTCTAGGAGTTTTGTAGTAGAGTCCCTAGTGTTTTCCAGATACACAATCATATCATCTGCAAAGACCAAAAGTTTGATCCCTTCTGACCCTATATGGATACCCTTGATTGCCTTTTCTTCCCTAATTGCAATGGCTAAAACTTCCATTACAATGTTGAAAAGCAATGGAGACAAGGGGCAGCCTTGTCTGGTTCCTGATCTGAGTGGAAATGATTCCAATTTAATTCCATTCAATATGATATTGGCTGTGGGTTTGCTGTAGATGGCCTCTATCAGTTTAAGAAAAGTCCCTTCTAGACCAATTTTCTTGAGTGTTCTGATCATGAAGGGATGATGGATATTATCAAAAGCTTTTTCTGCATCAATTGAGAGAATCATATGGTCTTTGTTTTTTAATTTGTTTATGTGCTGAATTACATTTATAGATTTATGTATATTGAACCAGCCTTGAGACCCTGGGATAAAACCAACTTGGTCATGATGTATAATTTGTTTGATGTGTTGCTGGATTCTGTTTGTTAGGATCTTCTTGAATATTTTTGCATCTATATTCATTAGTGATATCGGTCTATAATTTTCTTTTCTTGTTGGGTCTTTTCCTGGTTTGGGGATCAGGGTAATGTTTTCTTCATAGAACGTGTTGGGGAGTCTTCCTTCTTTTTCTACCTTTTGTAACAGGTTGAGTAATATAGGTACTAATTCCTCTTTAAAGGTTTGGTAGAATTCTGACGTGAAACCATCTGGTCCCGGGCTTTTCTTTTTAGGGAGGCTTTGTATAGTTGATGCTATTTCTGAACTTGATATGGGTCTGTTCAACATTTCCACTTGATTCTGGCTAAGTCTTGGAAGGTGGTGTGCTTCCAAGTATCGATCAATTTCCTTCAGATTTTCATATTTCTGAGAATAAAGTTTCTTGTAATATTCATTAAGGATTTTTTTGATTTCTGACGAGTCTGTTGTTATTTCATCTTTGGTGTTTCTGATTGATGATATTAGAGATTTTACTCTTTTTTTTCTGATTAGGTTGGCCAGAGGTTTATCTATTTTATTGACCTTTTAAAAAAACCAGCTTTTTGATTAATTGATCTGTTGTATTATTCTTTTGTTTTCAATTTCATTTAATTCTGCTCTAATTTTGGTTATTTCTTTTCTTCTACTGGGTTTGGGGTTGGAATGTTCTTCCTTTTCCAGTTGCTTGAGATGTCCCATTAAGTTATTAACTTCCTCTCTTTCCTTTCTCTTGAGGAAGGCTTGCAGTGCTATAAATTTCCCTCTTAGAACTGCCTTTGCGGTGTCCCAGAGGTTCTGATAGTTTGTGTCTTCATTGTCGTTTGGTTCCAAAAAATTGGTGATTTCTTTCTTAATCTCATGTCTGACCCAGCTATCATTCAGCATAAGGTTATTTAACTTCCATGTTTTTGTATGGGTATGCAGATTCCTGTTGTTACTCAATTCAAGTTTTATTCCATGATGGTCCGAGAAGATGCAAGGAATAATTTCTATTCCTTTAAATTTACTGAGGTTAGACTTGTGACCTAAAATGTGGTCAATTTTGGAGTAAGTTCCGTGGGCTGGTGAGAAGTATGTGTATTCAGTTTTGTTGGGATGAAATGTTCCGTAGATGTCTGCTAAATCTAAATATTGGATGATTAGGTTTAAATCTAAGATTTCTTTGCTCAGCTTCTTCCTGGAGGATCGATCCAACACTGCCAAAGGAGTGTTGAAGTCTCCAACGATTATGGAGCTGGAGGAAATCAAGTTACTCATGTCTGTTAGAGTTTCTCTTATAAATTGAGGTGCATTCTGGTTGGGTGCATTAAATATTAATAATTGAGATCTCATCATATAAAGTATTACGCTTAACAAATATGAAGTGACCATTCTTATCCTTCCTTACTTTTGATGGTTTAAAGCCTACTGTATCTGCAAATAAAATTGCAACACCTGCTTTTTTCTGATTACCATTTGCCTGAAATATGGATGACCATCCTTTCACTCTGAGTCTGTATTTGTCTTTTAAGTTAAGATGTGACTCTTGTATCTAACAAATATCTGGCTTGAGTTTTTGTATCCAGTCAGCTAACATATGCCTCTTTAGAGGACAGTTTAAGCCATTCACATTAATGGAGAGTATTGATAAGTCTGGTGGAATTTTGGGTATCGAGTTTTCAAAGGTCCAGTGGACATTTTTAATCCTTTCACCAGTGTGGAAGTTGGAGTTTGATTCGACGTTTCTGAGTGAGTTTACTTTTGTGGTATAGGATTAGGTTGGTCATTGTGGAGGATAGGTCTGAGAATATCCTGAAGAGCTGGTTTACTTATGGCAAATTTTTTCAACATATGAATGTCATTAAAGTATTTAATTTCTCCATCATAAATGAAACTCAGTTTAGCTGGATACAAGATCCTGGTTTGAAAGTTATTTTGCTTTAGGAGATTAAAAGTTGATGACCACCCTCTTCTGTCTTGAAAAGTTTCAGCAGAGAGATCTGTATTTATTCTAATATTCTTTCCTTTGTACGTAATAGTTTTCTTTCGCCGGGCTGCTTTGAGAATCTTCTCTTTCATGTTAACTTTAGTGAAGCTAATTATGATATGCCTGGGGGATGACTTATTGGGGTTCAATCGTGCTGGGGTTCTGAAGCTGTTTGCTATCTGAATTTCAGATTCTCTAGGCATGTCTGGAAAATTTTCTTTCATAATTTCATGTAGAAGGGCCTCTGTGCCCTTCGAGGCCACTTCATCATTCTCCGAAATACCAATTATTCGTATATTGCTTTTTTTCGAATTATCCGAGAGTTCTCTGAGTGAGTGATCCGTTTTTGCTCTCCATTTATCTTCCTCTTTGAGAGATTGGGAGCATTAGAAGACTTTATCTTCAATGTCAGAAATCCTTTCTTCTGCTTGCTCCATTCTGTTACTGAGGGATTCTACTGTATTTTTCATATTTTTGAGGGCTGTAAATTCTTGCTTCAGTGTGTCTAAGTCTTTGGTTGTTTTGTCTTTAAATTCATTAAGTTCTTGAGACAACTTTTGAATTTCTCCTCAAATTCCTAATTCCATTTTATTAATCTTGTCTGCAATCCAAATTCTGAATTCGATTTCTGACATCTCAGCCAGTTGTTTATGAATGGGATCTTCAATCACATCTGCCGTATCTTTTCTTGGGGGGGTTGATCTATTCTGGTTATTCATGTTACCAGAGTTTTTCCGCTGATTCCGCCCCATGGTTATTTTACTCCCTTTGATTTTTCCCCTGGGGCTTTATTGAGGGCCCGTACAGTGTTGTGGCCTGAGACTCTGGGGCCCTGTCTGGTGTGGTGGGGCTAAGTGGTTCTTTCTTGTTTTTAGCTGGTTTCTGTTCGATCCTATTGTAACATTACTCTGGCATGAAGTCTCAGCTGTGTGGAAAAAACAGCAATTAAGTCACCTCGCCCGCCCACCTCTAGCACCAGTTGGAAAAGGAAAAGCAAACCTTCCTACAACCGTATACCCAGGGCACCGCCTGAAAAGTCCTCAGTCTATTAGTTCAGTTCAAAAGGTCCAAATTGATTGTCTGAATCGGCACCTGTCTCGGGTGGGAGAGTTCAAGAGGTCTCTGGGAACTGGATCACAGGGGTCTGGTGACTCCTCTGATATGGCTTACTCCAGTGCTGCATGGAGTCAGGAGGAGCCACCTAGGAAATAGATCAGTCTGGGAAGGTTGATGTCTCCTTCCCCACTTTGCCCCTCCGTCAGACCCAGTCACTGGTATCTCTGTAGATGGCTAACCCAGTTGCCTGTAGTGAACAGATACTCCAGGGGTTTGCACCTGCCTGAATTGCAAGGAAGTCTGCCAGGCCCCTGCAGTCTGCCGCTATCTAACAGGAGGAGATGGGGCCTGACATCTTTGAGTGCTTGATGCAGGTGGTGGGAGGGAGGTGTTCACTCAGGCTTAGCCCATCCCTGATGGATGTTGCTAACAGAACAGAACAGACAACTTTGCGGGGTTCTGTCTCTGTTTCTGCTAAAATCTCCTACAGAAGACGGGCTGTTCTGAGTTCAAACGTCTTTGCTGCTGGAGGTTTGTGTCCGATTACCTCTCTGAGTCGGCCCTGCCCTGGAAGCTTCCCGGGTTTGTGAGCAGTGTCAGGCAAATCCTTTGCTCACTGGTGGCCTCCTCTGATTTTCCAGGGAGACAGGGTGTGTGGCTTCAGAATATCCAGAAGTTAGCCGTTTTGCTGTTAAAGAAAAAATGGCTGTTGATTTGCCTCCAGGAACTGCCGCTCTGGTGTGGGCACCCAGCCGACCCTTTTCTCCTCTGTCTCACGCCCCAGAGTCAGGACTGAGCAGCTGCAGTTTATGCTCTGTCCACACCCCTCGAGAGATCTCCCAAGAATCTGGACTCCTGGGGGGCAGGCCACCAGACGCCCGAGTGAGAGTGGGGGGAAGCTAGAGTTTCATTCAGTTTTATGCCTGGCCGTATTGTTGCTGCTGCACCGCACTGCAGGGAAGTGCCACCAAGGCGTGACTCTCCCTCAGCCAAGTGCCCTCTCCTCACTCGCGTGTCTCAGAGTCAGCGCTGACCAGTTGCCGCTCAGGCACTGTGCACTCCCCTCGAGAAATCACCCAAAGATCCAAACTCCTGAGGGACAGGCCCCCAGACCCCGAGTGAGAGTGGGGGGAAGCTAGAGTTTCATTCAGTTTTATGCCTGGCTGTATTGATGCACAGGGAGGGCTGCTGCACCGCACCGCAGGGAAGTGCCGCCGAGGCGTGACTCCCCCTTAGCTGGGTGCCCTCTCCACACTCGTGTGCCTCAGAGTCAGCGCTGACCAGTTGCAGCTCAGGAACTGTCCACTCCCCTTGAGAAATCACCCAAGAATCCGAACTCCTGGGGGACAGGCCTCCAGACCTCACTGAGTGGGAGGGGAGTGTTGGGGATTCAGGGTTGCCGGCAAAGGATTTTTAAAGTTTTATACAGTTTTATCCCTGGCAGGAGAACGCCATGGCACCCTAGTAGGGGAGGTAGGTCCAGTTTTTAGAAGGTCTCTCCTGTGGAGTGTAGTGGGAGGGCCTTTAATTTCTGCCTGTTTGTTTAATTGTGGGGCTCTTGAGCCGGTCTCATGGGGGAGGGGGACTCCTGTCCGCTTGGTGGTGGATTTTGTACCTTTTGTTTGCGTCCTTGTGATCACAGCTTGCCTCAGCGGTGTTGATGTGCATTTTTCAACCTTTTCTGTTGGTGCGGCTCAAATCCACCAGGATACTTACTAAATTCCTGTCCCTTAACTCTCCTTCTGGATGGGAGCCTCTGTTGAAAGCTGGCTTCAGTCCACCATCTTGTCTCTCCCCCCAGGAGTAAAGTTTTACCTGCTTAGTTATTGTCAATTGTCAATCAAAGTGTAAAGAGATACATTTCTTAGAATGAAAATTTTCTCTCTGTTTTGGGGTTCTTGAGAATAACCCTTAGTCTTTAGCAGGTTTCAAGGTGTGTGAGTGGTAGTTCTTATGTAATGAATTTAAAAATGGCACCCTTCATCCAAATGGAGAGCCATTTGGAGCAAGAAAATAGGGAACCACAGCTTTAATGTACCTGACTGTGGGGGTTCTGAATGCACAGACCACAGACACAGACACACACTCACACACACATCAGTGCACAAAAGTGTCATCCTCACTAGTGTAATCCCGACTCAGGATAGTCCAGAGCAAGATAACAGGACAAGTGAAGCTGAGGAGAAAGTTAACTGTGGTAGGAGCTGATTAACTTCTTTCAAGGTAAATCCTCTCAAGGTTTGAGTTTTGTTTCAAAGAAAGAAGTGATTTCTTCAGTGCTTTCTTTACCTCTGTTGACACCTGTACTTTGAATTTGCTATGTTGTAATGAGGTGCTCTGTTTGAAGGGGCCAACAGTCACATCTGCATCACCTTCTTGTTTGCTGCAATTGCATCCCCTTGTTCAACATGGTGGTGACATCTTCCTTTGAGCTCATTGAGGACAGGGGCCATGTGTTTTCTTTCTTTCATAGCCTCCCTTGACAATTTTGTTACTTGCAAATGACCTAGGCTGTGGCAGCTTCTGCCACAGCAGCAGAAGCCACCATATCAATGGCCATTTATTGATCATCTGCTGTGTGACAGGAAATACACTAGATGCTTTTCGAACTTGAAAAGATGTGTTATTGTGCTTTCTTTTATTCCCTGTGGTTTTCTTAGAGCTCATGATGCTTTATCTTGAAGAGATATATTTACTTTCTACTTGACATATTAATTCAATACAGAGAATGGGCAGGGCCAGGAATAGAGGTCAGGGACAGGATGGGGACATGGTGTGGAAGATGTAGAATCACTACCAGCTAATCTAAAAATAGACAGTAGATTCAATCTGTGGCCCAAAGCAAAGAGCAATAAGCTGTGGGTCTGCTGATGGAATTTCATGGGGAGCCCTTTGGCTAGAGTAACTAAAAGATGAGGGATGTGTAACAGACCTTCCAAACTACTGCTAATCAGCCATGGATCAGTACCTGAATGAATCGTGAAAATGATTTTGAACACTTCAATAGCTCATCTGTATTTTTTTCCCTTTCCACTACTAAAGTTCAAATTTTATTTTAACAAACTGCAGGATGCTGGTCAGGTCTTTTTAGTTTTACTAACATTTGATTGAATTACATGATTTAGTTGTAGTTTGGAGAAGGAATATTTTGTGACACGGAGATTTTCAATGGTATGTTATTTAAAAATGGTGATAGAAAAGAATTCCTTTGAACTAAAACCAGCGTATTCCTAATCTCCCATTCTATTATTTGGATTTGAAATGAAAATTGGATGGATTCTCATTAACTTTATAGGTAAAATTTCCCTCCCATCTTCATTGCCATTGCTTTCGTTGAGTTCTTTATACTCTACTATCTGGATCAATAATTAACTTATTCATTCAACACTTATGGAGAATTTGGGCCAGGTTCTGTACCCAGGAGCTAAAGACACAAAATGAATCAGAGGCCTGCTTTGTTCTCAAGGGGTACTGTTAACCATTATCAAGAGAAAAATATATATGTGTGTGTGTGTATCAGTCAAAGCCCAGTAGAAAATCAGATATTACACTGGGTATCTTCTTTCTTCCTACTTTTCTTTTCTTTTCTGTTTTGGTAGAGATGCCCAGGAGGTTCCTCTGGGTATCTGGAAGAGAATCTAGTTTAGGGAAATGCCACACAGGTGTCAGAGGGCTGGAAAAGCACAGACAGACTGAGGCATCTCAGAACATGACCATAGAAAACAGCTATAACTTCTAAGATGGGGAACAAGAAGGAAGAAGCTAGGGTTACCAGACTGCAGACCCTCATAGAAGGGCTCTGTAGAACTGCTGCTCATGCCTAGGAGGATCACAAAGGGCTGCTCCTGTGACAGAGAAGCTGGAACCAGCGGCTGCTCTGGGAAGGGACCGCAGACAGCTGGAAAGGATCCAGGGCACTTTCCTCCTGCCTTATTGTCCCCCAGTCCCTCCTCCTGGCATGAAGGCTGTGACGAAAAGAATCTGGAAAGTGTAGTTGGCTGAGTCCTGTCCCATCATCACAAAGAAGAGTTTTAGAGAAAAACAATCCAAATAACTAGCATAATATTTAAACAAAACTCAAAATTGGGATAAGGTGTTAAAAAGATAGGTCAGTTGATTGAAGTATATGGTGACTAGCATGAGGGCCCAAGAGGAGACTCCCAGGCCCCATTGTGGGGGGAGTCCACAATTTTTACCTCACAACAGGGATGATGCTGGAAGTGAACCTTGAAAGACAACAAACAATAGTGATAAACACCCATTTGGTGTTCTTTACCCAGAAGGCTTGAAATGAAAATCAGGTGTTTGGGAGATTTCCCAGATAACTCAGAAAAGCTCCAGATTTGGGTTCAGAGAGGGAAAGAAATGGGGACACAGCTAAGGATTCATACATCAGCCAGTATTTATTAAGAATTTACCATGTCCCATGTAATGTGCTATTGGCTGAAAAAGGACACAAGGTCTCTGCCCTCATGGAACTTACATGCTTGTAGCTGGGACAGACAAGAGCCACAGACAGACAGAATGTGAGCAGTTATAGAATGCAATAAATGCAATGCACGGGATGCTCTGATGGAGAATGAAGGACAACTTACTAAGGTCTGACAATTAAGTTTGTGAACTCATCTTAGGTCATTCACCAATGGTCCCCTTCAAAGTGCTCCCCTTGGGAAGCTATGAGCTGATACCAGCATGTAGTCCACCCTGCAAAGCAATTTTGGAACTGTTTCTGGAATGGCCATTACATCTGTTGTCATATCACCCTTGATGTCCTGAATGTCATAAAAATGTCTTACTTTCAATATTTTCTTTATCTTTGGGTAAAGAATAGAGTAATTGGGGGCCATATAAGGTATATAGGGAGGGTGCTCTAATACAATTTGCTGGCTAAAAACTCCCTCACAGACAGTGCTGTATGAACTGGTGCATTGTCGTGATGCAAGAGCCATGTATTCTTGGCCAAGATTTTCAGTTAAGATTTTCCTGTTTCTCTCTTGGTGTTTACTTCGCATGCTATGTTTCTCACAGTTAGCTGATGATTTTGATGCTCAATTCAGTGAAATTTTGCAGGGTTTTCATCAGTTCTGCTCGTTACTAGGTGCCCTGACCTCTCTTCATCAGTGATGTTTTCTCTCCCCTCACAAAAACATTCAATGCATTAAATCCATTAAAATAGTTACATATACTATTTTAGAACACATATACTATTTTTGTACACTGCTGTTTTCTTCTTGGCATTATCCCCGTGAACTTGGAATAACATATCCCTGATTTTACTTCCACTCTTGCCAAGTTTAACAAGAAATTTAGTCTTTTTTTGTTGCTCTAATTCAAGCTCTGACACTTTGTTGAGGGCACACAAAACCATAAACAATAATAATGAATGCCAATCAGTAAGACACCCCTGCATGTCAACATGAACACACCCATGAGACGCTGAGACACCACTGAGAACCCTACTGAGTTGTGTGTGCAGTGATACCAACAGAAGCGCATGATGATAAGTCCAAGAACTAGTTAGTCTGGGATGGTTTATTTAAGTTAATACCTGAAAGATGAAAAGAAAAAAAAAAACTACTTGCAGTACCTAGGGAAGATGAGTGAGCATTAAGCTTGTCCTTGAAATCAACAGAAGGCCATGATGACTGGAATAAACTCACACACATTCTTTGTTCATAAGGAAAAAGAAAAAAATATATATATCTCATTAGAAATAGCTCAGGAGAACTCCAGCTGTAAAAACCTCTGGTTGGGACAAACTGAAATTCAGAAAAAGCACTGAAGAGGTAGAAAGCACCTTGTTGGTGATGAGCCCACGTGTAATATTCAGGATGGAAATCTGTCCCGCAGAAGGAAGAGCCCAGGCATAGGTTTAAGTGGAAGCCTGTTGACATCTGTTGTTGTTTCGTTTTGTTTGCATTAGAAGAACTACTTTGATGGTGCTGTGGAGAAATTTGCTACAGGTGGTGATTAAAGTTAAATGTAAATCATTGAAAGACGCTGCATACATGAATGAACGCCATCTATTGCTTGGCTGGTCAAATCAAATGAAAGCTATAGCCAAATTTTGTCATAATTTTGACATAACTTTGTTCTTAATTTAATTTTTTTTCAAAACAAGTTTTGATAGACAATATAAGATAGGAGACTAAAAGCATTGACAAAATGTAATTAAAATATTCTGTATTTAAACCATACTTTTATTCATTAAAATAGTTACATGTACTATTTTAGAACATTAATAGAACTATTGAGCTCAAAATGAAGCATAGTCTTGAATCCACCATCCTCCTTCAGAGTAGAATGTTGCCAATATCCTTGTGTCTACTTGTATATTTCTTACCCGCCTCCACTTTTGAAATTTTTTTTTATTTCAATAGATTTAGGGGGTATAATTTTTTTTTTTTGTTACATGGATGAACTATATAGTGGTGAAGTCACAGCTTTTTTTTTTTTAATTAAATCATAGCTGTGTACATTGATGCATTTATGGGGTTCCGTGTATTGATTTGATATACATGTGAAATGCTTACGTTGAACTGATTAACACATCTATCACCTCACTTGCTTATTTGTTGTGGTAAGACAATTATACTCTTTTCTTAATAGTTTTGAAATGTACCATTGTGTTATGCACCTTAGGTGAGATCCTCTCCAAATGTACTCATCACCCGAACAATGTACATTGTACCCAGTAGGCAATTTTTATCCCCTTTCCTCCCATGGGCTCCTCTTCCGAGTTTCCGGTATGTATTATACCACTCTGTATGTATGGCCACATATACCCATCATGTGGCTCTCGCTTATAAGTCAGAACACGTGTTATTTGTTTTTCCATTCCTGAGATACTTCATTTAGGATAATGGTCTCCAATTTTATCCAAATGGCAGCAAAACACATTATTTCATTCTTTTTTATGACTGGGTAGTGTTTCACCCGTCAACTGGTGAGTGGATAAATCATGATCTTTTCTTTATGTACTCATCACTAGATGGACACTTAGCTGATTCCATACCTTTGCAACTTTCTGAGAGATTACTGTTAATCTGAATTTTGTACTAATCTTTTCCTTGCTTAAAAAATTGGTTTCACCACATGTGAATGTGTCCCTAAAGAATATAGCATTTGGGTTTTTTTTTGAAGTTTATTAAAATGGTATACTTTATGTAGTCTTCTGTGACTTTATTCTTTTTTTCCTTCAGTATCATGGTTTCTAAGACTGATCCATGCTGTTGTATATTTTCAATGCTGTCTACTATTCCACTGAGTAAATAAACCATAGTTATTTCTATTCTGGTAGTGAATATTTAGGCTATTATTATTATTTCCTGTTATGGACAACACTACTCTGGACTTTCGTACATGTCTTTTGGTAGACATGTGCAAAGCTGTTCTAACATACACATATTTATACATAATATGTATATGCCTAGTAGCAGAATTGGATAGCTCACACACATGTACACCCCTAGGAGAAGTACAATTGAACATTTAATTCTACAAGATGGTGCAATGTTATTTTCTAATAAATAATGTCCACTAATTTTTTTTTAACTATGGAATTGCCCATGGTCTATCCCTAACTTCTACCTGATTAATGTATTCCTGGTTCTTGGCAGCTTATAGGAATAATTTTGACATATTAATTTTGATGCCAACTAACCTTTCTTTACTGCTGCCCTAATCATGGGGACAGACAACCTTAAATTTATTCCAGTGAAAGGATCTCAGGCTCTGCGTTGTGTGACTCAGAAGATGAAGGAACATCATAATTTCTAGCTCTTTCCAGGAGGTGGATTTACTGTGAAGGTAATGATGCTTAATCTTCAAGACCCCTTAGTTGCCTAGGCCTCTACTAGCTTCATTTGAAAATATTCACTTCGGTATATAATTTTTATTCATAATTTAAAAAAATTTTAAAAGCAGACCCCAATTTTTTTATGATTAGGATCCCATGAAAACTGGATTTTTCCCTAGTTCCTTTTACAGTATAATCTCTTCACTTTGGGGTTTAATTTATGTTTTATAATGTTAGTCTTCCCTATCTTCTGCAATAGCTTTTAAGAGACTACTTGAAAGATTCAAAACATTTCCCCCCTGAATATTTTAAAAATCACCTCAAACAACAAACTAGTCATTGAACGAATTAAATAGGCTTCTTCCTAAGGAGGATCATCCTAGTTTTAGTGAAGGTACTTGGAAATGAGTCAAAATGCTAACAGTTTTCAACACAGTGGATTAATCTAATCTATCTAAGTCATTCTTGGAACCATTCACTTAACTTTGGTTATGATTTAGCTCTAAGGGCCAAATCAGATTTAAAGGTCTAATATATTGGCATGTCATTGACTTGTCCCAGGGTTTCCATATAATCTCTGCCTGATTTCCCTGAATTTAGAATAATATACAATGTCAGGTGCAATAAATCAATTAAGTATTTATTCATAAGAAAGTACTGAGCCCATAAATTGCTAACAATCTTCTGCTGGTGGTTACTAGTATGTTTTGATGATTTATTTAAAGATATATCATAAATGCATTTATGATATATCTTATATAGATTATTTATATATGTATTTTATATATATCAGGGGTTCTCAAGCTGTGGATCGCGACCCACAGGAACTGAATTAAAGGGCTGTGGCATTAGGAAGGTTGAGAACCACTGATATATATCATTGATAAGGAGAGATATGCCTACAAAAAAGACACATCAAGAAAGCAGCAAAGTTAAATTGAAATATCATTGTTGAGACACGCTATTTTTCATGGCTATAACTCCCGTGGAAGCTTCTTTGATTTTTTCTTTCCAAGTCCCTGGAGACAATTGGAAAAAAATCTCTGTTCTTTAACTAATGCCAGGATTTTTCCCTTCCTTCACATTATGGCACTCTTTCCACACTGATAACCAAAGTCCTCTTTATTGCTATTCACCAAAGGCACCAAAGCCTTTCAACCATTCAATCATTTCTTATACTGATCCTCATGAGGTGGAGTGGATTAAGCCAGACACCTGTTCTCATCTCTTTGTTCCTACCTGACCAAGTCCCAGAGTCTGGGCCTGCCCTTCAAGGCCCCTTATATGCTCCCTGCTATGCACACTTCTTGTTCATACCTTTTTAGTATTTTTCATAAAAGGGCCCCCAGGTACATACATTTAAAAAAAAATAGATAATCTCAGAAAGTATTTTAGTGCTGGACAGTGTGCCTAAACATAAAAAAATTCTTAGATTCCTCAGAATATGCCCATGGACCTCAATTCAAGAAACACTGGTGTCTGAGGATAAAACTTGACATTTTAGTCACCTTAATGTCTTCCCACTCACATCTAAGCCTCTGCTGTGGACAATGCCAATGGAGGCTGCCTCCACTCCAACCTCCCTCACTCCTCCTGGGGCTCCCTATCTTCTATTTTTGCGAGTTACCCCATTCTCCCTGGGAAACAGGCTTCTCATTTCTTAAAATCTCCCGCAGCCCGTCTGTCTCTGTCAGCGTGTGCTTTGAAGATTTCTGTCTCCCACTTGTAAAAACACCACTAACATCTCAGACCAGGTAATGGGGTACTCAGCCGGAGGTAGGATGTTCTTAGCTACAGAATAGCAGCCCCTGTTAATTCGCACAGAATATCTTATTCCAATGTCTCTCTTATGTAACTCTTTCTGGTGAATTTAAGGCTCCTCAAGCAATAACAACTTGCATTTATACAGCCTTATGAACATGAACTCACATAAATCACATTCATTAGTACCTCTTCCCTTCAGAGGTCCCTTTCCCAGGTGACTAGCGTGCCTCCAGCCTGCCTCCCAACCTCTGCCTCGCCTCTGTTAATGGCATAATCGGACTGAGCTCTCCCAGGGGAAACCCACCTGCCTGATCCTTTTCCTTACTCTTTCTTGATTCTCATACCAATTTAGTTGAGGCCCATGACTCCCTGCTGCCTGCTCTGACAACCCTGCCCCTCCCCCCTCAGTTCAACTAAAAGTCTCTCCCTTGTGGGAGGGACTCTCCTATTATGATTTATGGAGAGGACTGAGGTTGTCATTGTTGGGTGAGTACCAGTCTCTTCTCCAGCTTATCAATCTCCTGTTTTCACCCTCCCATCTTTCTCATAAATAATGGTTATCTCCTCAAATGAATAACTACCACATAGCATACTTGGTACGACTGCAAGCTGGTACATAAAAATGAATATATTTCCTTAAGAAAGTGTGGTAAGTAAATGGGTGAATTATGAAGATTCGCCAAAACATCAGTTCGTCTATTTTGCAGAGTAGAGAATTTCTGACAGTGGATAACTCCGTTTTGTGTTTTGTCACTTGGATGTGAGAGTTTAATGATATATTTTATGGCATGGGACTTGGCAACTCCTAGAAGTGTTCACATATGATTGTTTACAAAGTGACTTTTTTTTATCATGGAAATAATGATTAAATGAAATGTGCATTTCCTGAAATGGGTAGTACTTTTGTTTTTCTGTTTTGGTCTGAAATGTAAGTGCCTTGCAGTTTCCTTCCCTCCTACAAACATAAACACTGAGTTTCAGTGATTTTTTTCTGGATTCCTCCAACACTGGGTATTTTCTGATTTAAAAGACATTTGCACTAGAATGTACATCACAGTTCAATTCATAATCACTAAGACTTGGAATCAACTCCTGTGCCCATCAACCCATGAGAGGATTAATGTACTGTGGTATAGGTATACTATCGAATACTCTTCTGCCATAAAAAAGATGGAGACTTTACATCTTTTGTATTTACATGGATGGAGTTGAAGAACATTTCTTCTTAGTATCATAAGAATGGAAATGCAAGTATCTGATATACTCAATACTAATATGAAGCCGACGATCTAATACACGCCCACAGGAGAAGAAAACGCAATTAAATTCAAGTGGGGCAGGGGAGGGGGGAGAGAGGAGGAGGAGGAAGGAGGAGGATTGGTAAGCTTTCACCTAATGGGCACAATGGAAGGGTACACAGCACACCCCCTGTGGTTCAAATACAACTCCAACTTTACCTAACAAATGTAAACAATGTGACCTAATCATGTGTACCCTGATATTAGTCTGAAATAAATAAAATAAAATAAAACTAAGTAGATAACCTTGACAGGAATCGGAGACCTGAGCCCAGTGACTCCATGCTTGAGCCCACAAATGGTCATTGAAGGCCCACTGAGATCTTTCTGGGGAGCCTCCCAACTTGCTCACACCATCATGGAAGGATCCTTTATATTGAGAGAAGCCGCAGAGCCCAGAGAAGCTGGGGATCCCCAGGAAAATGCACTTGTGGCCAGGATGAAAGGAGAGTGTAATTCTCTTCCTGAGGGTATAATCATTATTGTCCTGGGGCTGTTTGTGAACATTGTCAAATAAAATAAATTTGAATAAAAAAAAGTACAAGCTGAGGTGGACCCTGGCTTGACGGTCAGAATTCTTAAAAAGTTCAAAACATCCTCCTGACCGTGAATATCTTAACCAGTCAACAATTTATAATATTCCCAAAGGTTCGATTTTTTCATTTATAAAAATAAATTAATGGTAGTGCTTACTTCATAGGGAAGTTATGGGGATTAAATGAGAAAATAAATATATAATATTTACCACACGAACAATAAATGTAAGTTCCCATCCAGGCACAGTGTTCTTCCTCAGACTTATCGGTAGGCTTTCTGTTTGCTCTCCCTGTGGCCAGGGGAGTGAAAATGTTTACATGAGAGGCAACATATCTAAATATTTAAAATTAGAAATGTGTATTATGCAATACATTCTTTACTTTTGATTAGGGCTTTCGTATGATTATTATTTCTTTTAGTGTTTGAAAAGATAACACTGTCTCCCCTTCACTAGTGTCATTTTTCTACATAGACTGAAATATTTTATAAATAAATATCCATCAATTATCATTTTGTTCTAGGATAGGAACCATATTTTATTATTATCCCCATTTTAAAGATGGGGAAATGAAGTCATTGACAAAAAAAAAAAAGGTATTTTGCCGGAGGTCACAGAATGACTCGATGGGGAAGATAAGGCAGCAGCCCAGATTCAGTTTGCTCTTTGTGCAATTCTGCGTGAATACTTTAAAAAATGCACCAAAAAAACCTAGTCAGAATCTTCTGAATAGTAATCATGTGTTGAAAGATGGTGTATTCTTTTTGCATAAAAGATTTTCTGCATTACAGCAGGGGGCCTTACCCTGATGTGTCAGGAGGAAGAAGAAAATTCATTTCTTTTACCAGCCTGTCAGCTGCCCTTTATGATTGGACCATATACCATTAGACAATCACAAACAGTGACAAGAGCTTTTGCTCTGTAGCAATCCTCGGGTTTGAATTGGTTTGCTGAAATGCACTATGCTGCATTACTAGAAAATATTACAAAGAACAGATGTGCAGTACCATGCAATATTTATCACTTAGATGTTTAATCTGGGTTTTTAAATACTACTTCTATTTTGCTACAGTATATTAGGCATTTGAATTTTTTTTCAAAGATCCATGTTAAAAGCAAAATAAATGATATATTTTTAAGGATTAAGTAGGTCTTTCATTGTTGACACAATCACACCCTAAAAGTGACTGAAAATAAAAATCTTTCCAATTTTCGTTCCCCGAACTATACATATAATTTTGATCGTGTATTTGTAGAAATGTTACCAGAGGAAATTCACATCCTCTGCAGCTGGTATGATTATTACACCCACCTTAGAAGAGACTTCCTCCTTACAAGTACACAGGCTATGTGCTCTTATATTAACTCCCAGTAGATTACAAAAAGTAATCAGAACCAAATGGAAGATATACTCTCCATTATATATTTTCAGACTTGAAGTAGTATTTTTTTTCCTGCATACTAAAGCAAGTAGGGACCTTTTAAATTATCTCTGGTCCCTTTATAACTCCTTGAGTAAGTGTATCGCAAATAAGCACGTTTATCATTGAAGACTGTCAGTAAAGAATATGGTATTTATTCAGGCGGTTCAGAGACACAACATTTGAAGAATTTTTAAATTGCTTATTTGGTTTAGAACCATATTCACTTCCGGACCAAGCTTATTGTTAAGTGATGAGAGTTAGAAAGCTTATCATTTCACTAATCTCTGTTATAGCTAATGAAAATATTAATTTTAAAGAATTAAAATGTAGAAGTAGGCTATATGAATTTTAATAATGAATTTCATGTTTAAATTATAAGAAAATTTAATAGAACATATATTCCTAAGGTTAATTTTAAAGACACTACATTTCTTGAGTCAACATGAACACTATGAAGAGATTTCAGGATGAAACATTAGTACAGAACCAAGCCCACAGTGGAGAATCGGTAAGTACCCGCTATGGTAATAGCCTATTACAAGGCCCTGGTTAGAGCGTGGATTTGATCATGGAGGTCAAATCGTGTTCTCGTGTACATAGTGATGTGTGATGCATCTCTTTTCTCATAACTTGGAAAGCATACAATATGGGGGTGCTGCGTGTCCTCTGGCTCTGCATTATAACAGGATACTACTTAGTAAGGCCATTAAGACATTTATGAATGAATCAATGGTGACTTAACTGGAAGACTGCAAAATGCTTGTGGGCAGAAAACTTGTGCTTACATATTCATTTATTTAGAATTGGACCTTTACTGCCAAAAAGATGGGGGTGGCTTTCATACATAGAGCAAAGAAGTAAATATATTAAAACAAATACTAGCTTTTTAGACAAACATTTTCTCATTCTCTGTGAAGAGAATAAGGATAAAAACGGCTTGACGTTTCTAAAGCCATTATGTTCTGTGGCTTTTCTAAAATTAGAATGTCATGTTTTCACTAACTATGTTTGTATTTAAAATAATTGTATTAATTTTTATTATAGTTCAAAGCATACAACCATTTTACTAAGTGCCTTTTTGTAATTAAAATGTTACATCTTCGCTTTGTTTTGGCTCTCACTGAATACAGTGGCATCACATTTCATTAGCAAACAGAACAGTATTTCCTGATGTACTTAGACAAGTATATTTGGTGTTTAACATGATTTTCATCTTCATTAGAGAGAGAGATGAAACTTAGTAGTCTCTTTCATCACTTTGAAAATTCTTCTGCCTTGAATGAAAATCTATTTTTAATGTCATTACTCTTGCTCGATTTTGCGAGGCAGCGTGTAGCCTGGATCTGCAGAGATTGTAGATTATCTCAGTTTAGGGGAGGAATACTAGGGTGTGAGCATGTGTGTAACACATGGCTTCTTGAAGGAACTACATTTGGACAAATGTGGGTTTAGCTCAATCTGAGAAAGTGTTTGGTGTTACACTTGCCCAATTGACCAAGATCTTTTACTTTTTCTTGAGACTGGACCGTTTTGGGGCCTGGACTACCTGGTTACTTAAGGCCCTCTATGTAGAGATTCATAATGGTTCAGGAGAATATCCAGTACCAGTGAACAAACTATTATTTAAGGACACTGGAGAAGCAGAGACTCTAATAGCCCATTTTTTGGGTCTCTATTTATCCTCCTTCTGTGTGTACTAAAAGTAGGAATTATTCATTCACTCAATCTTTACTGTGCTGTGACAACAACACTAGCAACTTTTTTTTTTTTGAAACACTTTAAGCTTTAAAAAACAAAACAAAACAAGAAAAGCACCCTAATATTGATTATATCCTCGTCCCTATTGCTGATCCTGGAATTTTCCTTTGGTCTCTGCAATCAAAGAATGAATTCATGGACTACAAGTAAGCGAAAGCCAGAGAATTTATTGAGAACACAGGTAAGGGGAAGGCCTCCGGCCGTTGGAGGGGGTCCCAAACAGGTTGCAAATTTTGCAAATTTTGGCTCTTTGTCTAGCAGCGGTTCTCAACCTTCCTAATGCCACGGCCCTTTAATACAGTTGCTATGGGTCGCGACCCACAGGTTGAGAACCACTGGAGGATTTTAAGCTTTAAGTGTGCTCCTGGTTATTAGTGGGCACTCTGGTTGGCTCTTTCAAACTAAAGCGGCTCCTGGTTATTGGCTCCCTGTGTGTCCGGAGTGCCCTCCGCCCAGCCCGCCTCACCCAGCGACAGCTATTAACTGAGGGCTGAGGAGGGCGGGGAGGCACCTGTGTGGTTATGAAGCTTCCTGCTGGGGACTGTCCAGGCCTCTTGGTTATGCCCAACCTGCTCTCCTAACCCTCGTTCCTCTCCTTGCCCTATTTCCTTGTCCCAGCCTAAAAGCCTTCTGATTCCTGCTATGATGTGTATTAACAAAGTCTGGGCAATGTATATTTTCCTATTTACGTTGATACCGTGGTCAGTTTTAATTTGATTTTTTATTTCTGTATAATATTTTCCTTGGCAAAATTGTCATTAGAAATGTTGACTTTAAATTTTAAAGTTAGGTAATAATTGTGATAATTTAAATTGGTCTTTGAAAGCATCAAAGAGATCAAGCAGATGTGACATTTTTTACATTTAAAATTCCTTCCTATATCTGTAGGACCAAAAATCATTTGGCAATAAATATATTTGCACCAGATTGTTCATTGAAGCTCAATTCATAATTGCCAAGTCATGGAAGAAGCCCAAGTGCCCATCAACCCATGAATGGATTAATGAATTGTGGTATATGTATACCATGGAATACTATGCAGCAGTAAAAAAAATGGAGACTTTACCTCCTTTATGATTACATGGATGGAGCTGGAAAATATTCTTCTTAGTAAAGTATCTCAGGAATGGAAAAAAAAGTCCAATGTACTCAGTACTACTGTGAAACAAATTTATAATCACTCACACTTGCATATGAAAAATGAAGCACAACTTAGCCTAGGATGAAGGAGGGAAAGGGGGTGGGAGGGATAGTAGGGGGACCACACCTATGGAGCACATTGCAAGTACAAGTTGGTTCTATCATGTGTAGAACACAAATGTCCTAATTTTATAATTGGGTAAATGAGGTGAAAACTATGTTGATTAGTATGATGTAAGCACTCCAATTTGTACAAATAATCAACACATTGAAAATGGCATAAATGTATTTATGATTTATGTACAAAAGACTTAATAAAAAATAATTTTAAAAAATTGCTTCCGATATTCTTGACAGTGCTTTGTGGTTGGGTCTTCCTCTGCATTGCTTTGAACTGAATTCTTAGTTGAATGGAGCAGACCAACATCAGGTGACCTTTGTGATTGTCTCAGAAATTTCGTATAAGATAATATCATGTTCTTTTTTTTTTGTATCTTAGGCTATGTTTGTTGTATTAAAAAAAAATTATATGTGGGTGGTGCCTCTGGCTCAAAGGGTGCTGGGGCCATATGCCAGAGGTGGCAGGTTCAAAACCAGCCCTGGCCAAAAACTGTAAGAAAAAAAAATTATATGTTATACTTTGCTCAGGGGATTTTAATTAAAAGAAGCATGGTAAAATACAAAATATTAAAAAAAAGGATTAAAGAAAATAGGAATTAGAGGAAGAGCCAAGATCAGAAACAAAATAGGACTCAGTTGAGATAACTGTGCTCTATATTAAGGCTTATTTCTTAATGGCCCATGTGAAAAGGGAGAATTGGGTAATTGTTCAAGATGTGAGAATAAACATTTTCTCTGAGACACATAAAACTTCTCATAGCCAATAGCCCTAAAGGAAATTTCTGTTATAGAGCTATATGTAAGAAAGTCTTTAATAGTGCCCTCAATAATGTTTCTACCACCAATGTAAAGAAGGATTTTCAAAAACGAGGCTTCCTTGGCCCTCCAATTAGTATGAAAGCTAAGGGAACATGACAAAAACATAGTCCAAAATAAGCAATTCCATAAAGGATGAAGACCACCTGGTATCAGTGAGGGTTTCTGATATCCACCCTGGTCCCTCTCTAGGAATGGATGGTTAGCAAGTCCTTTAGGCTCCTCTCTTGTGGATGCTGGGCACTGTGAGGCTGTGTTCTCTGCCAAGGTGCTCTGTGCTGTATATTGGGGTTACGAGTTGTCACAGCCCCTAGTGGCCCCTATGGCCCTGGGCTCCATCACCGCAGGGAGGAACCAGGCATGATGTGGATTGGAAGCACAAGCTTGCAGGAGACGGGCTAACCTTGGTTGCAGGATAGCCCCAGCAACCTCTGCAGTAGCCTTTTATTGACACAGCACAAGACAGGTGAGGGGAGTATTAGATTATGATTGCGTGCCTAAGGATTGCCATGGGCTCGGGCTTTTTCTCCGCAAGGAGCATCTGCGTACGAATCGCCACAGGATCCGCCTCCCAGCTGCAAATCATCTTGTTCGGAGGTCGTCTGCTTCTTGGCGTCCTCTACGTGAGTACTCTTGGTACTTTGGTGCTCCCCTCATACTCACTGTCCTTTTATGAGCAGGGAGTTCCTTGCATAAATATTTCCTGCTTTCTTATGTGGCCTGGCTATTATAGCCACAGCTACAGTTGGATCTGACACCAGTAATTGAGTTAAAGAACACATTCTAGGTCAGCACCGGGATGGCACAGTCATAACACCTTCCTTTGTGGTTGCTCCAACCTGGATGAGAACCAATTACTCATATGGCATCCTTGCTATTATGATTGTTGACTTGAAACTATGCAAGAAGATGTGGGGACCAGAAGAGCAGCCCTTAAGTGAGGAGAGGCTCTGAGAGAAGGCAAGCAGAAGCCGTGAAGTTGTGGGAGAGGGGAGAGAGACTGTGGCACACTGATGGTAGAGCCCTGGAATTCTGTGGATCTTTTGGCATTTTAATGGCATCATAGTGATATTCAGCTTCTTTGTAAGTCTCTCATACTTCTTCCTCTCTTGAGTATCCTTACAATAAAGTTCAATGTATAAAATAATTTGCATATTTTTGTTGTTTATAAATCAAAAGAACCAAACACAAAGGTCTGCCCCAAAATCTGGAGGTTAAATGACAGGATAGTTAATTGTCCTTTTTATAGAAATTAAGGATTCTAATAAAAGTTCACGTCGGGATGGAATTACCACGCATCTTCATGTCTCTTTACTGTTAGTGCTAAAAACACAGCAACTAAAATTTCCTCCTGAGGTAACTATAAGTAACACCAATTGGAGATTATTGAGGTTTATATTTTTGTTAAAAGCTTAAAAACACGTAAGAATTAAACAGAGAAACCTTCTACTGTATTTGATTTAGTATCTCTGGGATGTAAAATTGTGCTATTTTAAAAATAGCACAGGAGTTCTTAGAATAGCAGTTCAAATGTTAAAGAACAGTACAATTTAGAGGGTAAGGTCTTCTATGATTCAGCATGTCTGATATCTTTGATTATATTCAGAAGAACAAATACGTTGGCTGCTTTTACCATATTATGTTTGTGTCATTGAGAAACAACGACAAGGTGCAATTGCCCATTTGTTTACCATAAGAGGAGTATTGAGATCTGGAGTTTCCAAGCTCTCTTATTGTCTCTTCCTGCTATAAAATTAGAATATTGAGTTACAATGAGATAATTCTAATGAAGCAAAGTATATTCATCCTTCAACCCCTCAAAGAGCACTCTGCTAATGTGGTCTCCTTTCTTTAATGATTCAGCCCAAATCAGTGATGACCTTTCTAATGAAACATAAAACCTACACTATGCAACCTTACTAATATATTCTAATGCAATTAGGTCACACAAAAGCTTTGTTAAGTTTGTAATGTCTACTTTCACCTTTACTATAATTCCTAGTTATACCAAAAGTGTGTCATTGCTCACTATAGCTCTGTTATTTTATTCCAAATAAATAAAACCACTTCTAAACATTATCACTCTATAAAACACATTATAGTGTTTGATGATTAAAAAATTATAAAGGGTAGTTGACAGTAACACATTTTCACATCTTAGTAATAGCCAAGCCAAAAGATTGGCTTAGTAATAGCCAATCAATTATTGTATTAATATTTAAAAGATGTTATGTGTAATCCTAGAAGACTTAGTTTCATAGATGTATAAGACAATGTCACATTTAATAGTATTTTGCAGTTTTACCCATTAAATGATTTCCTCATTAGGAATATTAATCTATTCAGAATTGCTGATGCTTACAGGGATACCACTGCCTTAAATAAGCATCCTGGTTTATGCCAGGGTCCTGTAGTGGCCACATTCGAGCTGCTTGTTGAAAAATGGCATGTCCTGATTCATTAAAAAAATGTATTAACCGGAGGTGATCAAAGATGGTGGCCGAGTAACAGCTTCCTTACAACTGGGCACAGTGAGACTGGGGAGAGAAGACTCCAGGCATCTCTGGCTGGTAGGATCTGCCCAGAAATATCCTTTTGGGGACGCAGGGAGTCAGTGAGATACTTCTGGATCCCATGAGGAGGACAAAAGCAGGGGAGAACTGGCAAGTGGTTGCGTGTGTTTATTTGGTCTAATCGCATCAGCAGCTGTAAGTACAGTAGCAGTGAGATTGCAAACTGGAAAGGCCTTACCTGTGAGCTATTTTGTTTTTTTTTGACTTGGCATTTAGTTGAACTACCTTGGGAGAACTTGGGTGTTCTTGCAGAGGACTTTCAGCGTTGTCTAGGGCCCCAGATTGTGCTGCTGAGCCGGGCAGAGCTAATAGTGTTTGGCTGTGGGCTGCATGGAGCCATTGTGAGAGAACTGCCCCAGCAAGCTCCATTCTCAGAGTTGCAGAGTGACGATCAGCAGGAGACCTAGGGTGAGTAATTTAGTGACTGAGCAGCCTAAAGGTGGGGACTGAGAAGTCTTATAGCCTTCTCCCTCAGGGGCATAGAGTGAGACCGGTTTTGGAACACTGGGTAAGTGGACAGCCACTTCAAGAGTGATCCCAGCAACAAGTGCTTTCCTGGAGAAGCTTCTGCTTAGCCAAGGTTAACAGTTTAAAGTGCCTTTTAAATAGACTGAGGAGAGATTTAAGCTCTCCACATTGTGGGGTTTAAGAAATCAGCAGAGGCCTCCAGTCTCCATCTTGTATAGCTGTATCAGCATTGTGATTAACTTCTCATACCCCAGAAGATCACCTGTTACCCAGACAATATTCAGGAAGATGTATATACTGCTTTTTTTTTTTTTAATTTCAACATTTTCCCTCTAGATTTTTCTTTTTTCCTTTCTTTTCTTCCTTCATTTTTCTAGTTTAAATATAATTTTCCATTGTTGCCTTCTTTAACAATTAGAACTTCATTTTTGCTAGTGTTTCTACCCCTATTATTTGGTTCCCCCCCCAATTTTATCCCATAAAGTTTTCTATTTGCTTGTTCTAGTTTGATTTATAGCATTTTTTTTTTTTTTTGTAGAGACAGAGTCTCACTTTATGGCCCTCAGTAGAGTGCCATGGCATCACACAGCTCACAGCAACCTCCAAATTCTGGGCTTAAGTGATTCTCTTGCCTCAGCCTCCCAAGTAGCTGGGACTACAGGTGCCCGCCACAATGCCCAGCTATTTTTTGGTTGCAGTTCAGCCGGGGCTGGGTTTGAACCCACCACACTCGGTATATGGGGCCGGCGCCTTACATTTTTTGTCTTTCCTCTCTACTTGGTGGAGGTGGGGTACTGTGTCTGAACAGGCTGGCAAAGAGCTGCTGATCTCAAGGGAACCACCCAAACTGGCACCCCCAGAGTTTGGGGGTTTTTAGGGTTGGGTCAAAGAACCCTACCATACATCTATATTGCTCCTGTCTTCCTCTTTCTGTGCCTCTCTTCTTTTTGTCAATATTACCTTTTAGTCACCCCCTCTACTTTCTCTGTTTTCTTTTTCCCCTTCTTGCTCTTCAATCTTCCCATCCTTCTGGTTCTGTACCAAAAGGACTCATCGAAACCCTAGGCCAGAGGCATGGTAACTTTAAGAGCAAGAGGAAGTGAAAGGAAAATTAGGAAACAGGTAAAAAAAACCAAAAAAACCCCAAAACACTCATGATGAAGTATCAGCAGACAAATCCTGGCAACATGAAAAACCAGTCTAGAGCAAACCCCCCAAGGGATCAAGAGGTAGCTACTGCAGAAGATTCCACCTGTACAGAAATGTTAGAAATGTCAGAAAGGGAATTTAGAATATAGATGATGAAAACAATGAAGGAAATAATGGAAACAACGAAGGAAACTGCTGATAAAGTGGAAAATAACCAAAAGGAAATCCAAAAACAGAACCAAATAAGAGATGAACAATATGAAGAATATAGAAAGAATATAGCAGAGCTGAAGGAACTGAAGCAGTCAATTAGGAACTTAAAGATGCAACAGAAAGTATCAACAACAGATTAGACCATGTGGAAGAAAGAATCTCAGAGGTAGAGGACAAAGCTCTTGAAATTACTTAGATAGTTAAAGAGGTGGAAAAGAAGAGAGAGAAAGCAGAACATTCACTGACAGAATTAAGGGACTTTATGAAGCGTTCAAACACATGAGTTATAATATCCCAGAAAGGGAAGAAGAATGCCCGGGGGAATGGAAGCCATACTAGAGAATATTATAAATGAAAATTTCCCAAATATCACCAAAGATTCTGACACACCCCTTTCAGAGGGATATTGAACCCCAGGTTGCCTCAACTCTAAACGAGCTTCTCCAAGACACATTGTGATAAATGTGTCCAAAGTCAAGACAAAAGAAAAGATTCTTCAAGCTGCCAGGAGTAAGTGTGAGTTGACCTACAGGGACAAATCATCAGAGTGACTGCAGACTTCTCTAATGAAACTTTTCAAGCAAGAAGTCAATGGTCATCTACCTTTAATCTACTTAAACAGAACAATTTTCAGCCCAGAATTCTATATCCTGCTAAGCTAAGCTTTAAAATTGACAGAGAAATCAAAACATTTACTGATATGCAAACTTTGAGGAAATTCACCACAACAAGACCAGATCTACAGGAAATACTTCAACCTGTAATACACACTGACCATCACAATGGATCAACAGCAAAGTAAGAACTCAGAAATTAAAGGACAGAACATAACTTCCACAATGATGCAAAAGATAAAAGTAAGCAATGGACTCTCATGAAGTAAGATGAACAGAACAGTACCACACTTGTCAATTATCTCAGTAAATGTTAATGGCTTGAATTCCCCACTGAAGAGGCATTGATTGGCTGATTGGATTAAAAAACACAAGCCATCCATTTGCTCTCTGCAGAAAACACACCTAGCTTCAAAAGACAAATTAAAATTCTGAGTTAAGGGTTGGGAGACAATTTTTCAGTCAAATGGAATTCAGGAGACAAGAGTAGTTGCAATCTTATTTTCAGATGCATGTGGATTTAAAGCAACTAAAGTCAAAAAAGACAAAGATGGTCACTTTATATTGGTCAAGGGAAAAATACAACAAGAAGATGTTTCAATTCTAAATATTTATGTACCCAACTTAAATGCTCCCAGATATTTGAAACAGACCTTACTCAGTCTGAGCAATATGATATCCTATTACACCATACTAATAGGGGACTTTAACACTCCTCTTACAGAGCTGGACAGATCCCCTAAACAGAAATTAAACAAAATATAAGGGACTTAAATGAGACCCTAGAACAACTGTGCTTGACAGACGCATATAGAACATTCTACCCCAAAGATGAAGAATATACATTCTTCTCATCACCCCATGGAACATTCTCCAAAATTGATTATATCCTAGGACACACACAAAAAAACCCTCAACAGAATCAAAAGAATTGAAATTTGACCTTGTGTCTTCTCAGACCATAAGGCACTAAAGGTGGAACTCAACTCCAACAAAAATGTTCAACCCCATACAAAGGCATGGGAATTAAACAACCTTCTGTTGAATGACAGTTGAGTGCAGGAAGAAATAGAAGAGGCAACCATTAACTTCCTTGAGCATAACAACAATGATGACACGCGCTGCCAAAACCTGTGGGATACTGCAAAAGCAGTTCTGAGAGAAAATTTATTGCTTTAGATGCCTACATTCAAAAAAAAGCAAGAGAGCACGTCAACAAACTCACAAGCCATGTTATGGAATTAGAAAAAGAAGAACAATTTAAGCCTAAACCCAGCAGGAGAAAAGAAATATCCAAAATTAAATCAGAGATCAATGAAATTGAAAACAAAAAAATCATTCGGGAAATTAATGAAACAAGTCATTGGCTTTTTGCAAAAATAAATAAAATAGATAAACCTTTGGCCAGACTAACTAGAAATATAAAAGTAACATCCCTAGTAACCTCAATCAGAAATGATAAAGGGGGAAATAACTGATGCCACAGAGATATAAGAGATCATCTCTGAATACTACCAGAAACTGTATGCCCAGAAATTTGACAATATGAAGGAAATGGATCAATATTTGGAATCACACCCTCACTTTAGACTAAGCCAGGAAGAAATAGAGCTCCTGAACAGACCAATTTCAAGCACTGAGATCAAAGAAATAATAAAAAAATCTTCCAACAAAAAAAAATGCCCTGGTCTAGATCGCTTCACACCAGAATTCTATCAAACGTTTGAAGAAGAGCTTATTCCCGTACTGCAGAAATTATTCCAAAAAATTGAGGAGAAAGGAATCTTCCCCAACACGTTCTACAAAGCAAACATCACCCTGATAACCAAAACCAGGAAAAGAACAACTAAAAAGGAGAATTTCAGACCAATTTCACTAATGAATATAGACAAAAAAATTCTCAACAAAATCCTAGCCAATAGATTACAGCTTATTATCAAAAAAGTCATACATCATGATCAAGTAGGTTTCATCCCAGGGATGTAAGGCTGGTTTAACATACACAAGTCCATAAACGTTATTCACCATATTAACAGAAGCAAAAACAAAGACCATATGATCCTCTCATTAGATGCAGAAAAAGCATTCAAAAAATCCAACATCCTTTTCTTTTCTTTTTTTTTTTTTTTAGTTTATTTATTTTTTATTTTTGGCCAGGGCTGGGTTTGAACCCACCACCTCCGGCATATGGGACCGGCGCCCCACTCCTTGAGCCACAGGCGCCGCCCCCAACATCCTTTTCTAATTAGCACACTGAAGAGTATAGGCATAGGCAGCACATTTCTGAAACTGATTGAAGCTATCTATGACAAACCCACAGCTAATATTTTACTGAATGGAGTAAAACTGAAAGCTTTTCCTCTTAGAACTGAAACCAGACAAGGTTGTCCTTTGTCACCATTACTATTCAACATAGTGCTGGAAGTTCTAGCCAGTACAATTAGTCAAGACAGGGAAATAATGGGCATCCAAATTGGAGCAGAGGAGGTCAAACTCTCCCTCTTTGCTGACCATATGATCTTATACTTAAAGAACCCCAAAGACTCAACTACAAGACTCCTGGAAATCATCAAAACATAGAGTAATGTCTCAGGATATAAAATCAATGTTCATTGAGGGACTTTACCTAACAATTGCAATCAGTGTAACCTGGCTTATTGTACCCTCAATGAATCCCCAACAATAAAATAAATAAAAAAAAAATCATTGTTCACAAGTCAGTTGCCTCTGTATACACCAATAACAGTCAAGATAAGAGGATAATTAAGGACACAACTCCCTTCACCATAGTTTCAAAGAAAACGAAGTACCTGGGAATATACCTAACAAAAGAGGTGAAGGACTCTATAAAGAAAATTATGAAATCCTAAGAAAGGAAATAGCAGAGGATATAAACAATGGAAGAACATACCATGCTCATGGCTGGGAAGAATCAACATTGTTAAAATGTCTGTATTTCCCAAAGCAATCTACCTATTCAGTGCCATCCCTATTAAAATACTTTCAAGACTTGGAAAAAAATACATCATACTTTCAAGACTTGGAAAAAATGATTGTGCATTTTGTATGGAACCAGAAAAAAAAACCTGTATAGCTAAGGCAGGTCTTAGTAATAAAAACAAAGTTGGGGGCATCAGCATACCAGGTTTCAGGCTGTACTACAAAGCCATAGTGGTCAAGACAGCATGGTACTGGCACAAAAATAGAGACATAGACATTTGGAATTGAATAGAAATCCAGGAAATGAAACTAACGTCTTACAACCACCTAATCTTCGATAAACCAAACAAGAACATACCTTGGGGGAAAGACTTCCTATTCAATAAATGGTGTTGGGAGAACTGGATGTCTACATGTAAAAGACTGAAACTGGACCCACACCTTTCTTCACTCACAAAAATTGATTCAAGATGGATAAAGGACTTAAATTTAAGGCATAAAATAATAAAAATCCTCAAAGAAGGCAGAGGAAAAACACGAAGATACCAGCCTGGGGAAGGATTTCATGAAGAAGAATGCAGTGGCAATTGCAACAACAACAAAAATAACACTGCTGGTGGGACTGCAAACTAATACATCCTTTTTGGAAGGAAGTATTAAGAACCCTCAAAAAACTCAAGCTAGACCTCCCATTTGATCCTGTAATCCCATTACTGGGCATCTACCCTGAAGGTAAGAAATCCTTTTATCATAAGGACACCTGCACTAGACTGTTTATTGCAGCTCAATTTACAATTGGCAAAACGTGGAAACAGCCTAAATGCCCACCAACCCAGGAATGGATTAACAAGCTGTGGTATATGTACACCATGGACTACTATTCAGCCATTAAAAAAAATGGAGACTTTACATCCTTCGTATTAACCTGGATGGAAGTGGAACACATTATTCTTAGTAAAGCATCACAAGAATGGAGAAGCATGAATCCTATGTATTCAATTTTGATATGAGGACAATTGATGACAATTAATGACACAGCGGGGGTGGGGGATGGGGAGAGCAGAGAGAGAAAGAAAGGGGGGGATAAGAGCAGAGAGAGGGAAGGAGAGACGGGGTGGGGTCTTGGTGTGTGCCACACCCTTTGGGGGCAAGACAGAATTGTACAGGGACTTTACCTACCTAACAAATGCAATCAGTGTAACCTGGTTTCTTGTACCCTCAAATAAAAAATAAAAAAAAAAGAAGAAAAAATGTATTAACCATCTTCCATTTATGGGATTGTATGTATGTATGTATGTATGTGTATCATATATCATGTAATGACCTCGTAATGTAGAGTTACTCTTTTCCATGAATGAATATGAGGAGAAAGGAATCAAAGCCCTTCAAACTGTAAACATGCCATTTTCTCTTATCTGGCTCCTGGTGGCCACTTATAAGCTGAAGTTTCTGTGCCTCTGCAGTAACCTGCCTGGCCAATGGTTCTCTAGAGATAGGAGGTTGCTTACCCTCCGTGTTGAATTTATGTAACACAGATAACTGTCTGCCAAGGACTAAACTGAGCTCACAAAAGTTATTGAAGGTGTGAGATTAGCGCCAGCCTTGGTAGAAGGGGGATCCCAGAGGGGATTCTGGGGGAGCGAGCCCTGCTGAGATGGCACACATGGCCTGGCTCCTCTGCGGGGAAGGCGGGCTGGCATCTCCACAGTCAGCCACCATCAGCGGATGTTGCTGCAGGCACAGCAGAATCTCTTAATGTACTGAAGAAGAAAGGGGGTGAGGACAGCAGGGAAGGGAGACCAGGGAAAAAACGTATGAAAAATTCATCACTTAAATTAGCTGGGTCTCTTGCTGTAAAAACTAACAATTTCATCTGACTATGAATCCCGGGGCTTCTTCTCCAAGTGCCTGGAGGGATTGCATCATGTAATCTATAAGGTAATTATTAAAAATGCATAGATGGAGTAGGTAAAAAAAAAAATGGAAACCTGTCTTCAGAAAAACATTAAAAGGTCTGCATATGTCAATGAATTAGAATCTGTTTGCTGCTAACAGCTGCTATTTTGGGAATTCCTCTGAGGATGTTTAAAGAACAAGTTTTGTATATTGAGGTGGCTGCTCCATTGTCGTGGACAGTTGAAACCAGAGTACGCTATTGAGGGGAGCTAACGGTTTTGGCACTGGATTTGGGTGTTAAGTATCAACTAACATGTTTATGCCCGCCCTTCAGATGTCCACATACAAAGACCCTTTTCTCTCCCTTCTGGCAGGAATCCAGGCCAATCTTGGAATGCTTAGTCCCCCGCCCATCATTAAGGGCTCTGTGTTAATCGTGGGGCTTCATCTCAGAAGCACCCTGGAAAGGAATGCTCGCTGACCCACAGCATCCACGTTTCCGCTTCTGCAGAAATTGCATGCACGTGAACACGAGGTTCTGAAGCAGAACGGAGAAACAATCAAGCTCTAGTTCGTGTCAAACTGCCTAGTGGTTTAAAATTTTAGCAATGCTAGTGGGAAGGTCATTGGGCTGCTGCTATCATTTAAAAACTGTGTGTTATATTTGAGGCATATGACATATATGTGCATTATATATATGCACATGCATATGTAAGATTCTTTTCCATTATTATTTCTATGGAGAATACAGATACCATATACTTTATTCAGTAACATGTAGGCCAAGTCTTAGTTTGCTAAAATGATGTTAGTCTGATGTAAAATAATATGTTCAAGCTGGGTTTTATGAACAGTGTGATAAGCAGGCAGGCAAGGCGAATGTTGCAGCTGTCCCTATAGCTTTAAGGTTAGGGCTGTAGGTGTGCTGGTATAACTAAAAACGTTTTACTTTCTTTTGGGATCTATTTGGCATTAAAATTATCTTGATGTTCTGTAGGCTTTGCTGAGGCTGAAGATTTTAATGAGCTGTGTGTTTATAAATTTACTAAAAATTCACTGTCAATGGAGAACAGAAATTTGAATCATTCCACTAGTAAACAACTTTCAGTGTTTTTTTTTTTTCTTTGAGAATAAAGGAGTAAATACTTTCTTTTATGGATATTGAAGGTTGAGCATCTTTTACTTTGTTATTAAGGAAGGTGTTAAAATAAATATGATCTCACATCTAAATTACAAGGAGTTTTATATCATATAAATGGTTACTTGTTTACTTAAAATTGTGACTTATTTGGGTTACATGTATAGTACTAAGTCTCTTCTGCTATGTTTAATATATTTGTTTTTATGACTCAAAAATGAATGTTGAATCTTCAGAAGAGCAGAAACATTGTCCCCTCCATGCCAACAATTTTGCATATTTTCTCTGTCAAATTTATATTTTTTCCTTCAAGATAATAGTGTAAAAAAAGAATAGTGAGAAGTAGAGTAATTGGCTTATTTCTTAACGAACAGTCCTCACCATTAGCTTTATTTACTATTTCTCCAGTTCCATTGCCAGGCTGCTGTCGGTTCAGGATGGCATAGGCATGAATTTTACTCTTCAGGCTGGAATGGTGGTTTTAAAACCCTTGGAGACAAAGTCTGAGCCCCTAAGTAGGTGGGGCGACATTTGTCCTGCTTAGTGCTGGGCACGTGCCTGGCACAGAGTTGGCACTCAGTAAATAATTTTTGAAGGAATGATTGGATAAAGACTTTTTCTATTTGTGGAGGAACTTTATGCCCCTCCTCTTTTCTGTGTGCATTAAGCAGAAACCACAGCATTTCACAGGCCTATAGCCTTGTCTGCACGAGGGTCCCTCAGGTTTCCTGAGCCTCTGTCTTCGCGGTTCTCAGGGCCCACATACCACGTACCGTGGCTGAGCGCAGTCAAACTCACGAAGTCTCATGTCGTGGAGGGAAACGGGTGGCCGGGGAAGGGGAGGACGGACAGACACGTGCATCTTTTATTTCCATTAGTGTCTTCCCCATCCAGCTCTGTTTCTCCTTTCTGATCCAACAGCCCTGGACTCGCGGAAAGGCCCTCCTTTTTTTGCTGTCCTCCTGGGTCCTGCAGTGCTTGCTCTTCACCACTAGTCCGCGGTGTTAGCGGAGGGCGCGCCACCCCTGGGGATTACTTTACATCTCGCGTGCGTCCCGTGGAAGGCGCCACCTCTGGTATCTCAGCATCCTGTTTGCTGACCACAATCCATTTTTTTTTAATTTAAATAATTTTTTTTATTGTTAAATCATAGCTGTGTACATTAGTGTAATCAAGGGGTACAATGTTCTGGTTTCATATACAATCTGAAATATTCTCATCAAACTGTTCAATGTAGCCTTCATGGCATTTTCTTAGTTACTGTACGTAGACATTTGTATTCTGCATTTAGTAAGTTTCACCTGTACCCATTCTAAGATGCACAGTAGATGTGGCCCCAAAACCTCCCGTCTCCCTTCTTTTCTCGCTCACAGCATCTCTTCTGTAGCTTGATAAGGACCTCGCATTCCTGGAACCCCTTCTCTCCTTCGTTTCTTCCTTATTCAAATTAGGTTTTGTACTTTACCTTTTAATTATTCTCTTCCCAGCAATATCCATCCACTTGCCTCCTGGTCCCACACACATAGATCTTAGGTGTGGGGTGAATGTTTTTAAACATCATTCATTGAATTATTTTTGAAAGAAGTTCAAAGCACAGTAAGTACATCCTTTTTTTTTTAACTTTTTAAAAAAAATCAATGTAATTTAAGTGTGCCATGGAAGTTCTACTATAGGTTCAAGTATTCCATGAGATAAAAAAGGCTGAAAAAGTATAGAGTGACGGCTGAGGCAGAACATGAGCCCCGTACTGCCTGGGTTCAAATTCTGTGGCTGCCAATTACTTGCTGGATAAATTCTGGTACATAACTCAACCTGCTGTACGCCTAGTTATTATCTATAAGATGGAGATTGACTAATATTATTTGTTAAAATATTTAGTATGGACATTAAAAATGACTTCCTATCATCTATCTTTAGCTGCTATGCTGTTACATACTGTTATGAACCACTGTGAGTGTTAGATTGAATCCGTTACCCAATTAGTTATATAAGCTAATAACTTACAAGTTACATAAATTAATAATGTAAACATCAATCTAGATTTGCCCTTAGGTGATTTGATGAGCATGGCCGTGTACCCTCCTACACATAAACTTGTATGATTTTTTTCTCTCTCTTCGACAGGGCCCCTCACTCAGCAATACTGGCAATAGATTTGGCTACCAAGCTGCCACCTTTGCCTTTGTAACTTATCTAATACCTGGCATTATTGGACTTACTGATTTTCAAATTAGGGTTTTCATTAATTTTTAGAGGCTTGGAATAGTTCTTCATTTACATAGGGTAACGTGAGGCTGAGAAGTTATACCCTTTTTTCAAAATGAAAGAGATTTCTTTTATGAGCAAGAAAATAGAAACTTGCAAGGGCTCAGTTATTTGTCCAGAGACACGCATCAGTTAATATTGAAACCAGGAATAAAAAGTCAACGTTCCATGGGCTCCTTTGAGTTCACAAGAAAACATTGCTGCCATATATTATGAGGAAAGAAAAGCTCCAATATGAAAACAGAACATATGGTGCTCTTTGTGAAACTGTAACTATGTATTAGTCCTTCACAGGTCCTATTTCCTCAGAAGGTGATAAAAAGAAGTCCTTAAGTATAGCTATGTAAAATGTGCACCTATAGATAAATATATCCATCATGTGGCCTGTGTGAGTAGGGTGAAGTGTTGGAAAAGACCTTGGGTAACGGGTGCTCATTGTAGATACTTTGAGAACAGACCTTTGTTTAATTTTTACTTCCTAGCTCATGGAAAGTTAAGATGAAAATCTTTCATTTTTGTCCTTGACAGCCTTTGGTCTCACACACTAGTTCCTATGAGGAGAGCTGCACCTACCCTGTTTCCCCGAAAATAAGACAGTGTCTTATTTTAAGGTGTGCTCCCAAAGATGCTCTAGGTCTTATTTTCAGGGGACGTCTTATCTTTCCTGTAAGTAGGTGTTATTTTCAGAGGATGTCTTATTTTTGGGGAAACAGGGTAGTTCTTTCTGTCCTTCCCCTGTCAAACTTCTGCTATGATACACACATCCTCACCATCCTTACCCCAGAAAACCCTACTTCCTGTTTCTCATTTGTCTCTGGAACTGCTCCAATCCCAATACCAAGCTTTGGTCTCTTCATTGTGTATAAAAATGAGGAAAGCCACCAGTTATCATCTAGATTTGAGTCCCTTTTAATTTATTTTCCAGATAAACCTGTTGATGAAATCTCCAATGTACCATTGTGACTCTCAGTTCACCCAGGTGCTGTTACCCTGACCTTCTCAGCTCCTCTGCTGACTGCTCTTCCTTCCTGCACGTTTGACAAATTGTTCACCCAGTTGCAGTCTTTTCTGTTTCTTCCCTAATTTATGACCTCTGAGCATTCCATTATCTTCTGGGTTTGCCCTCAGCTACGTGAAAGGAGAGATTCTGTTTTTGTTATCCTTCTATCTGTTCTTATTACTCAGCTCAGTACCTGTGTCATGGCAGTGCTAAAAATGTTTGACTTTTTTGACTTGAATGTAATCTATGCAGGTAACTTCAAAATCTAAATCAATGATGCTGACTTTTCCAAGCTTCGAATCCTGACAGCATTTCCTGCTTTCTGTACATTTCCCATAACCATAAACACAATTACCACTATTTAGCACCTGTTGTGTGCTAGCCAGTCTATTGGGGTGAGTTACATACATTATTTCTACGTTACACAGCAACCTTCCAAATTACACATCATTATTAATACCTGATGCAGGAGGAAGCTGAAGTTCACCTGGATGTCCTGTAAGTATGAAACTTTACAAGGCCACAGAAGAATTCTTTTTGTTTTTTTTTTTTTTCAGACAGAGTCTCAAGCTGTTGCCCTGGGTAGAGTGCCGTGATGTCATAGCTCACAGCAACCTCCATCTCTTGGTCTCAAGCCATCCTCTTGCCTTGGTTTTTCTATTTTTGGTAGAGATGAGGTCTCGCTTTTTGCTCAGGCTGGTCTCAAGCTATCCACCCACCTTGGCCTCCCAGAGTGCTAGGATTACAGGCATGATTACTGTGTTCTTCCTTTGTCTCAAAACCTTTGATGATTGTACTGTCATGTTCAAACTGTTGCAGGACGTGGAAAGTCTTTCACAACTTATCTTTGGACACTCCTGTGTGTGCAGCATGGGCAGTGCTATGTGGGGTGAGAGCCTGTGGGGAGGCCTGGATACCTGGGCTTGTGCCTTAGTTTTTCCCAAGTGAGTCTTGAACATAGTATTTAGCTTATCCAAGCTTTGGTTTTCGTATCTGTAAACTTTGGGTTATTTTGAAAGATATTGTGAAGATTAAGTAAGCTAATGCATGTACAGTGCTGTGAAGAGTAAATGCTAACTAAATAGGGTTAAATAAATTAAAATATTCCTCCTCTGTGTAATGTGGAATTTCATACTGTTCTCTGAACAGGCCATATGTATGTTGTTTTGCCTGTGGGGATATGAACATGGGAAGCAACTCAAATGTCTTTTCTCTGGTGAAATAGGCTAAGTATGACTCCTTCCTCTGTGTTCCAGTAGGGCCTGGCACGAACCTTTAGTAGAGCCCCTGTGAATTGTTTTGTAATTGTTCACGTGTGTTTGTCTTTAAATGGACTGTCCCACTGGGAGGTCTTGTTCTTTTTCTAGTTCCTGTGGTTCCTATCACATCAGAAGCATTCAATAAATATTTGTTAAAGGGATGGATTGATTGTGGCACTCTCTTTCTTGAACCCATGTTGTCTTAGTACCATACACTTTTTTTTCTAGAAGACTGTAGTACTACAAAAGGGTATTTGATAATCTCATGCTTGAAAATGAAACCCACAGTTTCTTCAGGATGCACATTCTGTTCTTCTCTGGCAACTAACTTCTATTCTGCTTTTGTGAGCAGAATCAGCACACTGTTACCCTGATGAAGATGAGCCTAGATTAAGCTTTATTCGACTTTTTATTTTGAAAATATGATAGATCTAGACAAAAATATTTAAAAGTTACTTTCTTTGTGTGCTCTTGTACAATTCTGATGATGCATTATTGTCTGTTTACACTAAAGACTTGTTGGTTATGAGGAAAGTTATTCTGTACTCCAGTTAGGTATTGTGAGAACGTGTGAGTTTGCTTTTGTAAGTATCATCAGTATTGCTGACCTGGAGCAAAATGGCAAAGTAGGTAAAGCAGCCTCTGCCCTCACATCTCTCTTTCTGGAGACTCCTGCTTTTGTGGTGGCCTCTGCTTGCCTTTGGCCTAGACTTCTGTGGCTGGCAGGGGCCATCATTGCTTAGGGATTATTGCACTCAGTCCAAAATGTAACTGGGTTCTTCTGCTCTGGTCTCAAGTACACAGTCTGCACCATAGCAGCTTCCCCTTGGTTCTGAACCATATGGGAAGTCTACTTGCATGCTGGCAGCACCATGGCCTTCTCCAGGACTACGTAGCAGACGTTTCAATAACAAAGAGCTTCCTCTAAATCACTCTGCTATGAGCCCCTGAGCACTGGTGCTCTCGCCTGTCACGAAACCACAATGAAAACTCAATCATTTCTTCATCCCTTGTAATGTAGGATAAGAAGCATAGACCCTGAGGGTGGGGATATTTGGGTTTGAAGATTCTCTCACAAGCTTCTGGTTTGGTTGTTATTGCACAACTTCTGGGTTTTACTTTCCAGCTATAAAATGGAAAAGATGCCACTTATCTATGAAATGTTGTACATGTTAAATGAGATAAGGTTGGTCAACTGCTTAGAAATGGGCCTGGTATACAAACGTACGTCATTGAAGACATAACTACTATTAATTTTTGCCTATTAAAGTTTTAATTGACAACTAACTTCATCAAAAGCATTGCATTGTAGCTGAGTCTACAGGCAATTACACAAATTTCTTAGCCCAAACTTTTGTACTTGTCAGCACTCAAACCTTTTACACACTCTCTTCAAATAGTTTTCCACCTTACAGTTAGGATCCATTCTCCTTGAGAAGACAGTAAAGGACGTGAGAGAGGACAAGACTGTCGCCAGGACACAAAATTGATAACCTGTCCCAGAATGCACTGTGCTACCATGAAAATGATTTAGAGACTGTAGAATCTGCCAAAGTTAATCAAGTCGTATTAACAGCTTGCTGAAATTCCTCACATTTAAGGAGGTGAGGGGGAGAAAAGATAGGAAGAAAAAGGAGTTCATTTCACAGCTAAGTGTTCAAATGCAAAAATGCAAAAATCCCATAATGTTTGGCCCAGATCATCAGCTTCCAAAATATTGTGAATTGGCTCTGGATGTGACACTGACCTCATTTAGTAGCTCATCTGAATTTCTTTTCTTTTTTTTTTAAGAGCAGTAAAGGTTCAAAATGAAGACCTCACATCCTCAACTTAGACCACAAACTTTGCTGTGCAATGAGACTGGAGTGCCTCGTCATTTGAAAATATAAAATTAGGATCATTAACATACCACCTTTAAACATTTTTGCCTGAATTAAGAATATTTGATAATGAAATCGACCAGAAGAATATTTACTCCTTTTCTCGCTTGGTTTCAATGGCTTATTCTCTTGTGTATGTTAATTGCCCACATTGCTTATATTTCTACAAGTAGAATCTCTTTTCCAGGCTCTTTCATAGACCTTTGAAGGCTGTAAGTCAGGGATCACTCAGGGACTCTGCCATCATCAAAAAATTGAGCAGACTTCTCTAGGGGAAAACTGCCAACTTCCTTTTCTGGATGAGTTTCTTCAGTAAAGATTTCATTTGGCATATGTAGAGAAAATTACATTACCCTTTTCCATTTATTTCACTATTTCACCAATAAACATCCCTTCCTGGAATGAACTTTGTAGTATAATTTTTGCTACATCCTTTTGCCCTTTTAAGTGTGATGGTCAAGCTGTGTGAGGTAAAGTCGATGTCAATGCTGATGGGAGCAGATTAAGTGTAAGTGCAATTTGTAATTATCACAATTCATTCAAGTTAACAGTTATTGAAAGATTGCATCAAAATGCTTTGTAATATTGTATAAAACAAAAATTTTACATTTTTGCACAAATAATATTCAAAGTAACAATCTAACAAAATAAGGAACAATGAATTGATAATGAATATATCCAAATTTTCAGGTAGGATTTTAACTTGAGCTTAAGCAGTTTTGTATTACATGAAATGAATTGTTTATCGCTCGAAATCTTTTTTTTGTTGTTATTGATCTTTTAAAAAATATTTTCTAGAGCAGAGCTTTTCAAGCTTTTAAGTGTGCTTAAGAATCACTTGGAGGGCTAGTTAAAAAATTGCTGGCTTTCCATTCCTCTCTCTTTTTCCTCCCAGCCTCCCACCCTAAGTTTTTGATTCAGTAAGTCTGGGTTGGGGCCAAGAATTTGCATTGCTCTCAAGGTCCGAGGTGAAGCTGCTGCTGCTGGTCAGGGATGCACTTTGAGAACTATTGATCCAGGCATTGTAGGATGAGGAGCAAACCATTGCAGCAGGTGGGGTCTGGTACCATCGGCTCCTCCACACTCAAACTGGGTAACATTTATTTATTTATTTATTTCATATTTATTTTTTTCCTTTTATTATTAAATCATAAACACATAGATCATGTATACATTAATACATTTATGGGGTACAATGTGCTGATTTCATATAGAATTAGTAATGCTTACGTCACTCTAGTTAATATATACCTCATCTCATTTACTTAGTTATTGTGTTAAGACATTTGTACTCTATACTAATAGATTCGACATGTACCCTTGCATTATGCACCATAGGTGTGATCCCACCATTCACCCTCCCTTGATCTGACCTTCTCCCTTCCCTCCTGCCCCCGCCCTCCTCACTCCTCCATCCTGGGCCATAGTTGTGATCTGTTCTTCACATGAAAGTGTGAGTGACTGTAAATTGGTTTCATAATAGTATTGAGTACATGGGATTTTTTTGTTCCATTCTTGAGATGCTTTACTAAGAAGGATACGAATTTCTTTTCAGAGGGTTATATTTTCATTTATGAGATAGGGATAAGAATGCTTGTTCCGCCTACCTCCCATGGATGGGAGGATCAAAGACCACACTCAGGTAAATACAGGAGACAGAATAGAAATTGCTCAATGGAACTATTGGCACTTCTCTAGCTATTATTTACAAAAGAGTACTTTGAATTAATTGAGAAGACCCGTGATATAGAATGGGAATTCAAACCTCTCAGTTTTCTAAGAGCTGTCTTAATTTACATGCTGCATAAATAGTAATATATTTGTAGAGAACCTTAGGACTTCAATATATAATCAGGTCAGAGGAGCTGATTACAGAGGCAGTAAATTAATCTTCTTTTACTATGAATTAGCATAGAAACTTGGTTCTGCATCAGCATTTGCTTAAGAAGACCCCTATCTTCTGCTTCTCATTCTTTTACTCATTCTGAAAGCATTTCTTGAGGGCCCACTGTGTGCTGGGCACTGAGCTAGGAAGAGCAGTCACAGAGATGCATTCACTGCGCTCACAGCCTGTTAAAACACCTGCTTATAATTCACAGTGATAACTGTTCTGTAGGGGGATGTGCTGAGCAGTGCAAGAGCACAGAGGAGGGAAGACCTGATTCTGCCTGAAGGGGTCAGAGAAGACTTCCAGTTAATGTTGCTTTCTTTAAAACGTGAATGTAGAGATATAGTCGAGTCAGTTCCAAAGTCCCAGTGAAATTCATCACCCCCTTAATTTAAAAGAAAGAGAAGAGTTGGATAGAGAGGAAATGCAGTATTTATTTAAGGAAAACAAATATCTTACAGCAAGGTATGATTCCTTCTGTTTTAAATACTCCTGCTTCTGAGGACTAAGTAGCTTTGGTCATTCATTTGCTCACCCACTCATTCCTCCAATCTCTATATGGTTCCCCTAATCTAAACACTTCAGGGGCTTTTCAAAGTGCTTAAAATAAAATGTCAACTGATTGTCACGGCTCGTAAGACTGTGCACAATGTGGCCATAACATGGAGTATATGGTCCCTGCCTGCCTGCGTCTCATACTCTCCACTGTGCTCTCTTGACCCACACGGCCGCCTCTTGATTCCTTGATCAAGCCAATGACTTTGCGTTTGCTGTTTCTTCTACCTGGCTCTCTGTGTGGCTAGTGCATCCCTCCTCTGGTGTCAATATCTATGACCTCTTTTCAAGATATCTTTCCTGCTAACTGAATCTAAGGTCTGTTCGCCTCACTTTCATAATCCTTTATCAGACCACTCTTTCTGTTCCACCATAGCCTCTTCCAGGTTGAAATGAAATATTGGTTTGCTGCTTGTTTGTTGTCTGCCTTCCTTATTCTGTCTCGTCTACACTGGCAAGCACAATTCTTTGCATAAAAGAAGTTTTAAATGCTCATTTGTAGAATGAATATTTAGAATCAATATTCTAAACAGAATACTTGCCAGCATTAGAAAAGTATAATAATCATTAGTACTTGGCCTGTTGTGAAATTGAAAATTCTTTTTTTTTTTTTTTTTGGTTGGATTGCACAATTAAGGGCAAGCTGAATGGGGATCTCAAACAGTGCTCATCTTCCTGAATAGGAAGACTGGGGTTCGTGGAGCTTCTTCCCTGTGATTTGACTCCCAGCAGGAGCAAAGGCAAGTTTGCCTTCCGGGTACACAGCCACACACCTGTCGTCACTCCTTTGCCTCACTAAGCAACCACTCCTCTTTAAGGGTTGCAGTTAAAAATTTGGAAAAGTATTCTAGAGAGATCATGAGATTCTAGCTAGATAAAGACTTTCTCTCAGGTTACACAACTTGCAAGAATTTATTAAACACCCAGAATATCTATCATCAGAGAAGGTGGGTGGGCTGTGCTACATTTTAATTCAACTCAATACATTTTTTTATTTTTGAAGAAAATATCTTTTACTCCTTATTACTATGGGAAGCGATGAAAAGGAATAAAGATTTTTGATATGAAGTCCCAGTCCTTAAGATGCTTCTAGCTTAGCTGGGAAGACAGGAAGTGTCATTTGGTAACGAGTAAATCACATTAGAACAAAATGTGAAGAAATTTGTAACCGTAAAAAGATTTTCACTGAGATTTACTTCTCTCTGTGCACATGTGTGATGATCAGTTAGTTCCAATTTAATAATCTGTAGTGTTTGTTTTTCAATTCTCGAGATTCTTCACATAGGAGAATAGTCTCTAGCTCCATGCAAGTTGTTGCAAAGACATTAATAGATCCTTTTTCATGGCTGAGTAGTACTTCATAGTATACATATACCACATGTATTAATCCATAAGCAGGGGCAGGAGAGGGAGGAGGAGGGAAGAAGACCTACCTAATAGGTACATTGAACACTGTTTGGATGATGGGCACACCCATAGCCATGACTCAAACATTACAAAAGTGATTGATGTGACCAAAAACATTTGTACTTGTTCATATTTTGCAACAAAAAATTGGAATGAGCAAATTTGGCTTTAAATGCTTTAGGACTAAATGTTATATTCTTATAAAGTTGCTCTATCCCTACTGAAGATCAGCCATGGTGTCTGATGTAGAAGAACCCATGGTCTACCAGGGGTCCTCAAACTTTTTAAACAGGGGGCTAGTTCAATGTCCCTCAGACCGTTGGAGGAACAAATTCCTATGTATACTACACATATCTTATTTTGAAGTAAAAAAACAAAACGGGAACAAATACAATCACACCGCCTCATGTGGCACGCGGGCCGCAGTTTGAGGACCCCTGGGAGGCTAAGGTAGTGTTATCCAGTAGAACTTCCTGAAATAAGGTACAAGTTTTATAATTTTTGTTGTCTAATAAGGTAGCCACCCAATAATTATACGCAGCTTTTGGGCATTTGAGATGTGGCTGGTACAACGGAGGAACTTAAATTTTAATTTACATTAAATTAAATTGAGGTGGCTAATATGGCTAGTAGCTATTGTATAGAACAGCTCAGGTCTAAAAGAAAAAGCAGAATTAGTGTCCACTGGAAGGTACAGTAGAACCAATTATAATTATGTCTATGTTGAAAACTTTATCATCCGAAAGTAACGTATGAGGAATAGCACTGTGACACAATACATGCTTATTATCATAAAGTAGTAATTCTGAATAATATCATTTGAACCATCTGTGTTACCTTTAAAATGAGATGGCTTAAAGGAATGTTTGTTTCTATTTTTAAAGTATATATTCTTGAAAATACTCAATTTCTCGAGTTTGCAAACTTCGGTGCTGAGACTTCTATAATTTTCAAATGATTGTGATGACAGAAGGAAAAAAGTAATTGGAATAGTAGTTGAAGTGGGTACTCTGCAGAATTTTCTTTCACTAATTTAAATAAATCAACATCTTCCCTTGTATGTAAAAAATTTTAAATAAATGCAAAATTGTCTTAAGAAAGGGCTCATAAATATCCATGTACTTTCTGGATATCATTTAGTTAAAGGGCATGAGAGAGAGAGAATGGAAAGAGAAGGAAGCCATGGAAAGTAAGGTTTCCTGCTAAAATCTGGGAACAGTCTCTAAGGTTAGAGGATTGTCAAAGACATAATTTGCATAATTCATTTATCACTACCCATCCAACAAGTATAATACAGATCAATAACCCACCAGAATCTAATCAATCACCCATAAGGACACAGCCATTCACCAACCCTGCCCACCTCACTTACCAATATCTTCTTACAGATCTTGCCTCAACACCTCCGGAATATTGAGCAACACCGACTTATTCCTGCAAAGTATTCTTACCAGCCAGCACTGATTCACAAGACAGAAGGTCTTAGAGTATTAAAAATTTTTACAAATAAAAATCCCTGCCAACTCCTAAAACAAAGTTCGCCTGGCATCGCAAGTAAAAATTGCCTTTATAGAAAATGGAGGCAGTTTGATCTGGACAGACTAAACTAAATTTCCTCTTGCTTTTCAGAAAAGAAGTGATGTGATTTTAAAGAATGGTACCATTTGTCATGGTCTGATTCTAATAATTGGCATTTTGATGTTTTCTTTTTGAACTTCCTCTGCAACAAGATTCCTTCATTAGGTGCTGTTGGATCCATTTTGGTAATGGAAAGTAACAAGGATCATTGTTGGGTAATTGGTTTTGGGGTGGAATGGTCTTTTACTATTTTCTTAAATTTAGTAGAGAACATTTATTTGATTTTTTGAAGCATTCTATAGAAAATAGGTGAAAAGAATTCATGACTCTGGGGCGGCGCCTGTGGCTCAGTCGGTAAGGCACCGGCCCCATATACCGAGGGTGGCGGGTTCAAACCCGGCCCCGGCCGAACTGCAACCAAAAAATAGCTGGGCGTTGTGGCGGGCGCCTGTGGTCCCAGCTACTCAGGAGGCTGAGGCAAGAGAATCGCTTAAGCCCAGGAGTTGGAGGTTGCTGTGAGCTGTGTGAGGCCACGGCACTCTACCGAGGGCCATAAAGTGAGGCCCTGTCTCTACAAAAAAAAAAAGAATTCATGACTCTGGAAAATGTTTATGGAAATGTAGAAGCTGGAATCACCGTGGCCAGTCAAGGCACCTTCATAACAGACTGAACATGAACGATGCTGAAGCTCCCAATCAGAAGCAGCGTTGAGCACATCTCTGAATTTGTGTGTCTCATAGCCTGAGAAACATGCTTCACAGCTGCTGCTCCCCTAGTTGCCTGGTGAATGGGGTTTGGAAACTGCGAAGGGGACACCTGGCCAGAGAAACACTTGTGCCCCATGAATGGATAAGCTGGAGTCCAGGGACAAACATCTCCTCAATACAGTGCTCATCTGATTTAGGAATTTTCTTTAATAAAGAGGTAGGTACCCCAAATGACTCTGATCTGCTTGCCTTTCCTGTCTCACCAGCTGTACGGAAGGTTCTTAACTTGATGGGCCTTGTGAGTGGGTGTTTATAGTGGCTGTTGGGAGTATCAGGGTGTGTTTGGTAGCTGTCAGCTTTGATCAGCTGTTTGGTGAAGACTTTTCAGGGAGTGATTTTTAAGCATTTTAATGGGTATAATATAGGCCTTTTTGGTGTTTAACTAGGGCCCTTGGACAGCTGTCACAATCCTGTTTGAAGCTAGGAAGAAAAAGTAACTAATGAAGTTAGTTTCACATAGAAAATTAAACTATCTTGTATGCTGGGGATCATTATTTACATGAATTACTCAAAATGAATATTTTATGTTGATAGCAAATTTTTTTTTTTTTAAATAAAGGGCTCGGATTGGTTATAGAAGCATAAATTTCATCAAGCTCTTGTCTGGGAACTTGTTAACACCTTTCATTCCAAATGCGTGCAACTCTCACATGTCACAGAAACATCCGGCTATTGGTGAACCATAAATGGCGATTAACACCGGCATATTTGGGTTTTAATTAATCTTTTCATGTAATAAATTTGTTTCCCCCTTCCACCAACTTGAATTAATATGATTAAAGATGTGATTGTTAACTCCGAGTTGCCATGTGGTGGTGGTGGGTGGAGGTGGTGCAGGGGGTGAGTCTTTCAGGAGCCTTTGGGAGGGGTGCTGGTCCTTGGGGTACAGGTGAACTGGTCTTTGGGGCAGAATGGCTGAGTGAGTTACTTTGCATACTGTCAGCACAAACAGGCATGGTCTCTCTCAAAAACCCAGAATTATGTTTCTGCATTGAATGCTAGTGTCAACTTATCAAAGGGTGGGTGTGTAAATTTCTTGCACTGTACTTCCAAAGTTTATCTGGAATGAGATTCTACCAGATAAAGCAGTTAAAAGAATTGTCCAGAATCCTAACTTAATGTTCAGCTCCAGCAAGGTGAATCAGAAACTTCAGACCAACAGGGAAAGGATACTTTCAATACACCTAAAAGGTTCTTTTGAAGAATTATAATAGCCACTGTTTTCATTATCAATGGTTCTGTTACATGGAGGGCTCTCAAGGTCTTCCATAGGACACTGCCACTGAAAATGTGAAGTTGCACATTTATCTACATCCTTCTGAATGTCTTTCTCATGGGAAAATCTATAGAAGCCGCAGAGGTTGTAATCACCAGTCCTTTAGCAGTTTGGCAGGCCTTGTGTGGTAGTGGTAGTGGCCATTTTTTTCACCCTGTTTACCTGCAGTGAAGGGACTGTTTGGGAGGGGAAGGAGAAGATATTCTGAGGGAAGTATTTAGAGTCACATGTGTGCTGAGGGGAGAGCCATGTCTAGTTTTAAAAAGGAAAAGCTAGGATGGGACAGAGATCAATGCAATTGTTTAACCAGGAGATTTATACAAAATACTCTAAAGCAGGACTCTCCACACTAAGGGCGGGGCTGGATGCCAGACACTAGAGTGTGAGTCCCAGCACAGCCACTGGGCAGTCACTCAGTAGCGCTGTGCCTTAGTTTTCTTGTCTGTAAAATGGGAATCACAATTGTACCTACCTCCTTAGATTATTATGAAGAATAAATGTTTTCAATAGTGACTGAATGTGGTAAATACTATCCAAATATTCATTAATTTAATACGTACATATTTGGGATGGCACAACATTCTTAACAGTTGGGCCAAGACCGAAGCTTAGTACAGAAGTGAAGATGAGTGAAGCTGTTTTATTGTTAGGCCGCCCAGCAGTGCACGCCCAAATCTTTCTCCAGAGCACCTAGTTAACCGTGTTCAGCTCCTGTCCTTGGAGCTCCCCCAGGTGGGGGCTATGGAGATCCGTAAGGGCTAGTGCAGGTTTCCTGAAGAAGCCGCCTTCTGAAATCTACATGTATGAGTGTGAAAGACCCTTGGTTTTACATTTGACAAGGGTGGATATCAGATAATCAAGTAACTAGTACAGTCTGTGTATAAGAACATTAGTGCAGGCCAGACAGGTAAATGAAAGACAATGCTGTTTATAATAGTAACCAAGAGAAAGACATAGCGGTCAGGCTAGTGGAGATTAACTCAGCTTTCTTTCTGATGGAAATGCTGGAGGACACAGTTGAAGTGTGCAGACAATGGAAAGACCTTCTAAAACAAAGCCTAGAGTGGGACAGAGCTGCTTGTGCAGCCAAGGAGGCACAGGAGAACAGCAGGCAGGAGGGAGAGGCAAAGCTGAACTGAAAGGCGGGTTCTCTGGGAAGGAGGTCCCGGAGGGAGAGACTCAAGTGCCTAACACACATATGCCCAGTTCTTTCTCCTAAATTGATGCTTCTCAAAGTATGGTCCTGAGTCCTTTAAGGCCAAAACTGTTTTTATAATAACAGTAAGATTTTGTTTGCATTTTCACTCTCAAAAGTGCACAATGGAATTTTCCAGAGGTTACATTACATTACATTGTAAAAGCTTCAATGTAAAATTTGATACTGTAATTCACTTTCTTTTTCTTGTATCAGACATTAAAGTGTAAAACAATGTCTTTGTTTTCACTATAATTTTTTTGGAAACTATACAGAGGGTACCAAAAATGTATACAAATTTTTTTTCTTTTTTTTTTATTGTTGGGGATTCATTGAGGGTACAATAAGCCAGGTTATACTGATTGCAATTGTTAGGCAAAGTCCCTCTTGCAATCATGTCTTGCCCCCATAAAGTGTGACACACACCAAGGCCTCACCCCCCTCCCTCCGTCCCTCTTTCTGCTTTTCCTCCTCCCCATAACCTTAATTGTCATTAATTGTCCTCATATCAAAATTGAGTACATAGGATTCATGCTTCTCCATTCTTGTGATGCTTTACTAAGAATAATGTCTTCCACTTCCATCCAGGTTAATACGAAGGATGTAAAGACTCTATTTTTCAAAAATGTATACAAATTTTAAGAAAGAAAATAAACTCTGTATCAAAATTGTAAAAATATATACTGAGAACAAAATATGAATGGAGGTCACGTTTGAGCACCTCTTGTCATTGCAGAAGTCAAATGTGACTTGAGTATTACAATTTTAATAGAGTTTTTTTTCCTGTTTAAAATGTGTATACATTTTTTTTGGGTATCCTCTGTAGTTATTCTTCCATAAAATTGTGTTTACATTAACATATAGTAAATTTATTGTTGTTATTTTAAAATTAAGATCTCAGTTTTAACTTTGAATGCAGTAAATATCAATAAATGTAGCCTCCATAAGTAAAAGCTCTAAGTAGTTATTAATAAATTTGAAGAGTACACAGGAATTAATAACCAATCAGATGTCTTACCTCTTACCCTAAGATGACTAAATGAGGAGAGAAGAGAAGCCAGGAGGTGTTAGTTCAGTGCCCTTTCTATCCCTGGCAAAATGTCACTCCCCCACCACCCTGCTAGTAAATCTAACAACAACTAAGGAAGCTGCTACTTAAGATTATTGATCCGATGGTTGTGAATGATGATGCCAGTGGAAAGTAGGGTAGAAACCCTTTCAAATTCAAGTGTAGTTAATATTAAATACTTTGCCCTTTTTTTTGTGGATGGGGGAATAGGTACTAGCTAAGAAACTGCAATTTGATATAGGGAATTACATTAACGTATAGAAAACATGTGCAGGCTAAGGGGAAGTTTAAAAAGCACACATACAAGATGGTAAGCCCCCAAACAGCAGCACTGTTAGAAAGTCATCTCCTGACTAAGAATGGCTGAAGTGCTCTCAAATGCATTGCAATTTATTTTGCATATTTTTCAGTTACCTGCAAAGAAAAGTCCTCTTCATGCGATCAATACTTACTCTCATGCCAAGGCGGGGAATATTTTTTCACATTGATTTTAATCTTCCCATTTGGTATTTCCCTTTTATAATCTAAAAGGGGATGAGCTAGGGAGAAAACAGGCTTTCTTTTTTTTCTTTATTGTTGGGGATTCATTGAGGGTACAATGAGAAAACATGCTTTCAACCAGGGATGTCCAATTTATTTTTTTCTCTGACACACATTGGAAAAAGGAGTTGTCTTAGGCCACACATTAATTATGCAGACACTAAGAACAGCTGATTAGCAAAAAAAAAAAAAAAAGAAAAAAAAGAAACAAAAACAGGTCCGTGCTTACTTTTTTGTGATATCTGATACTGCAGAGAAGCAAATGTGTCCTCACAAAATCAGCATGTGACCTGCATATACACCCCTATATGCTTTCATTAAGCATGGACTGGGACTTGGGATACATTTGCTGCAGTTGTGAAGAAAGCCCAGGATGGATCACGTCTCAACAGCCTGCTCCTGAAGGTAGCAGCCCTTAAACGTTGTGGAGCTCAGAATTTGCTGCATAAATGATACACTCTGAACTTTGGTCTCAAAATGTAAATAAGGTGATTTCAAAATAGTGTTCTCAAATGTACGCCACGAATAATTGAATCAGAATTATTAATGAAATAATAATGGCAGAAGGAAGTACTTCAAATTCATGTTTTTGTTTCTCTCTCTGAACTGGCGGGCACACGTACACTGCAGTCAGCTCATTGCTTAAGGTGAGGCAGGAGCCGATGCAAGTACTGGGTGTGGGCGTTGAATCCTCACAACTACCCGGTCTCCTAGGTTGTATGATTGTGCTGGGTTTCTACAGGGAAAGGCTGAACAACCGCAGTGGTGGGCAGGTCTGAACTCCGATGACTGACTCCAGAGCCCGACACTAGCCCGGCAGGCCCCCAGCCAGCATCCGAGCATGCTGGAAATGGTTCCCCTGCTGCAGCTGAGAAAGATTGATTCAGTTTCTTTTCATTACTATGTTCCCTTAGGAGGGTGTGTTAGTATTGATCCGTTGTGCCAAAAGTTAAGTTTGGAACTGTTCTTGCATCTCTTCAGCCGCCAGAAGTCAATGAGCAGCTCACACGAAAGCTCATGATGTCAAATTTCCCACGTCAGTTTGCTTCTCTCCGGGCCGGCACATCTTCACTGGGGTTTCTCAATGCAAGGCAGACGCTCCATGATGGCAGAAACCCCCTCCATGTGTTTCTTCCTTTACATCCACCATGGACGTAACTGAATCGTCCTGTCTCCCTCAGGAATTTACCTGATAACATGTTCACTGAAAAAAAAAATTCAAGCATTACCAAAAACTGTGAGCAAGAAAAAAAATCCCAATTCCAATCCCAGCTCCCTGAGGTGACGGCATTCATGGTTTGGTCAACATCCTTTCACGCATCTCGTCTACAGACAAATGCTTAACACATCGTTTTGCACGACTGTGATTATATCACTCGTGGTATCTTTTAATAGAGGATGTTAAATAATTATTTAGCTTTTTTTAACTTCTTCCTCCTCTTCTATTTCTCTCTCATTACAAATCCTCCTCCCTCCCCCAAAAGAACACAAGCTAATAATCTGTTTTATGTTTCTGTGCTTTCTTTAAACTTTTACAATAATGAGGGATGTATATGATATTGTAAGACCTATATTTCATTACTTGTTTTATAAAATATATATGTATATATAAATTTATAATCATCCAAAATATACATAAAATTGCAATTGTCTGTCACTCTGTTTTGTGAAGTTTATACATGTACCTGTATAAAATCATACTTGCATATAATATGTAAATATACATGTATATATGTACATATACACAATACACATATATATAAGGTATGTACATATAAGATTCATGTGTATAGACCACATTTCTACGTTTGTCTTGCAAAAAGTGGGATAAAATGTATTTTTGGCTATATCTTGCTTTTTTTATTTAACAAGATTTCATAATTATTTCTCCACTTGATTGATATACACCTAAGTCATTCTATTAATGACAATATTCATGAACTGAAGGTAATAGAAATCTTTCGAACCATACCCAACTGATGGACATTCATTTTGTTTCTCTCTTCTTTTCTGAATTAAAATTTTAAGATTCTTTTCAATAAGCTAGGGATCTCAAAAATTTTCTCTGTGTTGGAAAACTGGAGAAACTTCTTCATGTATTATATTTTTATATTGATTGAAAATATCTTCAATATTATCACTTTATAGAAGATGAATAATGTAAAATGATGAATATATGGCATTTCTGACGAGGAAATAGTTTTCTTTGACCCTGAAACTGTACAATTTCACTAGAAATTTTAGTAAAACATTTACTTTAGTTCTTCATAAATCACACTGGGAAAAGCACTCAAATGAAATAAAATAACTGCATTATTTAAAAAAAAACAGATGCAGACATCCTAGAGGCCAATAGTGGATAGTAGAATTGAATTCCTTATGAAGAGACTGTTTTTATGAGGCAGACCAGATAAGGCATGGCGCGTGCTCACAGCTCTGATATAAGGTTGCTTTTTCATTCACTGCGCGCAATGGCTGGTAAAGAGGAGAAACAGTACCAGCCTGGGTATTGTGTGTAATGCACAGGGTCTGATTGCAGAAAGAATGGTTCAGAGGAATCTTGGAAATAGTGATGTCAATCTCATTGTGCTTGGGATCAGGATGAAAATGAAAGTGAAACAAGATAGAGCAGAAACAAGAAAACTTTGGAATGGCTTATTTTAATAGAATGCAGAAATTGTTTAGACTAGGTTAGGACCTGATGGAAGAAAAAGAAAACAACACAGTGTTACAATTTCTCTGAAAGTCATGACAATGTCTAAACGAATTAGCTGATTAGTAATTTAAGAATTATAGTTGTAACGAGATAAAAGGCATACTAATAATGTATTAGAAAAAGTAAGATTAAAAGAGACCTAAGAAAATATCAGTAATTGAGGGCTGCTAAGAGTAAAAATAAAAACAGGACAAAAAAGCTAAGCCAGAGGGCTTCTGGAATTTTCTCAGACATGAGAAGGCATTGGTGACAGATAAGGTGTGTCATTGAGAGTCTCAGTTTGTTTTTTGCCATGGAACTTGCCAGGTGGGTGAAGGTTGAATTTTGAATGCTGGGGTCTTGAAGGTTGAATTTTGAATGCTGGGATTTTGAATCCTTTTCTTAAAGGAGAGAGAGAGAACAAGCAAAATACTGAAGATGCTGAGATCACACCCAGGAAATTGATGTGTGTGTGTGTGTGTATATATGTGCATGCACGTGTCACAGACAGAAAGAGAGAGAGATAGAGATGAAATGTTGAGCTATTTTGGATGATAAAGACAGAATGCCTGTGCACCTTCACACCTTGAAGATACCTGTATTGCAGTTTCAGTCCCTGTACCACAAGAAAGTGAATATTGCAATAAAGCAATTCACAAATATTTTAAAATTTCCCAACACATATAAAAGTTACTACCTTTACATTATGGTGTAGTCTTTTAAATGTGCAATAATATTCTCTCTAAAACAAAATGTGCATATCTTAATTAAAAAGACTTATACTAAAACATGCTAATAATCATCTGAGGCTCCAGGGAGTTCTAATCTTTTTGTTGGTGGAGGGTCTTGCTTCAGTTTTGATGGCCGCTGACTGATTAGGGTGGAAGCTGGTGAAGGCTGGTTGGCTCTGGCAATTTCTTAAAATAAGACAAGAATGAAAGTTTCCTCATAGATCTGTTGTTCCTTTCATGAATGATTTCTCTTTAGCATACAATGAAGTGCTATTTGATAGCATTTTGTCCAGAGAAGAACTTTCAAAATCGGGGACAATCCTCTCAAACTTTGCCACTGGTTTATCAATTTGATTTATGTAATAATCTAAATCTTTTGTTGTCATTTCAACAATGTCAACAGCATGTTCACCAGGAGTAGGTTCCATCTCGAGAAACCACTTTTATTTTTTTTTGCTCATCCATAAGAATCAACTCCTTATCCATTCAAGTTTGATCACAAGATTGCAGCAATTCAGTCACATCTTCAGCCTCCACTTCTAATTCTAGTGTTCTTGCTATTTCCACAACATCTGCAGTAACATTTTTCACTTGAGACCCTCAAAGTCATCCCTAAGAGTTGGAACCAACTTCTTCCAGGCACATGTGACTATTGCTAATTTGACCTCCTCTCATGAATCACAAATGTTCTTAATGGTATCTAGAATAATGAATGTTTTCCAGAAGGTTTTTAATTCATTTTACCTAGATGTAGCAGAAGAATCACTATCTATGGCAGCTAGAGATTTGAAACATATGTTTTGTAAGCAATAAAACTTGAAAATATAAATTATTCCTTGATCCACAGGCTGCAGAATAGATGTTGTGGTGGCAGTCTTGAAATCAAAATTAATCTCCTTACACATTTCTATCAGAGGCATATTTTTATTGAACAGTAATGTTTTAAATATTTTTTCCTCAGCAGTAGATCTCAACAGTGGGTTTAAAAATATTCAGAAAACCATGCTATAAACAGATATGCTGTTATGCAAGCTTCATTTTTCCACTTAGAGAATGCAGGCAGAGTAGATTTAGCGTAATTCTTAAGGGGCCTAGGATTTGGGGAATGCTAGATGAGTATTGGCTTCAAATGAAGGTTACCAAATGGATTAGATACTACCAAGGAAAGAATCAGCTTGTCCTTTGGAGCTTTGAAGCCAGTCATTGCATTCTTCTCTCTAGCTAGGAAAGTTCTAGATGGAATCTTCTTCCAATACAGGAAGACAGTTCCATTGAATTGAAAATTCTGTTGTTTAGTGTAGCCACTTTCATCAGAGGTCATAGATTTTTTGGATAACTTGCTACAGCTTCTACACCAGCACTCGCTTCTTCATCTTGAACTTTTGCCTTATGGAGATGGATTCTTTCTTTAAACCTCCACTAGCTTCACGTTTTCCTTCTGCAGCTTCCTCACCTCTTATCGTCTTGACAGTATTAAAGAGAGTTAGGGCCTTGCTCTATATTAGGCTTAAGCTTAATAGTAGCTGGTTTGATCGCCTATCCAGACCACTCAAACTTAATTCATATTAGCAATAAGACTGTTTTATTTTTTCATTTGTGTATTCATTGAAATGGCATTTTAAATTTTCCTCAATAATTTTTTCTTTACATTCACAACTTCATTAACCATTTGGTCCAAGAGGCCTACCTTTTGCACTATTTCAGCTTTTGACAAACCTTTCACAATAAAAGTAATCATTTTTAACTTTTGATTTAAAGTGAGATATATTTGAGTCTTCACTTGACCACTTATAACACTTTGTAGGGTTATAAATTGATCTAATTTTAAAATTTTTGTGTTTCAGGGAATAGTCCGAAAGACTTCAAAAAGAGGGAAGGAGACCTGGGGAAAGGATTGGTGGGTGGAACTGAACACACACAACATTTATCAATTAATTCAATTCATCATCTTTATAGGCGTGGTTCATTAGGCCCCGAAACAGTTACTATAGTAGGATCAAAGACCTCTGATCACAGATCGTCCACAATGACAGATATAATAGTAATGAACAGTTTGAAATCTCATGAGAGTTATTAAAATGTGACTCAGGAACAGGAAGTGAACATACGATGTTGGGACAATGGTACCGACAGACTTGCTATACACAGTGCCACCTTGCTATACACAGTGCCACCTTCAATTTGTAAAAAAAAGCAGTATCTACAAGATGAGGTAAGGTGAAGCTCAGTAAAATGATGTGTGCCTGTAGTCATGTCTTATCAGCGGCATCCTATGGTCTAACAGAGAAAAGAAATATGTATAAATAGAAGGTTTCCATGTTTGTGGTACGCTCTTCTAACATTTTAGTTGAAATTTCCATTATAAATCTAGAGTTTTAGATACACAATTTGGGGTGCTTACTAGTAATGAACAACTAAAATCATCAAGTCAACTATGTTAATTTTGTTTTACCAATTCAGGGCCCCCAAACATTGGCAGTTATGAAACATTGGCAGCAATAAGTGTTGGCTTTCAAAGTTATGGTAGCTAACTCATGCAGATAAAAATATAATCATTACAAAAGTTTAATTATAATAACCTAATTTACATAATAAACTCTATTTTAATAAATTTAACTATGATTTTTTACTTTATAGAAAATTTATCATGGTGTTAATGCCTTAAAAAAAGGTATAAACATAACAAAAAATAAAAAAATGAATTTCTTATAAATACCTTTGATTCTCTGGCTTACAGAGAGTCAAATAAAGTGCAAACTATAACCACATATCCAAAATGCAATATCTATATTCAGTTTAGTTTACCCTTGTGTGAAATCTGCCTGTATTGCTGTTGAAAGTTGAGAATGGCCTATTACAGTTTTGAAACCATTTTAGAAACAAGTTAACATGGGTATACATCTTAAATATAAAACCAGGGTAGCATTAAGGATGACAGTTGTAGAGAGAAAATGACATAGCTTTTGTGTGGATATTTTAGCATGTAATTTTCAGCACACAATTCATATAATCAAATGCTTGAGGTGACCTTGAGAGGTCGTCAGATCCATCCTGCTATTACAGGGAATGGTTAACATAAGGCTCTGTGCAATGATAGGTACACAAAGGTGAGTTAAGAGTATCTGGCTGCCTTATCTAATAATAACATTATTTTCATTGAGTATCAAGATAATGAACGGTTTTCTAGCAAAAACATAGTTCTTTTGGAACTTGTCTAATTCCTGTATGTTAAGTAATTTTGATAAAATTGTATTTAGCATTATAAATAGCAGTTGCATCATTGTGTGATACAGAGAAATGATTTAAAATAGTCATCAAGAATATACATTGAAATAAAAAGCATTTTTTTTAATGCTGAAATTTTCAGAATTTGTGCTGTGACTTACAAAGACTTTGTATAGTCTTTGGTTCTAAATTTGATTATCTTTTGCCCAAGCTTTTATTTGAGATTAGATTGTGAGTCTGCCTTGCAATACAGGACAATCTTTTTTTGACACATTTTCATTGAGGACTGACTTAGTTCATTTGGTGTTTATATAAAAGAATACCTGAGACTGGCTAATTTATAAAGAAAAGAGGTTTACTTAACTCAGGATTCTGTGATCTGGGAAGTTTAAGGGGCATGGTCTTGGCATCTGCTCCTCTTCTGGTGAGGAATTTTGTGTTGGGTTAAAGCATGGAGAAAAGTTAGAGGAGGTGGACACATGAAAGGAGACAGAACCAGAGGGGCATCCTGGCTTTCTAACAACTTGCTCCTGTGGGAACTGAACCATTCCTGCAAGAGTTAATCCAGTCTTGCCAAAGTGAGAACTCACTCACTAGTCTAGAATAGCATCCTGCTACCTACCAAGGCAGAGCCCTCACATCCCAAATACCTCCCAAAGGGCCCCACCTCCAAACACTACCACATTGGGCTTAAAATTTTAGGATAAATTTTGTGAGGACAAATCAATCATAGCCAAACCATAGCAAGGAGTTTCCCTTTGAAGATAATCTACTGGATTCTAAGGGACATAAACGACAGAGTGGAGAAGGATTACAAAACATTCTTCCTCACAAAGCCTAAAATAATTTTATAAAGGGCACAAAGTGATATAAAGAACATGAGAAACCCAGAAGAGGGGAGCGAGGGGGGCGAGTGATGAAAACTTACCTATCGTGTAACCCTTACTGGCTATGGGCATACCAAAAGCCCTGACTTAATCATTATACAAGATATTCATGTAGCAAAAATACTTGCACACTCTTAATATTTTGAAAAAAATTTTCTAAAGGGTCTAGCCTCAAATTCCCAGCAGTGTTCAAGTAAGGAAAAGGGTGCACTTTTTTTATTAATGAGCTTCAAAAAATGCTGGTAAAAGAAAATAAAAGAAAGATTCTGGTATAGAGCGTTTTGCTACTAGTCTTCAAGAAGCAATACAAAGAGAGCCCTGGAGCAAGATGGGGGATGAGAGACATCTCTTTGCAGCTACTCATGGTAAGATTGGGGAGAAAGGACTCCAGCCACCTCTGGCTGGGGGCCCTGCCAAGAAACATTGCTTTTGGGGCACAGGAGGGCAGCAGGAGACTCCAAGAGCCAATGAAGATGTAGAGAGCAGTAGAGAGCAGTGGAAAACCAGCACAGAAAGCGAATGGCTTGTGTACAAGCAGAGCCTGGCTGGTTCAGTGGTAGTGGTTTCCTGACAGCGGCCTTTATTTTTACGGACCTGGCCACTTGCTGGAGTTACCTTGGGAGAGCTTGATTGGGCATGCCAGTGATCTTGAACAGCACTTTGGGGCTGGGGTTGAGCTAACAGGCAGAGCAGAGACCTCCTTCCACTGTGGGCTGGGCACAGCCATTGTGGAAGAACTGTCTTGCAGGATTAGCCCACAGAATCCTAGTGTGAGGCTGAGTACCTCCTGAGCTGAACAGCGATCCCTGGGGACACTTGAGAGAAAAACAATTTCTTGGGAAAGCCACTGTGTGGCCAAGGGACAGGGTTTGGAAAGGATGAGGTGTGTCTATTAAGTAGGAGGATGAAAGCTTCAGACTTCCAACCCTGTGGGGATGAGGGCAAAGACTTCAGAAAGATGGGGCCAGGTCTCCTTAGCAAGAGAGAGGCTTCTAGCCCCCATCTTATATAGCTGTATCAGTGTCCTGATGAGCATCTTATGCCCCAGAATGTCACCTATTGTCCAGGCAATATATGGACAACAGGTCATTTTCTCTCTCTTTTTATAAAGACTTTTCTACTTTTCTTATCTTTCCCACATAAATTTCTCAAATAAAAACTAAGATATATCCCCCTTTTGTTATGTCTTATGTGATTTTATTTTCAATTTTCTTTATAAACTTTTATTATTCTCATTATTTCTTTTTCTCTAATCTGTTTTATTCTTTGTCCATTGGTATTACATGTATGGGACAGAGCCTCATTGTGAGTCCTGGGCTGGGGTGCCACAGCATTGGCCTGGCTCAGGGAAACCTCCATACCCTGGTCTAGGGGGGTTCTTCTGGCTTTGAACTTTGGAAGGACATTATTGGTAGATCCCTGCTATAACATACTGATTTTTTTCCCTTCTATATGTGGTGGAGCTGGGGTCTTGTCTTTTCTCAGGTTGTTGAAGAGCTTCTGACCTTGAGGGACCCACCCAGCCCAGCCTTGCAAGCACGGTTGAACACCACTAATACACCTGTCTCTCTTTCTGTTCTTCTTTTCTTTCTGACAATCTTTCCTGTTCTATCTTTTCTCCCTTCTTACTGTTTACTATTCTCTTCCTTTTGGTCCTGTACCAAAAGGATACTTCAAGACCTAAGCACAGAGACAAGGTAATCTAAAGAGGAGGAGGAAGTGAAAGGAAAAATAGGGGAAGGAAACAGAAAAGAAAAAACTCATGAGGAGCAACCAATAGAAAAATCCTGGCAAAATGAAAAACCAGAACAGAGCAACTGTCCCTCACCCCCCAAGAAAGGGATCATGAGGTAGCTACTGCCAAGGATTCTATCTATGAAGAATATGACTGAAAGGGAATATAAAGTATGGATGATAAAAATAATGAAGGAAATTTCTGAGAAACTAGAAAATAACCAAAAGGAAATTTAAAAAATGGAACCAAATAAAGAAAGTAGAAAATAACCAAAAAGAAATAAAAAAAAATGGAACCTCTAAAGATAGAAGGAATATAGAAAAGAAATAGCACAGTTTAAGAAATTGAAGGAGCCAATCAGCGAACTTAAAGATGCAGTAGAAAGTATCAATAACAGATTAGACCATGGAGAAGAAAGAATCTCAGAGCTAGAGGATACAACTCTTGAGCTAACACAGGTAGGTAAAGAGGCAGAAAAGAAGAGAAAAAAAGCAGAATATATGCTCAGAGAATTAAGAGACTTCACAAAGCATTCAAACATACTAATTACAGGAATCCCAGAGGGGAAGAAGAACCTCCCTGAAGAATGGAAGCTCTAGTGGAAGATATTATAAATGAAAATTTCCCAAGTATCACTGAAGATTCCAACACACTCCTTAACCCTGGGTCATCTCAACTCAACAGAACTTTGCCAAGACACATCGTCAGGAACCTGTCCAAGGTCAAGAAAAAAGAGAAAATTCTGCAAGCAGCCAGGAGTAAGTGCCAACTGACCTACAGAGGAAAATCCATCAGGGTAACTGTGAACTTCTCAATGGAAACTTTTTAAGCCAGAAGAGAACCATTTAACTTTAACCTTCTTAAAACAAGTTTCAGCCCAGAATTCTATATCTTGCTAAGCTAAGCTTTAAAATTGATGTATAAATCAAATCTTTTACTGATATGCAAACATTGAGGAAGTTTGCCACAACAATACCAGCTCTATAGGAAAAACTTAGACCTATTCTCCACATTGACAATCACAATGGACCACCAGCAAAGTAAACACCCACAAAATAAAGGACAAAACCTAGTTTCCACATGACACAAAGGATAAAACCAAGTAATGGACTTCCACAAAATAAGATGAATAGAACTCTACAACACTTACCGATTCTCTCAATACATATTAATGGCTTGAATTCTCCACTGAAGAGGCACAGGCTGGCTGATTGGATAAAAAAAGTACAAGCTATCCAGATGTTGTCTCCAGGGAACACCTGGCTTTGAAAGACCAAACAAGACTCAGGGTGAAAGGATAGAAAACAATATTTCAGGCAAATGGAAATCAGAAGAAAGGAGGAATTGTAATCTTATTTTCAGATAGAACTAGATCTAAAGCAACATAAGTAAAAAAAGACAAAGATGAACACTTTATACTGGTAAAAGGAACAATACAACAAGAGGACATTTCAAATCTAAATATTTATGCACCCAACTTAAAAGCTTCCAGATTTATGAACAGACCTTAATTGGTCTGAGCATTATGATATCCTATAACGTCATAATAGTAGGGGATTTTAATACCCCTCTTACAGAACTAGGCAGATCCTCTAAACAGAAGGTAGACAAAGATACAAAGAACTGAAATGTGACCCTGGAACAATTGTACTTAATAGACATGTACAGAACACATCATAAGGAATAATACATTCTCATCAGCCCATAGAATATTCTCCAAAATAGATCATATCCTAGAACATAAATCAAACCTCAACAAAATCAAAAGAATTGAAATTATACCTTTTATCTTCTCAGACCATAAGGCAATAAAGGTGGAACTCAACTCCAACAAAAAATTTCATCCCCATACAAAGGGATGGAAAATAAAAAACCTTATGCTGAATGATAGTTGGGTCAAAGAAGAGATAAAGGAGGACATCATTAACTTCCTGGAACATAGCAACAATAGAGACACAAGCTAGCAAAACCTGTGGGACATTCCAAAAGCAGTCCTAAGAGGAAATTCATTGTATTAGATGTCTATGTCTGAAAAGCAGAAACAGAGCACATTAACACCCCCCCCTTTTATTTCTAGAGAGCACATCGACAACTTAATGAATCATCATCTTAAAGAAATAGAAAAGCAAGAGCAATCCAATCCCAAACCAAACAAAGGAAATGAAATAATCAAAATTAAATCAGAAATAAATGAAAATGAAAACAAAAGAATCATTCAGAAAATCAATGAAACAAAAAGTTGGTTCTTCAAAAAGACAAATAAAATTGATAAGCCATCAGATAGATTAACTAGAAACAGAAAAGTAAAATCTTTGATAAAATCAATCAGAAATAAAAAGGGGGAAAATAATAACTGGTACCATAGAGATACAAGAGATTTTTTCTGACTAGTACAAAAAATTCTATGCCCAGAAATTCTGCGATGTGGAGGAAATGGACCAATACCTGGAATCACACCATCTCTCTACACTAACCAGGAAGAAATAGATGTCTTGAACATACCAATATCAAGCACTGAGATTGAAGAAAGTATAAAAAACTTCCAACAAAAAAATGCCCTGGACCAGATGTCTTCACACTAGAGTTCTATCTAACCTTCAAAGATGAGCTTGTACCTATACTGCAGAACATATTCTAAAACATTGAGAAGGAAGGAACCTTCCCCAACATGTTCTTTGAAGCAAACATTACCCTGAGTCCAAAACCAGGAAAGGACCCAACTAAAAAGGAGAGATACAGACCAATTTCACTAATTAATATGGATTGCAAAAATACTCAACAGAATATTAGGTAATTTATTGCTGCTACACATTAAAAAAACTTATATATTATGATCTAATGGGCTTCATCCTAGGGATGCAAGGCTGGTTTAACATATATAAATCCATAAATATAATTCATGATATCAATGGAAGCAAAAACAAAGACCATATGATCCTCTCAATAGATACAGAAAAAGCATTTAAGCATTTGATAAAATTCAACATCCTTTTCTAATAAGAACACTTAAGAAAATAGGCATAGGTGGCACATTTATTAAGCTGATTGAAGCCATCTATAACAAACCCACAGCTAATTTTATACTGAATGAAGTAAAATTGAAAGCTTTTCCAGTCAGACCTGGAACCAGATAGGGATGTCCACTATTACCACTACTATTCAACATAGTTCTGGAAATTCTAGCCAATGCAATCAGGCAAGAGAAAGAAAGCAGGGGAGGTCAAACTCTCACTCTTTGCTGATGACATGATCTTACACTTAGAAAACCCCAAAGACTCAGCCATGAAATTCCTGGAAGTAATCAAGAAATACAGTAATGTCTCAGGATATAAAATCAATGTCCACAAATCAGTAGCCTTTGTATGTACCAATATCAGCCAATTTGAGAAGCAAATCAAGGACATAATTCCTTTCACAGTAGCTTCAAAGAAAATAAAAAACTTAGGAATATACCTAACAAAAGAGGTGAAAGATCTTTTCTTTAAAAAGAGAATTATGAAGCTCTAACAAAAGAAATAGCAGAAGGTATTAACAAATGGAAGAATATACCATGCTTTTGGCTGGGAAAAATCAACATTGTTACAATGTCTATTCTACCCAAAGTAATCTACAGATTCATTGCAATCCCCATTAAAATACCATCATCATACTTTGAAGAACTGTAAAAAAATAGTACTTCATTTTGTACGGAACCTGAAAATCCTATATAGTCAAGGCTGCTCTTAATAATAAAAACAAAACTGTAGGCATCATTCTATTAGACTTCAGGTTATGTTACAAGTCCACAGTGATCAAAACAGCATGGTATTGGCAAAAACATAGAGACATAGACATATGGAACAGAATAGAAAACCCAGAGATGAAACCAGTCTCTAGTTGCCATTGGATCTTTGATAAACCAAACAAAAGCATACAGTGGGGAAAAGAAACTCTATTCAACAAATGGTGCTGGCAGAACTGGATAAAAGATCGAAAAGATTGTAAAAGATTGAAACTCTACCCACACCTTTCACCACTTACAAAAATTGATACAAGGTGGATAAAAGATTTAAGTCTAAGACATGAAGCAATAAAAATCTTAGAAAAATTTGTGGGAAAAACTGTTAATGATGTCAGACTGGGGAAAGATTTTATGACAAAGACTTTAGCAGGAATTTCAAGCACAACAAAAATCAACAAATGAGACTTAATCAAGCTGAAAAGCTTCTGCACAGGTAAGGACAAGTAAAGCAAAAGACAACCTTCAGAATGGGTGAAGGTATTTGCATGGTATACATCTAACAAAGAGTTGATAACTGGAATCTACAGAGAACTCAAATTCATCAATAAAAACAGCAAACAATCCCATCTACCATGGGGAAGAATATGAACAAAACCTTTTCTGAGGAAGACAGAGGAATGTCTAACAAATGTTTGAAAAAATACTCATTGTTCCTAATCATCAGAGAAATGCCAAACCACCTGAGGTATCACCTAACCCCAGTGAGAATAGCTCACATCACCAAGTCTCAAAGCTGCAGATGCTGGTGGGGATGTGGAGAAAAGGGAACACTTTTTCACTATTTGTGGGACTGCAAATTTATATCTTTTTGGAAGGAAGTATGGAGAATCCTTAAAGAATTCAAATTAGATCTCCCATTTGATCCTGCAATCCCATTGCTAGGCATCTACCCAGAAGAAAAAAATCATTTTATCATAAGTACATTTGCACTAAACTGTTTATCCCAGCTCAATTTACAATCACCAAAATGTGGAAACAATCTAAATGCCCACCAACCCAGGGATGGATTAACAAGCTGTAGTATATGTATACCGTGGAATGCTATGCAGCCATAAAAAGATGGAGACTTTATGTCTTTTGCATTAACCTGGGTGGGGTTGAAACATATTCTTCTTAGTAAAGCATCACAAGAATGTAGAAGCAAGAATCCAATGTACTCAATACTAATATGAAGCTAGTAAATGATCTAATACATGCCCACATGAGAGAAAAATTCAAATCAACTCAAGTTGGGGGGTGAGGGAATGAGGGACCAGGGAAAGGGGAGGAGGATGGGGGATGCGTGTGCTTCTACTTAATGGGTACAATGTTAGGGTGCATGGCACACCTCTAGGGGGTCAGACACAATTATAAGAGGGACTTTACCTAACAAATGCAAACAGTGTAACCTAATTCTTTATATCCTCAATTAATCCGAAACAACAAAAAATGTGACCAAAGAACAAAACAAAAGAAAGGAAAAAAAAGAAAGAAAGAAAGAAAGAAAAAAAAAACACAGAAAGAAAAACAGACCAAAAATTGGCAATTTTACTTAAATTTTCTTTTGAAGAAAATACGACATTAGAAAATGACATAGTTGAGGAAAAATTCTCTAAAGCTTTAAATTCATATGATTATAGGAAATCAATAGTGGTGAGAAAGGTAAGAAGACAGCCCTTGCCATTTTCCAGGGCACTGAGTATGTGGGAGACATTCTTGTGGGATGACTATGACAATGGACTTGTGAGGTGATTTGTCCAAAGGTCTCAGCATCCAGATTTCTCAGCAACAGATGCTCTCAAGCCCAGCAAGTGGTTCCCACTGGCTTATGTGATAGTTAAATGTGTCAACTTGGCTAGGCCATGGTATCCCTATATTTAGTCAAATGTTATTGTTGATGTTTCTGTGAGAGCCAAAGAATAAATAATATTTAGTCATATATTATTCTAGATGTGTCTGGAATAATCTCAAGTAAAACTCATGCAGTCAATTGAAGTCCTTAATAGGAAAAAGACTGACCTCCCCAGAGAAGAGGGAATTTTGCCTGCAAATAACTTTCAGACTCCAGCTGCCGTCTTTCCTGGGCAATTGGAATGTTTTTTTTGGTTTGTTTGTTTGTTTTTTTGTAGAGACAGAGTCTCACTTTACTGCCCTCGGTAGAGTGCCGTGGCGTCACACGGCTCACAGCAACCTGCAGCTCTAGGGTTTATGTGATTCTCTTGCCTCAGCCTCCCGAGCAGCTGGGACTACAGGCGCCTGCCACAACGCCCAGCTATTTTTTTTTTGTTGCAGTTTGGTCAGGGCTGGGTTTGAAACCCACCACCCTCCGCATATGGGGCCGGCACCCTGCTCACTGAGCCACAGGCGCCGCCCGGCAATTGGAATGTTGACCTTCCCTGTAGATTTTGGACTTGTCCATAGTCATGTAAACCAATTCCTTAAAATACGTCTCTCTTCTCTCTCTCTGTATATACATAGACACATACATCCTATTGGTTTTGTTTTTCTGAAGAACTTTAACTAAAACAACTTAGCAACTTAGTAAAGTAAAATCTAATTTCCTGCAAACTGAAATAAAGATACTCCTGCTTATCCTGTGGCCTTCTACTTAGTTATTTAGGGATCCAAGCACCTTCCATCTGTAGCTTTACTGATTCTAGGGCCTTGAGGTTCTTTTCTAGATCCCCTGCATCTGACCAGCAGACACGGAAAGAGAGGCAAGGAAAGTCATTAGTGGGAGGTTTTTGTGGACTAGACTAGCACCTTGTCCGTGTGAGTACAGCTGTGAGAACTCTCACAGTCCATTAGGATAATCTCAGTCATGGCCTCACCCAATTGCTGGGTGAGGAAACATCAGGTATCTGTGTGCCTGGGACTAGGTAAATGGGGCTTGTGAACTCACAGCATCTCTGCCATAATCTCTGGTCTAATCTATCCATTTGCTCAGATTACCAAATGGGAAAGCACTTTGAAAACAATTGAGTCTTATACAAATATGTGCTACTGTATTATTTCAAATGTTAAGATTCTGCAAAGCAGATTTATTTTTTAATTGCTTGGTAAGCTTAGATACAAATAACCAAAAAATATATCAACGTGGAGCATTTGAATGGACTACTTAAAATGGTATTCGTTGCTCTTACTGATGATAAAAAGTAATATGTGTATTACAGAACATATGCAAAATAGAGAAAAGTGTAAAAACAAAATCCCAGGCATTCCCTACCCTGTTTGCATACAATTATGATTCTTTAGGTTACCACCAACTCTCACCCAAACTGGATTAAGGCGAGAAGAGAGTTTATTGGCTCGTGGAACCGAGGAGGCCAAGACGTGCCTCTGGCTGTGGGCATGGTTTAATCCAGGGGCCTGGGATTCCAGTAGGACTCTGGCTCTGCGATTCTGCCTCCTCTTTGCATGGACACTGGCCTCAGGCTGGCTCTCACTTTTAGCAGAAATGATTGCAGCAGTTTCAGTCCGTGTGTTTGTACACTGTCCCATCCAGAGGAAAGCAGAGCAACTGGTTTTCATTGCTTTTTCTGAAGAGCTATGAAATTATTTTCCTTCCCTCCCAAAAGCTCCTGGAAAAATCTTTTGTCCATGGGCCTGAATGAGATTGTGCGCTCATTCCCAATCCAGTTGTAAACGTGGGGATTTTCTCAGTTCAGACCAGGCTCACCCCAGGAGCTGGCTGAGGGGACTCTTCGCTCTGAGCCCAATAGGCCAATAGGGAAACCCTGAGTACTTGATGAAAGATGGAGAATGCTATCAGGAGTGGGGATGAACGCTGATAGTCTAAAGCAGCAAACGAAATGCACAGGTTCTTTCACGTATGGCTTGTTTTACTTTTTACACTTAAGAATATGTTACAATCACTTCATTATTTGTTCAATGTTCTTAAACATGTGACTATCAGAGACTTCAATTCTTCCACCACGTGGATCTATTATACTGTATTTTGCCATGTAGGATGCACCCTGTGTATAACGCACACGCACATTTTTGGCACAAACTTTTGGGAAAATGCCCCGAAGTGGCCAACTCAAAGCTGGGAGAGACATATCTGGGGATGCTGATGCTCCCCTGGTAAACATGCAGATCTCGCTGCCCTCCTGCAGCCACCCACTCTGTGAGGGCTATGTCTTCCCCCTGTCCTGGGAGCCTGTCCCCTGCCTGTCTGTCAGGGGCCACAGTGGAGATGGCCATATGCAAGGCCTGCGGGGTGGGAGCTTCTGAGGCTGAGTGGCCTGCAGGCAGTCAGTGGGCCCTAGGGCCTGCACAGGGCTCCCAGTCCCCTCCCCATGGTAGCAGCCCACCTGGTGAGCCCTGCTACCACCTCCTCCCCTGATCATAGTGCTTTGGCAGAGAGCTCTGGCCCACCCCATCGGATCCCAGATCCTACTGACTGGAGCCTTGTGTGCCCAGTAGGCCCAGGCAGAAAGGAGTGGCAGTGGCCCCAGGTGGCCTGCTGTGTTCCCCGACTCTTCACCCCTACTACACATGTACAGTGAAGAAAAGGACGTTATACATGGCAAAATATGGAATTTATTTAATAAAACCATTATAAGATATTCAAATAATTTCTAAATTTTTTTAGTATTATACTACCATGTACATCCTTGTACATATTTTATGTACATCTAATGATCATAGCAACATTTTAAACTAAATTTTAGCTTTATGTCAACATTGAATTCAATCTGCCATTTTTATAGCATATTACTAATTTCATAGCTAGTAAGGAGACCTTAAGCAAGTTTTGTAATCTCTCTCTGCTTCACATGTAAGATGGGCTTAATAATGGGATCTATTTCATAAGTGAAAATAAATGAGATAAAGCATATGAAATTAGTACATTAATGCAGTGTATTCTAAGTGCTCAGAATTGCTATATATACATTACTTCCACTTTCTTTTATTCCCTGGCTAAGTAGATTTTCAATGACTATTGCTTTTGGTGAATAAATGAGGTAATATTTGATATTTGAAACAGTCTTCATATCACGTTGGTTAAATTTTTCTTGTTTTAACATTGAATGGAATCTCAAAATTTAATATCTATTATTATGTCTTTTTGAAAGTAACACAATTTAATTTTACTAATTTTATAAATGAGCAAAGGTAAAGAATAGTCATTATGTGGTAAGTTCATGGTCAAGACATTAAATCCCCTGACTCTTATACTTAGGTAAGTTTTTCCCAAGCAATGGGCTCAGTTATTAGGAGACAGGTTAATTATCTTTTACCTTAGTTATTTGATTTCAACCAATTCTACCACTTCAATTTATTTTAAATAATATATTTTAGTGTTCAGAAAGAGTAAGAACTAGTAGTGTAGATCAAAAAAGTAGGCAAATAAAATAGGGAGTCTAAGAGGAGGTGAAATAGATAGTAATAAAATTTTACTTTCCCGTGACCCATAGCCACCTGGACTTCCTTATGAGCGGCACTGTGACCCACGACCCATGACCCACACCCGCTGGGCCTCTGCACGCCCTGACCAGGAACTTCAAGAGCTGCACAACCCCACATCCACCCTCCTATACTCTCCGTGCCTTCACACTGGCCCACTTGTCTGGCCAGGGACTCTGGCAGCCATGCGCCCTCTGGAGCCCTCCCTGCCTCTGCGTGGAGCCCTTCTCCTGGCCAGAGACTGCTGGAGCCTTGGGCTCTCTGTGCCAAAGTCACCAGGCACCAGGCATTCCCAGAACCATGTGCACAACCCCTGGTCCTGTTGCTGGATCTGGGTATGCCACACGCTGGAGCTGCTCACACAACCAGAACTCCCAGGCTAGGGCAGCCCCAGAGGAGCTACACAGGGTCACTCCCTACAAAGATCCAGCAACAATAGAGTGATCCCGCTGGGGTCTAATCTTGGAAAGACACCCCCCCAACTCTGAGGATGGCCATAGGCAATGGTGAAAAACAATCATGAGGAGAAATCAACAGAAAAACTCTGGCAATCTGAATAATAAGAATAGATCAACTGCCCCAAGGATCAATGGGGCAGACACAGCACAAGATCCCATGCACAAACAAATAGCTGAGATGTCAGAAATCGAATTCAGAATCTGGATAGCAAATAAGATTGAATTAGAATTCCAAGCAGTAACCCAAAAGATATCTCAAGAATTCAATGAATTCAAAGACAAAATGACCAAAGATTTTGACACATGGAGACAAGAAGTTGCATCCCTCAACGATCTGAAAAACACAGTAGAATCCCTCAGTAACAGAATGGAGCAAGCAGAAGAAAGGATTTCTGACAAATTGAAGACAAAGCTTTTGAATGCTCCCAAACTCTCAAAGAGGAAGAGAAATGGAGGGTAAAAACAGAACACTCTCTCACAGAGCTCTGGGATAATTAAAAAAATAATAATATTCATCTTATAGGGATCCCCAAAAGTGATGAAGTGGCTTCACAAGGCAGAGTCTTTTCTTCATGAGATTATGAAGGAGAACTTTCCAGACATGCCAAGAGATTCTGAAATTCAGATAGTAGACAGTTTCAGAACTCCAGCATGACTTAACCTGAATAAGATATCCCCCAGATACATCATAATCAATTTCACTAAAGTTAATATGAAGGAGAAAATTCCGAAAGCAGCCAGACGAAAGAAAACCATAACCTACAAAGGGAAGAATATTAGAATAACTGCAAATCTCTCTGCTGAAACCTTTCAAGCTAGAAGAGGATGGTCATTGACTTTTAATCTCCTAAAACAAAATAACTTTCAACCCAGGATCCTGTACCCAGCTAAACTGAGTTTCATTTATGATGGAGAAATTAAATACTTGAATGACATTCACATGTTGAAGAAATTTGCCATAACTAAACCAGCTCTCCAGGATATGCTTAGACCTATCCTCCAGAAAGACCAGCATAATCCTCCACCACAAAAGTAAACCCATCAAGAAAATTTTGATCAAATTCCAACTTCCACAGTCACCAAAGGGTTAAAAATGTCCCCTGGATTCTCGAAGGGCTTATCAATATTCTCAATTAATGTGAATGGTTTAAACAGTCCTCTAAAGAGGCACAGGTTGGCTGACTGGATACAAAAACTCAAGCCAGATATCTGTTGCATACAAGAATCTCATCAGACCTTAAAAAACAAATATAGGCTCAAGGTTAAGGGATGGTCATCTATACTCCAGGCAAATGGAAAGCAGAAAAAAGCAGGCCTTGCAATTCTATTCACAGATACAATACGCTTTAAACCAACCGAAATAAGGAAGGATAAGGATGGACACTTCATATTTGTTAAAGGTAATACTCAATATGATGAGATTTCAATTATTAATATTTATGCATTAAACCAGAGTGCACTTTAATTTATAAGAGAAACTCTAACAAACATGAGCAACTTGATTTCCTCCAGTTCCACAGTAGTTGGAGATTTTAACACCCCTTTAGCAGTGCTGGATAGAGTCTCCAAAAAGAAGCTAAGCAAAGAAATTTTTGATTTAAACTTAACCATTCAACATCTGGATTTAACAGACATCTACAGAACATTTCATCCCAACAAAACTGAATACACATTCTTCTCAACAGCCCACGGAACATACTCCAAAATTGACCACATCCTAGGCCACAAATCTAATCTCAGAAAATTAAAAAAAATAGAAATTATTCCTTGCATCTTCACAGACCATCATGGAATAAAAGTTGAACTCAATAACAACAGGAATCTGCATACCCATGCAAAAACATGGAAGCTAAATAACCATATGCTGAAGGATAGATGGGTTATAGATGAGATTAAGAAAGAAATCACCAAATTTTAGGAACAAAACAACAATGAAGACACAAATTATCAGAACCTCTGGGATACTGCAAAGGCAGTCCTAAGAGGAAAATTTATAGCACTGCAAGCCTTCCTAAAGAAAACTGAAGGAGATGAAGTTAATAAGTTAATGGGAAATCTCAAGCAACTGGAGAAGGAAGAACATTCCATCCAAACCCAGCAGAAGAAAAGAAATAACCAAAAACAGAGCAGAATTAAATGAAATTGAAAAAAAAAAAAGAATTATACAACAGGTCAATAAATCTAAAAGTTGGTTTTTTGAAAAGATTAATAAAATAGATAACCCTTTGGCCAACCTAACCAGGAAAAAAAGAGTAAAATCTCTAATTTCATCAATCAGAAATGGTAACAGTGAAATAACAACAGACCCCTCAGAAATTCAAAAAATCCTTACTGAATACTACAAGAAACTCTACTCTCAGAAATATGAAAATCTGAAAGAAATCGACCAATATTTGGAAGTACGCCACCTACCATGACTTAGCCGGAATGAAGTGGAAATGTTGAACAGGCCTATATCAAGTTCTGAAATAGCATCAACTATACAAAATCTCCCTAAAAAGAAAATCCCAGGACCAGATGGCTTTACGTCAGAATTCTACCAAACCTTTAAAGAAGAACCTGTACCTATATTACTAAACCTCTTCCAAAATATAGAAGAAGAAGGAATACTACCTAACACATTCTACGAAGCAAACATCACCTTAATCCCTAAACCAGGGGAAGACCAAAGAAGAAAAGAAAATTATAGATCAATATCACTAATGAATATTGCCGTAAAAATACTCAATAAGATCTTAACAATCAGAATCCAACAACACATGAAAAAAATTATACACCATGACCAAGTGGGATTTATCCCAGGGTCTCAAGGCTGGTTCAATGTACATAAATCTATAAATGTATTTCAGCACATAAACTAACTAAAAAATAAAGACCACAGGATTCTCTCAATTGATGCAGAACAAGCTTTTGATAATATCCATCATCCCTTCATCAGAACACTTAAAAAAATTGGTATAGAAGGGACATTTATTTATTTTTTTTTATTGTTGGGGATTCATTGAGGGTACAATAAGCCAGGTTACACTGATTGCAATTGTTAGGTAAAGTCCCTCTTGCAATCATGTCTTGCCCCCATAAAGTGTGACACACACCAAGGCTCCATCCCCTCCCTTCGTCCCTCTTTCTTCTTCCCCCCCATAACCTTAATTGTCATTAATTGTCCTCATATCAAAATTGAGTACATAGGATTCATGCTTCTCCATTCTTGTGATGATTTACTAAGAATAATGTCTTCCACTTCCATCCAGGTTAATATGAAGGATGTAAAGTCTCCATTTTTTTTTAATGGCTGAATAGTATTCCATGGTATACATATACCACAGCTTCTTTTTTTGTGTGTGTTTTTTTGGCCAGGGCTGGGTTTGAACCCGCCACCTCCGGCATATGGGACCGGCGCCCTACTCCTTGAGCCACCGGCGCCGCCCTATACCACAGCTTCTTAATCCATTCCTGGGTTGGTGGGCATTTAGGCTGTTTCCACATTTTGGCGATTGTAAATTGAGCTGCAATAAATAGTCTAGTACAAGTGTCCTTATGATAAAAGGATTTCTTTCCTTCTGGGTAGATGCCCAGTAATGGGATTGCAGGATCAAATGGGAGGTCTAGCTTGAGTGCTTTGAGGTTTCTCCATACTCCCTTCCAGAAAGGTTGTACTAGTTTGCCGTCCCACCAGCAGTGTAAAAGTGTTCCCTTCTCTCCACATCCACGCCAGCATCTGCAGTTTTGAGATTTTGTGATGTGGGCCATTCTCACTGGGGTTAGATGATATCTCAGGGTTGTTTTGATTTGCATTTCTCTAATATATAGAGATGATGAACATTTTTTCATGTGTTTGTTAGCCATTCGTCTGTCGTCTTTAGAGAAAGTTCTATTCATGTCTCTTGCCCATTGATATAAGGGATTGTTGGCTTTTTTCATGTGGATTAATTTGAGTTCTCTATAGATCCTAGTTATAAAGCTTTTGTCTGATTGAAAATATGCAAATAACCTTTCCCATTGTGTAGGTTGTCTCTTTGCTTTGGTTATTACCTCCTTAGCTGTACAGAAGCTTTTCAGTTTAATGAAGTCCCATTTGTTGATTTTTGTTGTTGTTGCAATTGCCATGGCAGTCTTCTTCATGAAGTCTTTCCCCAGGCCAATATCTTCCAGTGTTTTTCCTATGCTTTCTTGGAGGATTTTTATTGTTTCATGCCTTAAATTTAAGTCCTTTATCCATCTTGAATCAATTTTTGTGAGTGGGGAAAGGTGTGGGTCCAGTTTCAGTCTTTTACATGTAGACATCCAGTTCTCCCAACACCATTTATTCAATAGGGAGTCTTTACCCCAAGGTATGTTCTTGTTTGGTTTATCGAAGATTAGGTGTTTGTGAGATGTTAGTTTAATTTCTTGGTTTTCAATTTGATTCCAAGTGTCTATGTCTCTGTTTTTGTGCCAGTACCATACTGTCTTGACCTCTATGGCTTTGTAGTACAGACTAAAATCTGGTATGCTGATGCCCCCAGCTTTATTTTTATTACTAAGAACTGCCTTAGCTATACGCGTTTTTTTCCGGTTCCATACAAAACGCAGAATCATTTTTTCCAAATCTTGAAAGTACGATGTTGGTATTTTGATAGGAATGACATTGAATAGGTAGATAGCTTTGGGAAGTATAGACATTTTAACAATGTTGATTCTTCCCATCCATGAGCATGGTATGTTCTTCCATTTGTTAATATCCTCTGCTATTTCCTTTCTGAGGAGTTCATAGTTTTCTTTATAGAGATCCTTCACCTCCTTCGTTAGGTATATTCCTAGGTACTTCATTTTCTTTGAAACTATGGTGAAGGGAGTTGTGTCCTTAATTAGCTTCTCATCTTGACTGTTATTGGTGTATACAAAGGCTACTGACTTGTGGACATTGATTTTATATCCTGAAACATTACTGTATTTTTTGATGACTTCTAGGAGTTTTGTGGTTGAGTCTTTGGGGTTCTCTAAGTATAAGATCATGTCGTCAGCAAAGAGGGAGAGTTTGACCTCCTCTGCTCCCATTTGGATTCCCTTTATTTCCTTGTCTTGCCTAATTGTATTGACTAGAACTTCCAGCACTATGTTGAATACTAAAGGTGACAGAGGACAACCTTGTCTGGTTCCAGTTCTAAGAGGAAAAGCTTTCAGTTTTACTCCATTCTGTAAAATATGTGCTCTGGGTTTGTCATAGATAGCTTCAATCAGTTTTAGAAATGTGCCACCTATGCCTATACTCTTCAGTGTTCTAATTAGAAAAGGATGCTGGATTTTATCAAATGCTTTTTCTGCATCTATTGAGAGGATCATGTGATCTTTATTTTTGCCTCTGTTAATATGGTGGATAACGTTTATGGACTTGTGTATGTTAAACCAGACTTGCATCCCTGGGATGAAGCCTACTTGATCATGATGAATGACTTTTTTGATGATAAGCTGTAATCTATTGGCTAGGATTTTGTTGAGAATTTTTGCATCTATATTCATGAGTGAGATTGGTCTGAAATTCTCCTTTTTGTTTGGGTCTTTTCCTGGTTTTGGTATCAGGGTGATGTTTGCTTCATAGAATGTGTTGGGGAAGATTCCTTCTTCCTCAATTTTTTGGAATAATTTCTGCAGTACAGGAATAAGGTTTTCTTGAAGGTTTGATAGAATTCTAGAGTGAAGCCATCTGGACCAGGGTATTTTTTGGTTGGAAGATTTTTTGTTTCTTTGATCTCAGTGCTTGAAATTGGTCTGTTCAGGAGCTCTATTTCTTCCTGGCTGAGTCTAGGGAGAGGGTGTGATTCCCAATATTGATCCATTTCCTTCACATTGTCAAATTTCTGGGCATAGAGTTTCTGGGCATAGAGTTTCTGGGCATAGAGTTTCTAGAGTATTCAGAGATGATCTCTTGTATCTCTGTGGGATCAATTGTTATTTCCCCTTTATCATTTCTGATTGAGGTTACTAGAGATTTTACTTTTCTATTCCTCATTAGTCTGGCCAAGGGTTTATCTATTTTATTTATTTTTTCAAAAAACCAACTCCTTGTTTCATTAATTTTCTGAATGATTTTTTGTTTTCAATTTCATTGATCTCTGTTTTGATTTTGGATATTTCTTTTCTTCTACTGAGTTTAGGCTTTGATTGTTCTTTTTCCAATTCCATAAGATCTCTTCTGAGATTGTTGATGCACTCTCTTTCTGTTTTTTGAATGTAGGCATCTAAAGCGATGAATTTTCCTCTCAAAACTGCTTTTGCAGTATCCCATAGGTTTTGGTAGCTTGTGTCTTCATTGTCGTTATGCTCAAGGAAGTTAATGATTTGCTGTTTTATTTCTTCCTGCACCCATCTGTTATTCAACAGAAGATTGTTTAATTTCCATGCCTTTGTGTGGGGTCGAGCTTTTTTGGTAGAGTTGATTTCCACCTTTAGTGCCTTATGGTCTGAGAAGATACAAGGTAAAATTTCAATTCTTTTGATTCTGTTGATATTTGTTTTGTGTCCCAGGATATGATCAATTTTGGAGAATGTTTCATGGGGTGATGAGAAGAATTTATATTCCTTATCTTTGGGGTGGAGTGTTCTATATGCGTCTATCAAGCACAGTTGTTCTAGGGTCTCATTTAAATCTCTTATATCTTTGTTTAATTTCTGTTTAGAGGATCTGTCCAGCTCTGTAAGTGGAGTGTTAAAGTCCCCTGTTATGATGGTATTATCAGATATCATATTGCTCAGACTGAGTAAGGTCTGTTTCAAGAATCTGGGAGCATTTAAATTGGGTGCATAAATATTTAGAATCGAAATGTCTTCTTGTTGTATTTTTCCCTTGACCAATATAAAGTGACCATCTTTGTCTTTTTTGTCTTTAGTTGCTTTAAATCCACATGTATCTGAAAATAAGATTGCAACTCCTCTTTTCTTCTGAATTCCATTTGCCTGAAAAATTGTCTTCCAACCCTTGACTCGGAGCTTTAATTTGTCTTTTGAAGCCAGGTGTGTTTCTTGCAGACAGCAAATGGATGGCTTGTGTTTTTTAATCCAGTCAGCCAATCTATGTCTCTTCAGTGGGGAATTCAAGCCATTAACATTTATTGAGATAATCGATAAGTGTGGTAGTATTCTATTCATCTTATTTTGTGAGATTCCATTGCTTAGTTTTATCTTTTGCAGCAGTGTGGATGTTAGGTTCTGTCCTTTAATTTCTGAGTTCTTACTTTGCTCCTGATCCATTGTTGTGGTCAGTGTGCAGAACAGGTTGAAGTATTTCCTGTAGAGCTGGTCTTGTTGTGGCGAATTTCCTCAATGTTTGTATAACCGTAAATGATTTGATTTCTCTGTCAATTTTGAAGCTTAGCTTAGCAGGGTACAGAATTCTGGGCTGGAAATTGTTCTGTTTCAGTAGATTAAAGGTAGATGACCATTGTCTTCTTGCTTGGAAAGTTTCATTAGAGAAGTCTGCAGTCACTCTGATGGATTTGCCCCTGTAGGTCAACTGTTGTTTACTCCTGGCAGCTTGCAGAATCTTTTCTTTTGTCTTGACTTTGGACAGGTTCATCACAATGTGTCTTGGAGAAGCTCGGTTAGAGTTGAGGCGACCTGGGGTCCGATATCCCTCTGAAAGCAGTGTGTCAGACTCTTTGGTGATATTTGGGAAATTTTCTTTTATAATATTCTCTAGTATGGCTTCCATTCCTCTGGGGCATTCTTCTTCCCCTTCTGGAATTCCTATAACTCGTATGTTGGAACGCTTCATAAAGTCCCATAATTCTGACAGTGAACGTTCTGCTTTCTCTCTCTTCTTTTCTGCCTCTTTTACTGTCTGAGTTATCTCAATGACTTTGTCTCCTACCTCTGAAATTCTTTCTTCTGCATGGTCTAACCTGTTGCTGATACTTTCCATTGCATCTTTAAGTTCCCTAATTGACTGTTTCATTTCCTTCAGCTCTGGTATATCCTTTTTATATTCTTCATATCGTTCATCTCTTATTTGATTCTCTTTTTGGATTTCCTTTTGGTTATTTTCCACTTTATTAGCAGTTTCCTTCATTGTTTCCATCATTTCTTTCATTGTTTTCAACATGTGTATTCTAAATTCCCTTTCTGTCATTTCTACCATTTCTTTATAGGTGGAATCATCTGCAGTAGCTACCTCATGGTCCCGTGATAGGGTTTTTCTGGACTGGTTCTTCATGTTGCCTGGAGTTTTCTGCTGATTCTTCCTCATGAGTGATTTCTTTTATCTGTTTCCTTGCCCTAATTTTCCTTTCACTTCCTCTTGCTCTTTAAGTTCTTGTGCCTGTGGACTGAGGGTTACAGGACCAGAAGGGTGAGAAGGTTGAAGAGCCAAAAATGGATGAAAGAAAGGAGGACCGAGTGATAAGAAAAAAAAAGACAAATAGAGAAAGGAGAGGGGGTGGGTATAAGGAATATTGGCAATAAGAAGAGAGGCACTGAAAGAGGGAGACAGAGCAATATAGGTGTACTGTAGGGTACTTTGACACAACCTTAAAAAAACCCCACCTTCTGGGGGTGCCTAGTTGGGTGGTTCCCTTGAGGTCAGCAGCTCTTTGCTAACCTGATCAGACACAGTACCCCACCTCCACCAAGTACAGAGGAAAGACAAAAATGCTATAAATCAAACCAAAACAAGCAAACAGAAAACTTTACGAGATAAAATGTGGTGAAAAACCATATAATACTGGCAGAAACACTAGCAAAAATGAAGTTCTAGTTATTGAAGAATGCAGCAATGGGAAATTATAATTAAACTAGAAAAATTGAGAAAGAAAAAGGATCTGTATGGAAAAGGTTGAAATTAAAAAACAAAACAACATCAACAACATCAAAATAAACAAACAAAAAAAAACACAACCAAAAACAAAGCAGTTTTTATATGTTATTGATTATTGTCTGGGCAACATGTGGTCTTCTGGGGTATGAGATGTTAATCACAGTTCTGATACGACTAAAGGCTGCTGATTTCTCAAACCCCAGCAGGTAGACACCCTAAATCTCTCTTCAGCCCACTTTAAAGGCACTTTGAACTTGTAAAGTTGCTGAGCAGAAGCTTTCCCAGGAAAGTGCTTGTCACTGGAATCACTGCTGGAATGGCTATCCACTTACCCAGTGTGCCAAAACCGGCCTCACTCTGCCCCTGAGGGTTAGGGCTGCAAGGCGGCTCAGACCCCACACTTAGGCTACTTGGTCACTGGGTTACCAGCTCCCACCCGATTCTAGCTCTGCGACCCTGATGGCCGAGCTTACTGGGGCAGATCACTCACAATGGCTCCCTGTGATCAACAGCCAAACACTATTAGCACCGTCTGGCTCAGTGGCTCAGACTGGGGCCCCAGACAGCGGCCAAAGTTCTCCGCACTCCCGCTCATGCTCTCCCCAAGGCAGTTCAACTGAGTGCCATGTCTAAAGACACCAAAACAGTTCACAGGTAAGGCCTTTCTGGTTTGCAGTCTCGCTGCTTCTGAACTTATAGTTGCGGGTGGGTTTAGATGGATTGAACACACGTGACCACTTGCTGTTTTTCCACTGTTTTAGTCCTCCTCTTGGGGTCCAGAAGTCTCTCGCTGACTCCCTGTATCCTCACAGGGGTGATGATAGGCAGATCCCACCAGCCAGAGATGCCTGGAGTCCTATCTCCCCAGACGCACAGTGCCCAGATGCAAGGAAGCTGTTACTCAGCCACCATCTTGCTCCCTCTCTCCTAGAAAGGACATTTCTTAAACTCATAGAGGCCATCTATAGCAAACCCACAGCCAATATCATAGTGAATGGAGTTAAATTGAAATCATTTGCACTTAGATCAGGAACCAGGCAAGGTTGCCCATTGTCTCCATTGCTCTTTAACACTGTAATGCAAGTACAGAAGAAAAGGCAATCAAGGATACCCACATAGGGTCAGAAGAGATCAAACTTTCACTCTTTGCAGATGATATGATTGTATATCTGGAAAACACTAGGGATTCTACTACAAAACTTCAAGAAGTGATCAAGGAATATAGCAATGTCTCAGGCTACAAAATTACACCCATAAATCTGTAGCCTTTATATATACCAACAATAGCCAAGCCAAAAAAATCAGTCAAGGACTCTATTCCTTTCACACTTGTGCCAAAGAAGATGATATATTTGGGATTTTATCTAACAAAGTATGTGAAAGATCTCTATAAAGAGAACTAAGAAACTTTAAGGAAAGAAATAGCTGAAGATGTTAACAAATGGAAAAACATACCATGCTCATGGCTGAGAAGAATCAACATTGTTAAAATGTCTATACTACCCAAAGCAATATATGATTTTAATGCAATTCCTATTAAAGCTCCATTGTCATACTTTAAAGATCTTGAAAAAATGGTATTTCGTTTTATATGGAATAAGAAAAAATCTCGAATAGCCAAATCATTACTCAGAAATAAAAACGAAGCAGGAGGAATCATGCTACCAGACCTGAGACTGTACTATAAATCGATAGTGATCAAAACAGCATGGTACTGGCACAAAAACAGAGAAGTAGATGTCTGGAACAGAATAGAGAACCAAGAGATGAATCCAGCTACTTACTGTTATTTGATCTTTGACAAGCCAATTAAAAACATTCAGTGGGGAAATGTTTCCCTATTTAACAAATGGTGCTGGGTGAACTGGCTGGTGATCGGTAAAAGACTGAAACTGGACCCACACCTTTCACCATTAACTAAGATGGACTCTCACTGGATAAAAGATTTAAACTTAAGACATGAAACTATAAAAATACTTGAAGAAAGTGCAGGGAAAACTCTTGAAGTAATTGGCCTGGGTGAATATTTTATGAGGAGTATTCCCCAGGCAATTGAAGCAGTATCAAAAATACATTACTGGGACCTGATCAAACTAAAAAGCTTATGCACAGCCAAGAACATAGTAAGTAAAGCAAGCAGACAGCCCTCAGAATAGGAGAAAATATTTGCAGGTTATACCTCCGATGAAGGTTTAATAACCAGAATCCACAGAGAACTCAAACTTATTGGCAAGAAAAGAACAAGAGATCCCATCTCAGGGTGGGCAAAATACTTGAAGTGAAACTCCTCTAAAGAAGACAGTTGCACAATCTACAGACACATGAAAAAAAGCTCATCATCCTTAATCATCAGATAAATGCAAATCAAAACTACTTTGAGATATCACCTAACCCCAGTAAGAGTAGCGCACATAACAAAACCCCAAACCAGAGATGTTGGCATGGATGTGATGAAAAGGGCACACTTCTACACTGCTGGTGGGAATGCACAGTAATAAGTTCCTTTTGGAAGGATGTTTGGAAGATACTTAGAGATCTAAAAATAGACCTGCCTTTCTATCCTATAATTCCTTTACTAGGTATATACTCAGAAGACCAAAAATCACAATATAACAAAGACATCTGTACCAGAATGTTTATTGCAGCCCAATTCATAATTGCTAAGTCATGGAAGAAGCCCAAGTGCCCATCGACCCACGAATGGACTAGTAAATTGTGGTACATGTATACCATGGGATATTATCCAGCCTTAAAGAAAGGTGGAGACTTTACCTCTTTCACGTTTACATGGATGGAGCTGGAACATATTCTTCTTAGCAAAGTATCTCAAGAATGGAAGAAAAAGTATCCAATGTACTCAGCCTTACTATGAAGCTAATTTATAGCTTTCATATGAAGGCTATAACCCAACTATAGCACAAGAATATGGAGAAAGGGCCAAGGGAGGAGAAGGGAAGGGGTAGGTTGGAGTGGAGGGAGGATAATGGGTGGGTCCACACCTACGGTGCATCTTAGAATGGGTACAGGCGAAAATTAGTAAATGCAGAATACAAATGTCTACATACAATAACTAAGAAAATACCATGAATGCTATGTTGAATAGTTTGATGAGAATATTTCAGGTTGTATATGAAACCAGCACATTGTACCCCTTGATTGCACAAATGTACACAGCTACGATTTAACAATAAAAAAAGAAAAAAAAATAAAAGTAAACCCTTATTATGTCAAATCCATTGGTCCAAGGACCTATTTATATATCATTACCTTGATAGTTTAATTGGTATGGCTTGATATTTTATTTTAAAACTTCTGTATCATTTTAATGATGTTGCTATTAAATAATCTTTTAGTGCTAAACAATTTTTTTTACCTAATTTTTAAAAATGAAAGTTATTACTACGTGAATAAATGAATCGTGGTATACACACAAGATAGAAATACTATACAGCAATGAGAAAAATGAATGATTTCTGTATATAACAACATAAATCTAGTTTAATAGAAAGTTAAAGAATTAAGGCACAAGAACATTTACTGTTTGATTCTAATGTTATGGAACTCAAATATAGGCAAAATTAGTCTTTTGTAGAAATTGGATTGGGGCTAAAATATGGGAGTATTGCCTGGCAAGGATTACTAGAGAGCTTTTTAGGGTGCTATATTCTGATAAAATGCTGTAATTTTGCACGGAGGCTACCCAGTATGGACACCATGATGTGTGCAGAACCATTTTAGTAGGTGTTGTTTTTAAAAAAGCAATTGATATATCAATGAGGCAAGCAGTCAGCTTGATGATTCACCACTGGTAAAATATGTATAAAAATGTACATTGTAGTATAATACCAAAAAATAGAAATCATTTGAATATCGTATAATAGGTTTATTAAATAAATTGCCATAATTTGTGTACTACTACACACTATTCTTGCTTGGCCTTGGGCAGGGTCGCATTTAGGGCTAGACAATATGTGTTTGCTTCTGGGACATGGCTGGCCTGTTGAAATTGAGCCTGCCTCCCAGAATGTTGCTGCCACCACTATGTTTGAATGTTCACTTAGCATAGCTTGAGTTGTGCAATGTCAGGGTTACGGGTTTCAGAAATGCTCTTACTTGCCTTCTCTTTCTCCAATCTAGCCAATGAGTTGGACCTAAAAACTTGCATATTGCTATGGAGATGCCAGATCTATCTGTACTTAGAGCCGAACTTTAAGGGCATAGAAATAGTAGCATAAACAGTCCAGCTCCTGGGAATGAGTACTTGAGCCTTGACCCTACTTGAACTGCCAGGACACTCCTACTTGGCAGGACTCTTGGTCTCAGCAGCCTTAAGCCAAGCCTGTCCTTCTATGGCCCCTCCCCTGGCGTCCACCCAGACACCTCCAGATCCTGCCATGAGGCTGCTGGCTGTGGGCGTCCCTTTCCTGTAGAGAGGGACAGTATTGCTAGTCCATGTTCAGAATAGGGAGGGGTTGGGAAGAGTGTGGGGCACAGCTCCCAAACATTTTTTTCTTTTTATAATTTGAGGTTCATGGGGGGGGGTACACACAGTTAGATTCCATAGTTTGCATTTGTAAAGTTAAAGTCTGATTTGTAGTTGTGTCCCACACCAAGGTAGTGTGCCATGTACCTGTGCAATGTACCTATGGGTAGGAATTTATTCAACCCTTTCTTCCCTCCCCTTCTACATCCTGCTTGAATTACATTGAGTTTTTCTTTCATGTGAGAAAACAGGTGTTAATCCATTAGTTCTGGTTTGGTACTGGGTTCAAGTGGTATTTGTTTTTCCATTCTTGTGATACTTCACAAAGGAGAATGGTCTCCAATTTCTTCAAGGTTTTTGCCAAAGATACATAATCTTTGTCTTTTTCATGGCTATTTAATATTCCATGGTCTACATATACCACAATTAATTTAATCTATTCCTCGTTGAAGGGCCCTTTGCTTGTTTCCACATTTTTGTGACTGATTTTGGTGCTATGAACATTTGAGTGCAAGCATCTTTATGGTAGAATGCCTTTTATTCCTTTGGGTAAATACTCAGTAAAGGGATTACAAGATCAAATGGCAGGTCTCTGCTTACTTCCTTCTACAGAGGCTGCACCAGTTTGCACTTCCACCAACAGTGTGTTTAGTGTTCCTGTCACTTTGCATACACACCAGCATCTGGTGTTTGGGGACTTTAGGATGTAAGACATTCTTTCTGGGGTTAGATGGTACCTCAGTGTGGTTTCGATTTGCATTCATCTGATGATTAAAGACGAGTGAACATTTTTTCATGTGTTTGTTGGCCATTAGTGTATCTTCAAGAAAAAAGTTCCTGTTCATGGGGTTGTTTGATTTTTTTCTTGTTTAGTTGCTTGAGTTCTTTGTATACTCTGGTTATTAGCCTTTTTTGGATAGATAACATGCAAATATCTTCTCTCATTCTGTAGGTTGTCTTTCACTTTGTTGATTGTGTCCTTTGCAGTGTAGAAGCTCTTTAACTTGTCAGATTATACTACAAGTCTATGGTGATCAAAACAGCATGATATTGGCATAAAAATAGAGACACTGACCTATGAACAGAATAAAGCATCTAGAGGTGAACCAGCCTCACAGCACCATCTGACTTTGACAAAAAAACAAAAGAGTACACTATAGAAAAGAATCTCTATTCAATAAATGATGCTGGGAGAACTGGATGGTTACATGTAAAAAACTGAAACTGTAACTGCACCTCTCACTGCTTAACTGATGATGTACAAAAGATTTAAATTTATGACACAAAACTATAAAAACTCTAGAAGAATGTGTTGGAAAAACTCTTAATTTTATTGGCCTAGGGGAAGAATTTATGAAGAAGACCCCACTGGCAATCATAGCAACAACAAAAATAAATCAATGGAAATTGATCAAGTTAAAGTTTATTAAACTTCTTTAAGCAAATTTAAATTTAAATTTATTTTGCATCCAGAATGCATGGTGTTAGTGTGTGAATTAGCCTATTTTTAGAAATATCTTTTCAAAATTCATATTTTAGGCTAATTTTCATATCGTCCAAATATTCAGAAAGAAATATCACAGGTGGTATTTCCTTGGTTAATGTCACAAGTTGAAATTGTTAGTGAAATTGCATTAGATTTGGCTTGGAATTACCCTTAAAATACACGTATGCATGAACAGAGGACTAAAGATATAAAGAACATTTTACAGACCAAATTCAGTATCAGTTGTTATTTTTGTAAGTTAATGTCTTGAAGGAGAAAAGTTTTTAGTTCATAGACCATGCCAAAAGTAATGAGATTGTCATTTTTTGCAAGCATAAAAGATCTTAAATGTTTATCCAAGCACTATTTACTTTCTAAGAATTTATTCTTTAGAAGTTTAGGGTGGTGCCTGTGGCTCAGAGAGTAGGGTGCCGGCCCCATATACTGAGGGTGGTGAGTTCAAACCCAGCCCTGGCCAAACTGCAACAACAACAACAACAACAATACAAAAATAAATAAACTTAATTAAAAAAAAAAACTTTAAAAAAAAAAGAAGTTTATTTAGCAACATTTATTTAAAATATATTTGGAGGTTTTTTTATAATAGCCAGTTTCAAGTCATATTAAAAATGAATCTCATTCTATATTTGTGAACAAAATATTAATCAGCTAATTCAACCTTCTTATTCATAAGATTCAGTGAATAAATTTCATTTTCAAAAATCAAAACCTTACTCTTTGTTTGTTTTCATCACTCTGTCCCCCGGGTAGAGTGCCTTGGCATCATCATAGCTCACAGCAACCTCACACTCTTGGGCTCAAGTGATCCACCTGCCTCAGCCTCCCAAGAGTGCTAGGACTATAGGCATGAGCCACTGTTCTCGGCCTAAAACCTTGTTTTAAAAATAAATATTTTCTACCATTGAAAATTCTGTGCTCAAATAAGTGTGTTCTTTGCTCAAATAAGTGTGCTACCAGCTTGTAAAATTCAAATATTTAGGATAGTGCTGGCAGTGTTGCAGTACAGTGTTGCCTTTGAAGGGGGTAATGCATATTTGGTTATGAAACATTTTTAAAATTTGAGATTAATACAATTAGGTTAAGTTGTTTGTATTTGTTAGGTAAAGTCCAAGTTGCAATTGAGCCCTTCACCCAGGAGGTGTACCATGTACCCACTACATTGGGTAGGTGGGGGATTAAATAGTTCTTTGTTTCATAAGGAACCAGAAAAAAACCTGAATAGCCAAAGCAATTCTAAGAAATAAAAACAAATCTGGAAGCATCACATTACCAGACTTCAGGTTATATATGAGTCTATGGTGATCAGAACAGTATGATATTGACCAAATATGGAGACATAGATCTATGGAACAGAATAAAAACCCTAGAAATGAAACTAGCTGCATATCATCATCTGATCTTTGATGAACCAAACAAAAGTACACACTGGGGAATAGAGTCCCTATTTAATAAATAGTGCTGGGAGCACTGGTTAGCCAGATGGAGAAGACTGAAACTGGACCCACACCTCTCACCACTGACAAAAAGTAACTCATGCTGGATAGAAGATTTAAATTTAAGACACAAAATGATAAAAACTCTAGGAGAGAGTGTGGGGAAACTCTTGATGATATCTGCCTGGGAAAAGATATTATGAAGAAGACCCCACTGGCAATTGCAGCAACATCGAAAATAATAAATGGGACACGATCAAGCTAAAAATTTTCTGCACAGCTAAGGACACAACAATTAAAGCAAATAGACAATCTTCAGAATGGGAGAAGATATTTACGTGCTACAAACCTGACAAAGACCTAATAACCAGAATCTACAGAGATCTCAAAGTAATCATTAAGAAAAAGGCAAACAACTCCATTTATCACCGGGCAGGAGATATGAACAGAGCCTTCTCTCAAGAAGACAGATGAATTGTTACAAACACATGAGAAAATGCTCATCATCCCTAATCATCAGAGACTTGCATATCAAAACCACCCTGAGATATCACCCACCCCCAATGAAAATAGCCCACATCACGGCTGGCACCTGTGGCTCAAGGAGTAGGGTGCTGGCCCCATATGCCAGAGGTGGCAGGTTCAAACCCAGCCCCTGCCAAAAACCGCAAAAAAAAAAAAAAAAAAAAAAAAGAAAGTAGCCTACATTACAAAGTCCCAAAGCTGCTGATGCTGCTGGTGTGGATAGAAGGAACACTTTTACATTAATGGTGGGATTGCAAAGTAAAACGGCCTTTGGGAATGAAGTAGGGAGAATCCTCAGATATCTAAAAATGAATATGAAACTTGACATGAACTTGTTAAAATCTGCCCTATAACTATGAAGTTACATGTTCTTAGAAGCTTATGTACATTAATTTTATGCCAGCTAACTGATTTTGGTAGACTATGTCATGCTTCTTTAAAATTTTAGGTTTAGCCTTGGAGGGGGTCAGTCCTGCATTCACCTTTGTTTTATTAGATTATTCCTTTTCTGCATTTTTGAAATAATTCCATGTACTTAAAGACAGAGTGATATTTATTTATATGTCTTAGGAGAGTGTAGAGCCAAAAGGCATACCAATATGAATGATTGAGTCCAACACTATGCACAGACAGGCTTGAAGTGCCAGTAATACTAATAATATTGGACATTTGGATGTTTTGCTGCAATCACATCAATGCCAGGGTTGTATAACGTTGCCAGGTTCATTAAAGAGAAAGAGAGGGGAAGCACCTGTGGCTCAGTGAGTAGGGCACTGGCCCCATATACCGACGGTGGCGGATTCAAACCCAGCCCCTGCCAAATTGCAACAAAAAATAGCTGGGCATTGTGGCAGGTGCCTGTGGTCCCAGCTACTCGGGAGGCTGAGGCAAGAGAATCACCTAAGCCCAAGAGCTGGATGCCATGGCACTCTACCGAGGGCAAAAACAAAGTGAGACTGTCTTTAAAAAAAAAAGAGAGAGAGAGAGAAAGAGAGGATGTATACACCTTATTACTTAGGACCTAGTATGGATTGCAAGTGACAAAGGATTGTGTCTAAACTGGACTAAACCGAAAAGCTATCTTCTTGGCTCATGTAACAAAATAGCCCAGGAATGCTGCTTTAATGAAGGCTCAAATAAGATGATCAAGACTTGGTTTCTTCTCACCTGTGGGCTGTGCTTTCCTCCAGGTATTGGCTTCCTTCTCACATCTTGTGGAGGAAAGATGGCAGCAGCAGTCAGCAGTTCTATCCTATGTAGTGTCAGGTCCTTCTGGGAAGAATCCTTAATCTGTCCCGAAAGTCTCAGAAAAAGTTTCATTTGCTCTGATTGGGTCACCTGCCTGTCTCCAACCACTTTGAGAGCAATGTGATGTGCCAATTGGGGTAGGCCAGTCAGGACCTATCCTTGGACCTGGTGGTGGGGTTAATTCTGCCCAAACACATATGTTGAGAATAGAGTCGAGGTTGTTTTCCAAGGCCAGTTTGAGTATGGGTGATGGTTGGAAGATGTTCTGCACAGGCCTTAATGTCTATCCCATCTGGGCCTCTCCCCAGCAGTATGCTAGTGCTGTGTGTACATTCCTGTGTGTGGCACAGAGTCTTTTTCTTTTGGTGATGCTGTCATCTGTAAGCTAGTTCTGGAGTGTGGGTAGGTGTGTGTGTGTGTGTGTGAGAGACAGATAGTCTTGGGGTGACCTGTATATAGAATTACAAATATTACTTAAATTTATTCTTGACTTTGTTTTTCAATGGAAAAAAATTGCCTTGTAATATAATTATGTGAATGAATGATCCCCTGGACGGAAGAAATATAAAGCTAAGTAACAACAGTTGACGTAGATGGAACTAGATGCCTGTCAGCTGCTATATCCTGCCCCTTCCCATCAATTTCTTGGCACTGCAGAGACGGGTGATACAATTTCAAAGCTATTTATCTGTGAGATACTATTCAAACTTAAGTGAAAATAGTCTCGTTGTATCCCATCTACTTTCTAGCACAAAGCCAGGCACCACACCAGAATGATAATTGCTCTCCAATGTTTCAAAATGTAGGTGCAAAATTTTTATGATTTATAAGGCACACACAGTAACTCTGACTCCATCCTGCCGGTTAGTAGCCTGAAGGAGCTTTGGAAGATAAAGGTAAGATTTGGGAAGATTCTGTCCTTTGTGGCTGAGTCAGGCAGGGGAAGAGACTAGTAGTTCTTGAAAGACCTGCAGTTCTTCCCACTGTTTCATGTTGGTCTCCATAGGACAGTCAGAGGAAGTGGAAAAAAATGCAGCCTTGTCCGGGTACATGTAAAGAATTAAAACCAATAAAATAATTTAATAGTGACTAAGGGAGAGTTGTATTTGTGGGGTTTAAAATGTATCTATTTGACCAAAAACCTATTTAAAAAGGTAATGGCCATCTTGAAAGTGATATCTGCATTCAGGTAAGCTACAAGTTACATAAATTAGCACATTTCTACAGTTTCCTTTTTCAAGTTCATCATCTGGAAATTTTTCTACTAATGCATGTGCTGTGGTTGTGCTGTGGCTTCTCTGGAACGAAGCCTTCTCGGCCCCTAGACACATTTTTAATCCAAGAGATAATCTCTGAGAGAGGTGAAGTTTTCTTTCAGAGTTATAAACCAGTCAAAATTCACAAAAAGGAAGCTTTAAATTTCCACATTGGGAAGGGAGTTGCTAAAGCTGGCTTTTAGAGTGATGAAACTGCAATGTGGTATTCTGAATACGTTCTCTGTTATCCCCCTCCCGCCACTCTCTCCGTCTGAGCACTTGCATTTAGAAACTGGTAGAACGTTGTCTGCATTCACATTGCCTCCTTTCTCCATTGATTTCTGTTGTGAATAGGCTTCCTTGAATTCATAGTCATCTGTGACTTTAGGGTTCCCCTAAGGGATATTGGATTTCCTGCTTCCAGGACTAATCAGAACCATTAATCAGCCATGAAAATAAGCCCTGGAATATAGAGGCTGGAGGCCTGATAGAAATTAGGACTGGCTTAGTGAAAATCAGGCAGTAGGTATAGAAGGAATATTAATATATTTATTTGGTAATATTGTTCTCAGTTCCATGAGAGATTTGAAGTGGCAAAAGAAAACATTGTTCATGTTTGTGCAGATGCGGGATTCAGAGCCTTCTTCTGGAATGAGAGAAAGGCTGCAAGGAGGTACTCACTCTGTAGAAAAGTCTCTTCCTCCTCCACCTGTGAGCAGGGCCTTATGTACCTTCTGTATGTCCTGGGCTTTGGCCTCAGGTGGAATGAAGAAGAATCTGTGACTTTCATGCCATTGACTCACTGACCTCCATTTCCACATGTAATTAAACAGTATGCTATATTATTCTAATCTCTATAATCATTTTTCTTAGAGAGTTGTTGTCTAGATTAAATAATGTACTATGTGTAGCAACATCGGAATTTAAAACTCTAGTTCTTGACTGAGTTTGGGTTTTCCCTGAAGCAGGTTTTTCTCTACACATTGGAGTGTCCAATTTGTGAGGAAGTGTAGGCAACATTGACAGTGATGTGAAGTAAGATGGGGAAGAAGGGCAGTGAATAAAAGGAGAGCTGGAGAGTAAGCCAGCTGTTACTTTGGGCAACTGTAGCTTAATCACACAAGAAACTCTGGAAAATGATGCAAGGGCCTCATCTCAGAATTATGCAGCCAAGGGTAGAGGGAGCTGGGGTATTTACTCAAGTCCTGACAGTTACTGCTCAGATGTGCTCCCAGCAGGTGTTTGTTCCTCTGTATTTTTATACTTGCAGATTACTGGTTGGGGGCAGCATGGTTTTCTTTATTCAGGGAATAAGAGTCCTCAGGAAGGAGGACTATGTCCTGACAGCTGGAAGACAACTGGGCTTCCCTTCTCCCAGAGTTCTGAGTGTGTGGGCAGCTTCCTGGGTTCCATAGGACACTGCAGAGACTGGTGATACGATTTCAAAGTTATTTATCTGTGATAAATAGATCCACATCTGCAGGTGGAGGAGGCTATGTTTATCCTGAAGAACAGAGCAAATGTGGTACTTCCAAACCCACTTTATTAGGTAGGTACTTGAAGATGTATTCCAGCAAAATGAGGGAGTAACCAAGAATGAGAAATCATGGGTGCAGGTAACAAGCAGAACCAGCCTCGGAAAGCTGCGAAGGGGAGTTTCAGGATGAGAACAAGATGCTCTGCCCTGGAGCAGTCAGTCTAGGTTAGAAACAAAGGAACAACAGTCTAGGAAGGGAGGTTTCTAGGTGAAACAGAAATGGCTGGAATATTCAACGAGGTAATGAAGACTATGACAGAATAATAGCTGCTAAAAACAATGAGAAATTCCAAGAAAGAAATTGCTGTAAATGAAAACAAATATAATTATAGTTTATTAACTGTGCTTTCCAATGAGCAATGTTAACATAGTAAAATTTCCAACTTTTAAAATCAACATGTAGGTAATGCAAAAGACCTATTTATGGTATTGGAATGCAATTTAAGTAATACTAGTAAAGGAAGAAATTGGAGGGTTAAGAAAAACTAAAGGGTAGGCTTAAAGTAGTAATTATTGTCTTTTTACAAAGTTGGGTGTCAAATATATATAGGTGTATGGATGTTGGAACAAAAAAGTGAGATACATATGTGTCTATTATATATTACAAAGCACTAAATTCTCAATTGAATTTTTGTGAAGTGACTTTTGAATGTATTTTTATGACTAGGTTAGTGGCTATTTAATTCACTATAAAAGTATGAAATACAGTCACAGAATTTTAGTCCTGTAAGAGTGTTAGGAATGATCTAGTCTAGCCTTCTTTATAGTCATAACAAACCAAGGTTGGAAGAGTTGAACTATCCCATCCAAATGTGAATAACCAGCTAGTCAGTAGAAAGACAAGCCTGGAGCTCCACTCTCCTGCCTGAAATTTGTCTATACTTCCCCTACCTTTCTTTTTTTTTTTTTATTAAATCATAACTGTATACATTGATATGATCATGGGGCATCATACACTCGCTTCATAGACCATTTGACACATTTTTATCACAGTGGTTAACATAGCCTTTCCGGCGTTATCTCAGTTACTGTGCCAAAACCTTTACATTCTACATCTACCAAGTTTCGCAAATACCCCTGTAAGATGCACCACAGGTGTGATCCCACCGATCCCCCTCCCTCTACCCACCCCCCCTTTCCCACTTCCCCCTATTGTTAGGTTGCAACTGGGTTATAGCTTTCATGTGAGAGCCCCAAATTAGTTTCATAGTAGGGCTGAGTACATTGGGTACTTTTTCTTCCATTCTTGAGATACTTCACTAAGAAGAATAGGTTCCAGCTCCATCCATGTAAACATGAAAGAGGTAAAGTCTCCATCTTTCTTTAAGACTGCATAGTATTCCATGGTATACATATACTACAATTTATTAATCCATTCGTGGATCGATGGGCACTTGGGCTTTTTCCATGACTTAGCTATTATGAATTGGGCTGCAATAAACATTCTGGTACAAATATCTTTGTTATGTTGTGATTTTTGGTCTTCTGGGTATATGCCTAGCAGAGGAATTACAGGATTGAATGGCAGATCTAGTTTTAGATCTCTGAGTGTTCTCCATATATCTTTCCAAAAGGAATGTATTAATTTGCATTCCCACCAGCAGTGCAGAAGTGTTCCCTTTTCTCCGCAACCACGCCAACATCTCTGGTCTTGAGATTTTGTGATATAGGCTAGTCTCCTTGGAGTTAGATGATATCTCAAGGTAGTTTTGATTTGCATTTCTCTGATGATTAAAGATGATGAGCATTTTTTCATATGTCTGAAGGCCGTGCGCCTGTCTTCTTCAGAGAAGTTTCTCTTCAAATCCCTTGCCCAGCCTGCGATGGGATCCCTTGTTTTTTTCTTGCTGATGTGTTTGAGTTCTCTGTGGATTCTGGTTATTAAACCTTTGTCAGAGATATACCCTGCAAATATCTTCTCCCATTCTGAGGGCTGTCTGCTTGCTTTGCTTACTGTGTTCTTAGCTGTGCAGAAGCTTTTTAGTTTGATCAAGTCCCAGTAGTGTATTTTTGAAGCTGCTTCAATTGCCCGGGGGGTTCTCCTCATGAAATACTCACCCAGACCAATTTCTTCAAGGGTTTTCCCTGCATTCTCCTTTACTATTTTTATAGTTTCATGTTTTAAGTTTAAATCTTTAATCCAATGAGAGTCTATCTTAGTTAATGGTGAAAGGTGTGGGTCCAATTTCAGTCTTCTGCAGGTTGCCAGCCAGTTCACCCAGCACCATTTGTTAAATAGGGACTCTTTTCCCCACTGGATGTTTTTAATTGGCTTGTCAAAAATCAAATAGCGGTAAGTAGCTGGATTCATCTCTTGGTTCTCTATTCTGTTCCAGATATCTACTTCTCTGTTTTTGTGCCAATACCATGCTGTTTTGATCACTATCTATTTGTAGTAAAGTCTGAGGTCTGGTAGTGTGATTCCTCCTGTTTTGTTTTTATTTCTGAGTAATGTCTTGGCTATTCAAGGTTTTTTCTGATTCCATATAAAACGAAGTAATGTTTTTTCAAGATCTTTAAAATATGACAGTGGAGCTTTAATAGGGAGTGCATTGAAATTGTATATTGCTTTGGGTAGTATGGACATTTTGATAATGTTGATTCTTCCCAGCCATGAGCATGGTATGTTTTTCCATTTGTTAACATTTTCAACTATTTCTTTTCTTAGAGTTTCATCGTTCTCTTTATAGAGATCTTTCACGTCTTTTGTTAGGTAAATTCCCAAATATTTCATCTTCTTTGGCACTACTGTGAATGGGATAGAGTCCTTAACTGCTTTTTCAACTTGACTGTTGTTGGTGTATATAAAGGCTACCGATTTATGGATGTTGATTTTGTAACCTGAGACGCTGCTGTATTCCTTGATCACTTCTAGGAGTTTTGTAGTAGAGTCCCCCTAGTGTTTTCCAGATACACAAGCATATCATCTGCGAAGAGCGAGAGTTTGATCTCTTCTGACCCTATATGGATACCCTTGATCGCCTTTTCTTCCCTAATTGCGGTGGCTAAAACTTCCATTACAATGTTGAAAAGCAATGGAGACAATGGGCAGCCCTGTCTGGTTCCTGATCTGAGTGGAAATGATTCCAATTTAACTCCATTCAATATGATATTGGCTGTGGGTTTACTGTAGATGGCCTCTATCAGTTTAAGAAAAGTCCCTTCTAGACCAATTTTCTTGAGTGTTCTGATCATGAAGTGATGCTGGATATTATCAAAAGCTTTTTCTGCATCAATTGAGAGAATCATATGGTCTTTGTTTTTTAATTTGTTTATGTGCTGAATTACATTTATAGATTTACGTATATTGAACCAGCCTTGAGACCCTGGGATAAAACTGACTTGGTCATGATGTATAATTTGTTTGATGTGTTGCTGGATTCTGTTTGTTAGGATCTTGTTGAATATTTTTGCATCTATATTCATTAGTGATATTGGTCTATAATTTTCTGTTCTTGTTTTGTCTTTTCCTGGTTTGGGGATCAGGGTGATGTTTGCTTCATAGAACGTGTTGGGTAGTCTTCCTTCTTTTTCTACATTTTGGAACAGGTTGAGTAATATAGGTACTAATTCCTCTTTAAAGGTTTGGTAGAATTCTGACGTGAAACCATCTGGTCCCGGGCTTTTCTTTTTAGGGAGGTTTTGCATAGTTGATGCTATTTCTGAACTTGATATGGGTCTGTTCAACATTTCCACTTGATTCTGGTTAAGTCTTGGAAGGTGGCGTGCTTCCAAGTATCGGTCAATTTCCTTCAGATTTTCATATTTCTGAGAATAAAGTTTCTTGTAATATTCATTAAGGATTTTTTGGATTTCTGATGAGTCTGTGGTTGTTTCGTCTTTGTCGTTTCTGATTGGTGAGATTAGAGATTTTACTCTTTTTTTCCTGATTAGGTTGGCCAGAGGTTTATCTATTTTATTGACCTTTTCAAAAAACCAGCTTTTTGATTTATTGATCTGTTGTATTATTCTTTTGTTTTCAATTTCATTTAATTCTGCTCTAATTTTGGTTATTTCTTTTCTTCTACTGGGTTTGGGGTTGGAATGTTCTTCCTTTTCCAGTTGCGTGAGATGTCCCATTAAGTTGTTAACTTCCTCTCTTTCCGTTCTCTTGAGGAAGGCTTGCAGTGCTATAAATTTCCCTCTTAGAACTGCCTTTGTGGTGTCCCAGAGGTTCTGATAGTTTGTGTCTTCATTGTCGTTTGGTTCCAAAAAATTGGCGATTTCTTTCTTAATCTCATCTCTGACCCAGCTATCATTCAGCATAAGGTTATTTAACTTCCATGTTTTTGTATGAGTATGCAGATTCCTGTTGCTACTCAATTCAAGTTTTATTCCATGATGGTCTGACAAGATGCATGGAATAATTTCTATTCCTTTAAATTTACTGAGGTTAGACTTGTGACCTAAAATGTGGTCAATTTTGGAGTACGTTCCGTGGGCTGGTGAGAAGTATGTGTATTCAGTTTTGTTGGGATGAAATGTTCTGTAGATGTCTGTTAAATCTAAATATTGGATGGTTAGGTTTAAATCTAAGATTTCTTTGCTCAGCTTCTTGCTGGAGGATCGATCCAACACTGCCAATGGAGTGTTGAAATCTCCGACGATTATGGAGCTGGAGGAAATCAAGTTACTCATGTCTGTTAGAGTTTCTCTTATAAATTGAGGTGCATTCTGGTTGGGTGCATAGATATCAATAATTGAGATCTCATCATATTGAGTATTACCCTTAACAAATATGAAGTGACCATTCTTGTCCTTCCTTACTTTTGATGGTTTAAAGCCTACTGTATCTGCAAATAAAATTGCAACACCTGCTTTTTTCTGATTACCATTTGCCTGAAATATGGATGACCATCCTTTCACCCTGAGTCTGTATTTGTCTTTTAAGTTGAGATATGACTGTTGTATGCAACAAATATCTGGCTTGAGTTTTTGTATCCAGTCAGCTAACCTATGCCTCTTTAGAGGACAGTTTAAGCCATTCACATTGATGGAGAGCATTAATAAGTCTGGTGGAATTTTGGGTATCGAGTTTTTCAAAGGTCCAGTGGACATTTTTAATACTTTCGCCAGTGTGGAAGTTGGAGTTTGATCCGAAGTTTCTGAGTGAGTTTACTTTTGTGGTATAGGATTAGGTTGGTCATTGTGGAGGATAGGTCTGAGAATATCCTGAAGAGCTGGTTTACTTATGGCAAATTTTTTCAACATATGAATGTCATTGAAGTATTTAATTTGTCCATCATAGATGAAACTCAGTTTAGCTGGATACAAGATCCTGGGTTGAAAGTTATTTTGCTTTAGGAGATTAAAAGTTGATGACCAGCCTCTTCTGGCTTGAAAAGTTTCAGCAGAGAGATCTGCAGTTATTCTAATATTCTTACCTTTGTACGTAATAGTTTTCTTTCACCGGACTGCTTTGAGAATTTTCTCTTTCATGTTAACTTTAGTGAAGCTAATTATGATATGTCTGGGGGATGACTTATTGGGGTTGAATCGTGCTGGGGTTCTGAAGCTGTCTGCTATCTGAATTTCAGATTCTCTAGGCATGTCTGGAAAATTTTCTTTCATAATTTCATGCAGAAGGGCCTCTGTGCCCTTGGAGGCCACTTCATCGTTCTCAGAAATCCCTATAATTCTTATATTGCTTTTTTTCGAATTATCTGAGAGTTCTCTGAGTGAGTGATCCGTTTTTGCTCTCCATTTCTCTTCCTCTTTGAGAGATTGGGAGCGTTTGAAGACTTTATCTTCAATGTCAGAAATCCTTTCTTCTGCTTGCTCCATTCTGTTGCTGAGGGATTCTACTGTATTTTTCATATCTTTGAGGGCTGTAAATTCTTGCTTCAGTGTGTCTAAGTCTTTGGTGGTTTTGTCTTTAAATTTGTTAAATTCTTGGGACAACTTTTGAATTTCTCCTTGAATTCCTACTTCCATTTTATTAATCTTGTCTGCAATCCAAATTCTGAATTCGATTTCTGATATCTCAGCCAGTTGCTTATGAATGGGATCTTCAATCACATCTGCCATATCTTTTCTTGGGGGGGTTGATCTATTCTTGTTATTCATGTTACCAGAGTTTTTCCGCTGATTCCGCCCCATGGTTATTTTACTCCCTTTGGTTTTTCCCCTGGGGCTTTATCTAGGGGTCGTACAGTGTTGTGGCCTGAGAAACTGGGGCCCTGTCTTGTGTGGTGGAGCAAAGTGGTTCTGTCTTGTTTTCAGCTGGTTTCTGTTCGATCCTATTGCAACTTCTACTCTGGCTTGAAGTCTCAGCTGTGTGGAAAAATCAGCCATTAAGTCACCCCGCCCGCCTACCTCTGGCCCCAGTTGGAAAAGGAGAATCAAATCTTCCTACAACCGCACACCCAGGGCACCGCCTGAAAAGTCCTCAGTCTATATTAGCCCAGTTCAAAAGGTCCAAATCAACTGTCTCAATCGGCACCTGTCTCGGGTGGGAGAGTTCAAGAGGTCTCTGGGAACTTGATCACAGGGGCCTGGTGACTCCTCTGACACGGCTCACCCCAGTGCAGCGTGGAGTCAGGAGGAGCCACCCAGCAAACAGAGCAGTCTGAGAAGGTTGACGTCTCCTTCCCCACTTTGCCCCTCCGTCGACCTAGTCACTGGTATCTCTGCAGATGGCTAACCCAGTTGCCTGTAGTGAACAGACACTCCAGGGGTTTGCACCTGCCTGAATCGCAAGGAAGTCTGCCAGGCCCCCACAGACTGCCGCTATCTAGCAGGAGGAGATGGGGCCTGACATCTTTGAGTGCTTGATGCAGGTGATGGGAAGGTGTTCACTCAGGCTTAGCCCCGTCCCTGATGGATGCTGCTAACAGAACAGAACAGAACAGACAACTTTGTGGGGTTCTGTCTCTGTTCCTGCTGAAATTGCCTACAGAAGACGGGCTGTTCTGAGTTCAAATGTCTTTGATGCTGGGAGTTTCACCTCTCTGGGTTGGCCCCGCCCTGGAAGCTTCCCGGGTTTGTGAGCAGTGTCAGGAAATCCCCCGCTCACCGGTGGCCTCCTCTGGTTGCCCAGGGAGACAGGGGGTGTGGCCTCAGAATATTCAGAAGTGAGCGTTCTTCCGTTAAATAAAAAACGGCTGTTGATCTACCTCCAGGGTACTGCTGCTCTGGTGTGGGCACTCAGCCAACCCTTTTCTCCTCTGTCTCGTGCCCCAGAGTCAGCACTGAGCAGCCGCAGTTTATGCTGGGTCCACACCCCTCAAGAGATCCCCCAAGAATCGAAACTCTTGGGGGATAGGCCCCCAGACCCCGATTGGGAGTGGGGGGGAAGCTAGAGTTTCATTCAGTTTTACGCCCGCCCAGGGAGGGCTGTTGCACTGCACCACAGGGAAGTGCCGCCAAGGCTTGATTTCCCCTCAGCAGAGTGCCCTCTCCTTGCTCACGTGTCTTAGAGTCAGCACTGACCTGATGCAGCTCGGGCACTGTGCACTCCCCTCGAGAAATCACCCAAGGATCCGAACTCCTGGGGTATAGGCCTCCAGACCCTGAGTGAGAGTAGGGGCTCTCAGCTCTCAGCAGGGAAGCTAGAGTCTTATTCAGTCTTGTGCCTGCCCTGTAATGTTGCCCGGGGAGGGTTGCTGCACTGCACCGCAGGGAAGTTCCGCGGAGGCGTGACTCCCCCTCAGTAGAGTGCTTTCTCCTCACCCGCGTGTCTCAGAGTCAGCACTGACCAGTCGCGGCTCGGGCACTGTGTGCTCCCCTCGAGAAATCACCCAAGGATCCCAACTCCTGGGGGACAGGTCCCCAGACCCCGAGTGAGAGTGGGGGGGAAGCTAGAGTTTCATTCAGTTTTATGTCTGGCTGTATTGATGCATGGGGAGGGCTGCTGCACAGCACCACAGGGAAGTGCCGCCGAGGCGTGACTCCCCCTCAGCCCGGTGCCCTCTCCTCACTCCCGTGCCTCAGAGTCAATGCTGACCAGTTGCAACTCGGGGACTGTCCACTCCCCTTGAGAAATCACTCAAGGATCTGAACTCCTGGGGGACAGGCCTCCAGACCTCAGTGGGCGGGAGGGGAGTGTTGGGGATTCAGGGTTGCCGGCAAAGGATTTTTAAAGTTTTTATGCCCGGCAGGAGAATGCCACGGCACCCCAGTAGGGGAGGTAGGTCCAGTTTTTAGAAGGTCTCTCCTGTGGAGTGTAGTGGGAGGGCCTTTAATTTCTGCCCGCTTGTTTAATTGTGGGGCTCTTGAGCCGGTCTCATGGGGGAGGGGGACTCCCGTCCGCTTGGTGGTGGATTTTGTACCTTTTGTTTGCATCCTTGTGATCACAGCTTGCCTCAGTGGTGTTGATGTGCTTTCTTCAACCTTCTCTCTTGGTGAGGCTCAAGTCCACCAGGATACTTACTAAATTCCTGTCCCTTAACTCTCCTTCTGGACGGGAGCCTCTGTTGAAAGCTGAGTTCAGTCTGCCATCTTGTCCTCATCCCTCCCCTACCTTTCTTTAGGGCTAATGAATGGAGGGCTATTAGGATGTTTATCAGTAAGAAATGAGCCATCCTGGGCAACACCTGTGGCTCAAGGCCCCAAATACTGGAGGTAGCAGGTTCAAACCTGAAGCAAGTAAAAGGACATTTCCTAGCTTCTTATTTCTCACGTGACTAGTTACTTCCCATGTGATCAATTTTTCCACTGGGGTGAAGCATTTAATTTCTCATGAGCTATTTTCTTTTCTTCTTCCCTTTCCTTGCCCTTGACTAAGAAGGAGTTATTTTACACGTGCTATGGTCATACTACTTTTAGTCTAAGTGATTGTGTGGAGCAGATTGTGTTAGTGAAATGTGATGGATGTGTGCTGTGAACGTGTGCCCTGCAAAGTCAGGTCCCTAACATTGTGAAGTTGTTACCAGTGCATGGCCTTTCCTATCTTAATACGGACATCAATACTACTTTCACTGGAATTAATTTATATATCCATAAAAATAAAATAATCTACTTCAAAATAATTCTGCATTCTAATGGTTTAGGCCATTATGAACAAGGTAAAATTATATCTATTTTACTTTAATGCATATATATAGATCTTTCATTCTAAGTAAAAAAGATACCTATTTTTTCAGTGCTCTCAAATTCATTTATGTATAATCTCTTTCATGTGTTTCTTGCCCTAAGTCTATGTTGAAAACTTAACTTCCAATTTTATTATGTTTTTAATTTAAGAAGATTTGTATTTAATATGTGTATTACATACCATTTTATTATCCAATAATACATTCAAAATTTCCATTTTTATCATAATAACATTGATAACTAAAAAAAATGCTGAAGAAAAATAAGTATGGTTTTAAGACCAACAGTATTAATAAGAAAATAAGAGGCAATGCATTTGTTATTTAGTACTTTTAAAATGTACAGAAAACCTGTTATCAGTGAAACATTTAAGGTTCTACATTAATTTTAATTTACGTGTACCATATCTTTTGTACTTGTTATTAGGACTTGGAAGTTTTACCAGTTTCCTTCACTGTATTTGTTTATATGTTGATTTTCCTAAGTTTGGGTGGAAAGTATATTATTTTTTGTAAGAATATTTTAATAAGTATTGTACGTATTTAAGGTGCACAATGTAATGTTTTGACATAGGTGTACATGGTGAACAGAATACTACAGCCAAGATAATTAATATAACCATCTCTTCACATAGTTACCATTTTGTTTTGTGTGATGAGGACACTTAAGGTCTACTCTTTTAACACATTTTGTACATATAATAAAGTAGTATTACCTACAGTCCCCACTGTGTACGTTGGATCTCTAGAACTTGTTCCTTCTACATAACCAAAACTTTGTGCTCTTTGGACAACATCTGCCCATTCCCCACTTCATTCTAGATCATAATTTCTTGCTCCCAGGGTTATATTGAAAACATCCAACTATGGGCAACTTGTCCTGGAATTGTCAAAGTGAAGGTCCCTTTTATTGCATCACTCCCATTTTCTTGAGTAGACTCTTGATACCAAGTGGGAAGAACCATGTCCAGAAAACTTAAGGTAAGGTAGGAACATACCAACAAACCAGATTTTTAAACCATTATTTTAATTTGTTGGTAAGTTGAGTATCAGACATAGTTGATGGCTTTTCATTAGCTTGTATATATCTGATCAAATGAATAAAAGCTAATTCAAAGGGCGACTTTTCATGAGCAATTGACTAAGTCTTGATATTAATGTTTTTAAATATGAGAAAGTGAGATCTGGCTTACACTGTGTTTGTGAGAGTGTGTGGGTGGATCTGTGCGTGTGTCCACGCATGTGCACACCTCTTCTTTCCCCTGGCTATCATAGCAGTCTTTCATCATTTGGTGAATACTACCCTACCTTGATGGTCTGCTCACCACCTCTTCCTCTGTGGTGTAGCCTCCTGCAAAGCCAACATCCTATCTTACTTTACGTCTTGCTTTGAGCATAGCTTTGGGGATTACAGGGGTCAACATATCTTTCTGAATGAATAAATACATATATTTTCTTAGTGTATGTATCATCATTATAGTACAAAGGTTCTCTCTTGTATGAACCCAATATGTCCTATTTTATTTGCTCCAATTAATTTTTTTATATATATATATTTTTATTAAATCATAACTGTATACATTGATATGATCATGGGGCATCATACACTCGCTTCATAAACCATTTGACACATTTTTATCACAGTGGTTAACATAGCCTTTCCGGCGTTATCTCAGTTACTGTGCCAAAACATTTACATTCTACATTTACCAAGTTTCGCAAATACCCCTGTAATATGCACCACAGGTGTGATCCCACCGATTCCCCTCCCTCTACCCACCCCCCCTTTCCCACTTCCCCCTATTGTTAAGTTGTAGCTGGGTTATAGCTTTCATGTGAGAGTCCCAAATTAGTTTCATAGTAGGGCTGTGTACATTGGGTACTTTTTCTTCCATTCTTGGGATACTTTACTAAGAAGAATAGGTTCCAGCTCCATCCATGTAAACATGAAAGAGGTAAAGTCTCCATCTTTCTTTAAGGCTGCATAGTATTCCATGGTATACATATACCACAATTTATTAATCCATTCGTGGATCGATGGGCACTTGGGCTTTTTCCATGACTTAGCTATTATGAATTGGGCTGCAATAAACATTCTGGTACAAATATCTTTGTTATGTTGTGATTTTTGGTCTTCTGGGTATATGCCTAGCAGAGGAATTACAGGATTGAATGGCAGATCTAGTTTTAGATCTCTGAGTGTTCTCCATATATCTTTCCAAAAGGAATGTATTAATTTGCATTCCCACCAGCAGTGCAGAAGTGTTCCCTTTTCTCTGCATCCACGCCAACATCTCTGGTCTTGAGATTTTGTGATATAGGCTAGTCTCCTTGGAGTTAGATGATATCTCAAGGTAGTTTTGATTTGCATTTCTCTGATGATTAAAGATGATGAGCATTTTTTCATATGTCTGAAGGCCGTGCGCCTGTCTTCTTCAGAGAAGTTTCTCTTCAAATCCCTTGCCCAGCCTGCGATGGGATCCCTTGTTTTTTTCTTGCTGATGTGTTTGAGTTCTCTGTGGATTCTGGTTATTAAACCTTTGTCAGAGATATACCCTGCAAATATCTTCTCCCATTCTGAGGGCTGTCTGCTTGCTTTGCTTACTGTGTTCTTAGCTGTGCAGAAGCCTTTTAGTTTGATGAAGTCCCAGTAGTGTATTTTTGAAGCTGCTTCAATTGCCCGGGGGGTTCTCCTCATGAAATACTCACCCAGACCAATTTCTTCAAGGGTTTTCCCTGCATTCTCCTCTACTATTTTTATAGTTTCATGTCTTAAGTTTAAATCTTTAATCCAATGAGAGTCTATCTTAGTTAATGGTGAAAGGTGTGGGTCCAATTTCAGTCTTCTGCAGGTTGCCAGCCAGTTCACCCAGCACCATTTGTTAAATAGGGACTCTTTTCCCCACTGGATGTTTTTAATTGGCTTGTCAAAAATCAAATAGCGGTAAGTAGCTGGATTCATCTCTTGGTTCTCTATTCTGTTCCAGATATCTACTTCTCTGTTTTTGTGCCAATATCATGCTGTTTTGATCACTATCGATTTGTAGTAAAGTCTGAGGTCTGGTAGTGTGATTCCTCCTGTTTTGTTTTTATTTCTGAGTAATGTCTTGGCTATTCGAGGTTTTTTCTGATTCCATATAAAACGAAGTAATGTTTTTTCAAGATCTTTAAAATATGACAGTGGAGCTTTAATAGGGAGTGCGTTGAAATTATATATTGCTTTGGGTAGTATGGACATTTTGATAATGTTGATTCTTCCCAGCCAAGAGCATGGTATGTTTTTCCATTTGTTAACATTTTCAGCTATTTCTTTTCTTAGAGTTTCATCGTTCTCTTTATAGAGATCTTTCACGTCTTTTGTTAGGTAAATTCCCAAATATTTCATCTTCTTTGGCACTACTGTGAATGGGATAGAGTCCTTAACTGCTTTTTCAACTTGACTGTTGTTGGTGTATATAAAGGATACCGATTTATGAATGTTGATTTTGTAACCTGAGATGCTGCTGTATTCTTTGATCACTTCTAGGAGTTTTGTAGTAGAGTCCCTAGTGTTTTCCAGATACACAATCATATCATCTGCGAAGAGCGAGAGTTTGATCTCTTCTGACCCTGTATGGATACCCTTGATCGCCTTCTCTTGCCTAATTGCAGTGGCTAAAACTTCCATTACAATGTTGAAAAGCAATGGAGACAATGGGCAGCCCTGTCTGGTTCCTGATCTGAGTGGAAATGATTCCAATTTAACTCCATTCAATATGATATTGGCTGTGGGTTTACTGTAGATGGCCTCTATCAGTTTAAGAAAAGTCCCTTCTAGACCAATTTTCTTGAGTGTTCTGATCATGAAGTGATGCTGGATATTATCAAAAGCTTTTTCTGCATCAATTGAGAGAATCATATGGTCTTTGTTTTTTAATTTGTTTATGTGCTGAATTACATTTATAGATTTACGTATATTGAACCAGCCTTGAGACCCTGGGATAAAACTGACTTGGTCATGATGTATAATTTGTTTGATGTGTTGCTGGATTCTGTTTGTTAGGATCTTGTTGAATATTTTTGCATCTATATTCATTAGTGATATTGGTCTATAATTTTCTGTTCTTGTTTTGTCTTTTCCTGGTTTGGGGATCAGGGTGATGTTTGCTTCATAGAACGTGTTGGGTAGTCTTCCTTCTTTTTCTACATTTTGGAACAGGTTGAGTAATATAGGTACTAATTCCTCTTTAAAGGTTTGGTAGAATTCTGATGTGAAACCATCTGGTCCCGGGCTTTTCTTTTTAGGGAGGTTTTGCATAGTTGATGCTATTTCTGAACTTGATATGGGTCTGTTCAACATTTCCACTTGATTCTGGTTAAGTCTTGGAAGGTGGCGTGCTTCCAAGTATCGGTCAATTTCCTTCAGATTTTCATATTTCTGAGAATAAAGTTTCTTGTAATATTCATTAAGGATTTTTTGGATTTCTGATGAGTCTGTGGTTGTTTCGTCTTTGTCGTTTCTGATTGGTGAGATTAGAGATTTTACTCTTTTTTTCCTGATTAGGTTGGCCAGAGGTTTATCTATTTTATTGACCTTTTCAAAAAACCAGCTTTTTGATTTATTGATCTGTTGTATTATTCTTTTGTTTTCAATTTCATTTAATTCTGCTCTAATTTTGGTTATTTCTTTTCTTCTACTGGGTTTGGGGTTGGAATGTTCTTCCTTTTCCAGTTGCGTGAGATGCCCCATTAAGTTGTTAACTTCTTCTCTTTCTGTTCTCTTGAGGAAGGCTTGCAGTGCTATAAATTTCCCTCTTAGAACTGCCTTTGCGGTGTCCCAGAGGTTCTGATAGTTTGTGTCTTCATTGTCGTTTGTTTCCAAAAAATTGGCGATTTCTTTCTTAATCTCATCTCTGACCAAGCTATCATTCAGCATAAGGTTATTTAACTTCCATGTTTTTGTATGAGTATGCAGATTCCTGTTGCTACTCAATTCAAGTTTTATTCCATGATGGTCTGACAAGATGCATGGAATAATTTCTATTCCTTTAAATTTACTGAGGTTAGACTTGTGACCTAAAATGTGGTCAATTTTGGAGTAAGTTCCGTGGGCTGGTGAGAAGTATGTGTATTCAGTTTTGTTGGGATGAAATGTTCTGTATATGTCTGCTAAATCTAAATATTGGATGGTTAGGTTTAAATCTAAGATTTCTTTGCTCAGCTTCTTGCTGGAGGATCGATCCAACACTGCCAATGGAGTGTTGAAATCTCCGACGATTATGGAGCTGGAGGAAATCAAGTTACTCATGTCTGTTAGAGTTTCTCTTATAAATTGAGGTGCATTCTGGTTGGGTGCATAGATATTAATAATTGAGATCTCATCATATTGAGTATTACTCTTAACAAATATGAAGTGACCATTCTTGTCCTTCCTTACTTTTGATGGTTTAAAGCCTACTGTATCTGCAAATAAAATTGCAACACCTGCTTTTTTCTGATTACCATTTGCCTGAAATATGGATGGCCATCCTTTCACCCTGAGTCTGTATCTGTCTTTTAAGTTGAGATGTGACTGTTGTATGCAACAAATATCTGGCTTGAGTTTTTGTATTCAGTCAGCTAACCTACGCCTCTTTAGAGGACAGTTTAAGCCATTCACATTGATGGAGAGTATTGATAAGTCTGGTGGAATTTTGGGTATCAAGTTTTTCAAAGGTCCAGTGGACATTTTTAATACTTTCGCCAGTGTGGAAGTTGGAGTTTGATCCGAAGTTTCTGAGTGAGTTTACTTTTGTGGTATAGGATTAGGTTGGTCATTGTGGAGGATAGGTCTGAGAACATCCTGAAGAGCTGGTTTACTTATGGCAAATTTTTTCAACATATGAATGTCATTGAAGTATTTAATTTCTCCATCATAGATGAAACTCAGTTTAGCTGGATACAAGATCCTGGGTTGAAAGTTATTTTGCTTTAGGAGATTAAAAGTTGATGACCAGCCTCTTCTGGCTTGAAAAGTTTCAGCAGAGAGATCTGCAGTTATTCTTATATTCTTACCTTTGTACGTTATAGTTTTCTTTCGCCAGACTGCTTTGAGAATCTTCTCTTTCATGTTAACTTTAATGAAGCTAATTATGATATGTCTGGGGGATGACTTATTGGGGTTGAATCGTGCTGGGGTTCTGAAGCTGTCTGCTATCTGAATTTCAGATTCTCTAGGCATGTCTGGAAAATTTTCTTTCATAATTTCATGCAGAAGGGCCTCTGTGCCCTCGGAGGCCACTTCATCGTTCTCAGAAATCCCTATAATCCTTATGTTGCTTTTTTTCGAATTATCTGAGAGTTCTCTGAGTGAGTGATCCGTTTTTGCTCTCCATTTCTCTTCCTCTTTGAGAGATTGGGAGCGTTTGAAGACTTTATCTTCAATGTCAGAAATCCTTTCTTCTGCTTGCTCCATTCTGTTGCTGAGGGATTCTACTGTATTTTTCATATCTTTGAGGGTTGTAAGTTCTTGCTTCAGTGTGTCTAAGTTTTTGGTGGTTTTGTCTTTTAATTCGTTAAATTCTTGAGACAATTTTTGAATTTCTTCTCGAATTCCTAATTCCATTTTATTAATCTTGTCTGCAGTCCAAATTCTGAATTCGATTTCTGACATGTCAGCCTGTTGTTTATGAATGGGATCTTCAATCACATCTGCCGTATCTTTTCTTGGGGGGGGGTTGATCTATTCTGGTTATTCATGTTACCAGAGTTTTTCCACTGATTCCGCCCCATGGTTATTTTACTCCCTTTGGTTTTTCCCCTCGGGTTTTATCGAGGGCCCGTACAGTGTTGTGGCCTGAGAAACTGGGGCCCTGTCTGGTGTGGTGGAGCAAAGTGGTTCTGTCTTGTTTTCAGCTGGTTTCTGTTCGATCCTATTGCAACTTCTACTCTGGCTTGAAGTCTCAGCTGTGTGGAAAAATCAGCCATTAAGTCACCCCGCCCACCCACCTCTGGCCCCAGTTGGAAAAGGAGAATCAAACCTTCCTACAATCGCACACCCAGGGCACCGCCTGAAAAGTCCTCAGTCTATTAGCCCAGTTCAAAAGGTCCAAATCAACTTTCTCAATCGGCACTTGTCTCGGGTGGGAGAGTTCAAGAGGTCTCTGGGAACTTGATCACAGGGGCCTGGTGACTCCTCTGACACGGCTCACCCCAGTGCAGCGTGGAGTCAGGAGGAGCCACCCAGCAAACAGAGCAGTCTGGGAAGGTTGACGTCTCCTTCCCCACTTTGCCCCTCTGTCGGACCCAGTCACTGGTATCTCTGCAGATGGCTAACCCAGTTGCCTGCAGTGAATAGACTCTCCAGGGGTTTGCACCTGCCTGAATCACAAGGAAGTCTGCCAGGCCCCCGCAGACTGCCGCTATCTAGCAGGAGGAGATGGGGCCTGACGTCTTTGAGTGTTTGATGCAGGTGATGGGAAGGAGGTGTTCACTCAGGCTTAGCCCCGTCCCTGATGGATGCTGCTAACAGAACAGAACAGAACAGACAACTTTGCGGGGTTCTGTCTCTGTTCCTGTCGAAATCGCCTACAGAAGATGGGCTGTTTTGAGTTCAAACGTCTTTGCTGCTGGAGATTTGCGTCCGAACACCTCTCTGGGTCGGCCCCGCCCTGGAAGCTTCCCGGGTTTGTGAGCAGTGTCAGGAAATCCCCCGCTCACCGGTGGCCTCCTCTGGTTGCCCAGGGAGACAGGGGGTGTGGCTTCAGAATATTCAGAAGTGAGCGTTCTGCCGTTAAAGAAAAAACTGCTGTTGATCTACCTCCAGGGAACTGCTGCTCTGGTGTGGGCACTCAGGCTACCTTTTTGTCCTCTGTCCCGCCCCCAGAGTCAGCACTGAGCAGCCGCAGTTTGTGCTGGGTCCACACCCCTCAAGAGATCCCCCAAGAATCAGAACTGTTGGGGGATGGGCCCCCAGACCCCGATTGGGAGTTGGGGGGGGGAAGCTAGAGTTTCATTCAGTTTTACGCAACACTACGGCCCGGGGAGGGCTCCTGCACTGCACCGCAGGGAAGTGCCGCCAAGGCTTGATTTCCCCTCGGCAGAGTGCCCTCTCCTCGCTCACGTGTCCCAGAGTCAGCGCTGACCTGGCGCAGCTCAGGCACTGTGCACTCCCCTCGAGAAATCACCCAAGGATCCGAACTCCTGGGGGATAGGCCCTCAGACCCCGAGTGAGAGTAGGGGCTCTCAGCTCTCAGTGGGGAAGCTAGAGTCTTATTCAGTCTTGTGCCTGCCCTGTAATGTTGCCCGGGGAGGGTTGCTGCACTGCACCGCAGGGAAGTGCTGCCAGGCGTGACTCCCCCTCAGCCCGGTGCCCTCTCCTTACTCTCGCGCCTCAGAGTCAATGCTGATCAGTCGCAACTCGGGGACTGTCCACTCCCCTTGAGAAATCACCCAAGGATCTGAACTCCTGGGGGACAGGCCTCCAGACCTCAGTGGGCGGGAGGGGAACGCCGGGAGGATTCCCAAGTTTTATTCAGTTTTATGTCTGACAGGAGAACACCACGACACCCCAGTAGGGGAGGTAGGTCCAGTTTTTAGAAGGTCTCTCCCGTGGAGTGTAGTGGGAGGGCCTTTAATTTCTGCCCGCTTGTTTAATTGTGGGGGTCTTGAGCCGGTCTCATGGGGGAGGGGGACTCCCGTCCGCTTGGTGGTGGATTTCGTACCTTTTGTTTGCATCCTTGTGATCACAACTTGCCTCAGCAGTGTTGATGTGTGTTCTTCAACCTTCTGTCTTGGTGAGGTTCAAGTCCATCAGGATACTTACTAAATTCCTGTCCCTTAACTCTCCTTCTGGACGGGAGCCTTTGTTGAAAGCTGGCTTCAGTCCGCCATCTTGACTCCCCTCGCTCCAATTTATTATAAACAAAATTCATTTGTTTCCTTTCCCTGGGGCTCACTTTCTAACCTGCTTTGCTGTTTACTCCTCCCTGTCCAGACCCTGACTTTTCAGCCATGGCCGGTCACGCTCGTTTATACCCCTTCTGCCTTTACTGCCTCGTCTGGTGTTAGTCTCCCTTTTGCTTCCTGCTTATTTTCTTTGCCTGCCTTAGACTGTATCAGTGCCTGCTTATTCTGGCTGTTGTGGTTGGTATTGGTGGCCTGGATCTTCTTGCCTGATGTTTGGTCTGCAGCTTCTCCTTATTTCAAGTTCATGACCTTTTGCTCTATTTCTGCTGTGAACGCTCCCTCTTATTCTTTAGCTCTGAGAAGCTTACTGGTCATGGGTCTCTGCACTTTTTCTCACCTTTTTCATGCCCTCCTCACCCACATATTTCCTTCCATTGTTCTTAGCTTCCTCTTTAGCTTTTTCTTAGCTAAATCACCACTCTCACTAATCACTCTTTGGATTCTTCAGACTCAGTTTCTCTCTCTCCCTGACATGGCTCTGTTTTCGCTACTTGACATCATCCACTCAGTGGCACATCCAACCTGGACCTCCAGATTCCAAGGGAGTGTTCCACCTGAAGCTAGTCCTAGAAATTCAGGAATAGAAGACATCAAAACCAGGTGGGTCGTGTTTCATGTTGCACTATAAGGCTGTCTATGAGGCTGTCTGCACCCCTTTCAGCCTGGACATAACCCACAGTCAGTTCCTCCCTTTATGGTCTTTTCATCTGCTCAGGGCTTCACTCTGAAAGGGCTGTAGGCTTTGACTCATCTCAGCTTTTGTTTTCCACCCTCAGTCCTGAACGAGCAGAGATTGAATGGAGGGGGATACAGAATTACAGTGACTGGGTCTGTTGTAGGTTTAGGTTTCTACTTGTTAATATTTTTGTCTCCTCAATTGCCAAGTGTATCCTCTCTGTTGTTTAACCGGATACTTGTCTATTTATAATTCTTGATTTCTCTTGAAATCCAAATTGGTGGTGGAGTGCCTGGCATGGGTAGAAGCATAAGTCTTTTTGGTGAGTAAACATGCGGTGCATATGTTTTCTTGATTATCCTCCTTTTCTGAACTATCTTGTTCCTGTTCTCTCTAATTCCCAACTGTACACATCTGCTTCATGGCTCTTTGATCTCATTCCTGCACTTGCTCCAGGAGCAAATAACTCCTGGATTTGCATCTGCCAGGTTAAGTCTTTCTCTGGAGCCTGTGGTCTATATTCCAACTCTCTACTGAGCACTGTAAGGCCTGCCAAAACCTCACATTAATACATGTAGTCATGATACTTCCCAGATCACCTTCAACCCAACTGATTCTCCTTTGAGTTGTATCACCATGGTACTTATACCAAACAAATAGACTTGTTTTCTTGATGAAACTGAGAAAATGACTTTAAATCACTTAGCATAGTGCCCAGCACATTGTGTGCACATGTTTACTATTACTATTATTATTATTATTATTATGGTTTTTAAAGACAGGGTCTCACTTTGTCACTTAGGCTGGGGCTCAGTGGTTATAGTGAGTTCAGCTCACTATAACCTTGAACTCTTTGGCTCAAGTAGTCCTGCCACTTCAGTCTTCCAAGTAGCTGGGACTACAGGTGCATGCAACCATGCCTCACTAATGTTTTATTTTTGTAGACATGGGGTCTGGCTATGTAGCCCAGTCTGGTCTTGAGCTCCCAGCCTCAAGTGATTCTCCTACCTCAGCTTCCCATAATTCTGAAAGTAATTTTGGTCAGTGCCACCATACTCACCTATTACTATTATTACCACTATTATATAAATGAACCAAAAGGCTTCTACCCTTCCATATTTGAATATCTGAAAATTCAGTGCAAAAAAGAGATTTTCTTAAGTCTTTACCAGTGATGCATTAACAATTGAAGCTAGTTTATGTCCTGAGATTAAATAAATGTAAGATACAAATAGAGAAATACTAAAAAAAAATTGTTGGAAATGTTTTGGAAATAGCATAAAGACCTCTATGTTTTCGAATAACCATTGGTTTGCAAAAGACTGGCACCTATTTGGTTGTGTGTTCTAAATACCAAATGTTTGTTGTTTTTTAAGTTGAAAGTTTAATGTCTAAGTGCTATTGAATTCAGTCAGCCTACCATTAGGATTATTTATTTACTCTAGCCTTGGAAGCTCAGTGCATTTTGGAGAAAAAAATCCACAACTACCCCTCCTCAATCAGTACATGGCAACTTAAATCCAGTAGAGAATAAAATTACCAAATTTAACCCAAATTTTAAAATAAAAATTAGAAAAAGGAAAAGCTAGAACATTCTTTGACTCTTTTATTTGAATTTTGATCTTAAGTTTGCGAAGTGCAGAGAGCATTCTCCACGGCCACCATCAAGGTCCTTCTTCTCAGTCAATTTTATTTATGTAGAATCTTTCATCAAAAGATCACAAAGAGCTGTCTAACCAGCTATAAAGAAACATAAATCAAAAAAGAAAATGAAATGCTCAAACAATAAAATTATACATTAGAGGCCCATTTAAAGCAGAGCATTTTAAGATGAGAGAAAAGTCTTGGCTGGAGTATACCGAATATAAGTTATAATGGGAAGCTATTTCATAATTTGGTGAAAAATGAATAAGGCCCACTTCTAATAGTGGAGAGCCTATTATTAGGAATGATCACTTGCATACCAGAGCTTTAATGAAGGGGGTGAAGAGTATAACGTGAAGTGGAATTGACAAAGTACAGAGGCGCTCTTCTCACTGCTCCAAGGAGGGGGAAAGAATATTCTATTTCAAAAGAAAGCATCATGCCGGAGTGGCATGCTCTTTAGCATGCACTCTGCCTGTTCCTAGTGAGCCTTTTTCAGAAGGCTCTATGCTAAAGTCCCACAGTACATATATAACATACATATCGTATTTATGATATACATTCACCACACAGAGGTCTCAAAGAAGCCAAAGGGATCTTTCAATCTCTGCTGTCATCTTTACTTGCTTCTTCAGCACAGATTAATTCAGTGTCTCCCCAAGTCTCTGGATTTCCAATTTATTGTCTGAAAATATTCATTTTAATGTCCACACACATAGGGAAAATATAAGAAACTTGTAAGACCATTGCTTTAACAAAAACCAGCGCAAGTCTTTTTAAGTCTACTTATATAGAAAAGGTAGAGATTTTTGAGACATCGGTCTTTTGTTTTGTTGGCCTTAAAATAAACATCAAGAAAGTGTTCTTTGGCACAAAGCTGATGACATTCAGATAGATTTAAGTGTGCTTTCTGAATTTTAGAATTCCAAATATGTCTAAGTTTGCTCAAGCTTGACTCTTCAAGTAATTTATCTTATGGTTTGAGGATTGTTTTTGCCAATTTTTGGTAAGAAAACTTATACACAGTGTGACATTAACACCTCTGTCAATAGTTACATTTCATGGTCAAAGGGATGTGTGTCTTTGCATGAAACATGTGATAAGTTTAAATAATAATGTTAATAGGAATAAATTTTAGTATTTTATTCATTTATGATTTAAAGAATATATGTTGTATTGTTATGTGCGCTCCTAGCAATTAAGAATTGTGAAGCAATGAACTAATCTGCATCTTAAGGAAGACGGGAGAAGCGGGAAGAGACGTGGGCATAGCATCGGCTCTTCCACCTCCACGGTCTTTCTGAATTGGTCACATTTGAACTAAGTCCCAAAAGAAGAAAATGGGATAGTTATATACACGAGGAAAGTAAGGAGCTCTCAGCAGAAGGAACTGAATGTGCACAGAAAGGAAAAAGATTCCAAGTTTGAGACACTGAAGGTAGAAGCTTAGTGAACACGAATGTCCTCATTGTGGTGGGAGTTGGGTAAAAATGAGAGTTTATGGGCCATGGATCAGTCAGGTTCTTGGTTGCAAACAGTGGAAAGTAGCTGCTGTGGTCTGAACGTTGACCTCCAAAATTCTGTGTTGCAAAGTTAATCTCCAATGCAACAGTTTTGAGAGGTGGGGACTTTTGGGAGGTGGGGCCTTTTGGGAAATGTTCAGGTCACAAGGGATCCACCACACGAATGGACTAATGTCACTACAAAAAGGCTTGTGTAAGTTGGTTCCCTCACCCTTGCCCTTCTGCCTTCCACCGTGGGAGGGTGCAGCAAGAAGGCTCACACGAGAGGCCAGCACTTTGATTTTGGACTTCTCACCCTTAGATCTGTGAGAAATAAATTTCTGTTCTTTAAAAATTGCCCAGTTTCTTGTTATAGCAACCTCAAGCACACTAAGATAGCAGCGATGGCTATCTCAAGTAGGAAATTATTTATTCTAATATAATGAACTACATTCGTAACGGATGGGAAACATGGAGAAATAGGCTTGGAAAATGAGCAGGGACCAAGAAGGATAAGAGGGGAAATGATGCCGTCAGGACTGTCAGCGTTCGGGCCCCCACTGGGTAGTTAGTGTTACTGATTAATGTCGACAAGAAGAATTTCTCAACCATCTCTGTAAGGTTATGGCCTCTCTCAGGATTCACAATTCCACCTGGAAGGGCCCAACTGGCTAAACGTAGATCATGGGTATGTACACAGTCGCCAGGTCGTGGAGAAGAAGTGCCTGGATCCTTGGATTCAGGAAGGCTTACAGAGTGGGGACATCTCTCTACACAGGGAGGGAATTTAGTTGTTGGGCTGACACTTGGCCACCAACTCGTAGAAAGCCATTTAGGTTTTATTTAGGTGCAATGGGAGACCAATAACTGGTTTTGGCAGTGTGGCGGCATACAATTTCTACGTTTTATATCAGCGGTTCTCAAACCTGTGGGTCGCGACCCCTTTTTAACAATGAAAATACATTGTGGCATTAGGAAGGTTGAGAACCACTGTTTTATATAAAGCTCCTCTTGACTACTGTTCTTGAACATATCTTGGGATAAACGAAATAATACTTCAATCTTTGTCATAAAGAACTGTCAGCACCAGATAGTTTAAACATAATGCCTATAATAGAATAATCTCTTTCATATAGTAGCTGGAACGTAAAACTTGGTTAACTAAGGTGTAAGAGCTTTGAATATTTTTTTTCTCTTAGGTTTTAACTGCCTTTAGCTTTCCATCCTTTCAAAGGCAGGAATTGAAGAGGGTTTAGGTATGACCTCTGCTTTGACCCTTGGGGACTAAAGCAGGAGATCAAAGAACAAAATGGGGCAATATAAAGCAGTAAAGCCCATCCAAAAACTTGGTGAGGTTTCAGTAAAAGTCAGAAATGAAACTGAAAAGATTCTTAAAAAAAACCCAACAAAGAATACAAAACTACAAACAAAGCATTTGGCCCCATAAACACTGGTATGTTAAAAATTGCTACACCTTCTGGGGGCAAGACATGATTGCAAGAGGGACTTTACCTAACAAATGCAATCAGTGTAACCTGGCTCATTGTACCCTCAATGAATCCCCAACAATAATAAAAAAAAAAAAATGCTACTCTTTCCCTTGTGCCTCCTCTGAAAGCATTTTGGAAAAGTAGAAATAATTTAAAATAATATTTTTTTTCCAGAGTCATAGATTTTTAAATCACCACAGAAAGGAAAATTCCAGTTGAGAAAGGGATGAAATTCACTGCCCATTAGTTTCCCAATGTGAATAAAGAAATCATGTGGAAGGGAAAAAGTCTCATTCTCTTTGATAGTCAGTGACATACTAGTAAAATTCAGGTAGCTACTATATTTTGAAAGCACTAGATTGGTAACCCTGATGTGATTTAATGAATTTGCTAAATGATTAATAAGTCATAAAACAGTCTTTTGGTAACAAAAATAAAAATTTCCCTGAATGTATTCTTGAGATAAAAATAAATGAGAAGCATTTAATAAGAGTAGCTCTTTCTAGAAAAGCAAATCAAGTTACAGTGTGTAATGTAACTCATCTCCCCCCAAATACACGCACACACACACTCACACCTGATTCCTGCAACAAATTAGTGCTTATTTGATCAATTTGTCAATTGCCCTTCAGACTGCAGTTTTAGAGCCGATTCAATTCCCATTCAGGAAGAGAAAGAGAGAGAGAGAAGACCCAATATTTGTTGAATGTCTTCTTAGTGCCAGGCACTGTGTTTGCTTTATACGAGTTTTCTCATTTAATCCTCATGGTAGCCTTCTAGGTAGTAATTTCTATTTGATAGGCAAGGAGATTAAGGGCTCAGAGAAGTTAAGAATTTTTTCAAGGTCACAGAGCTGATATGTAGGTAGAGCCAAGATTCAAAACTATTTTTGATTATCTCCCCAATTTATGCTCTTTCTGCTGCACCATGCAACTTCACAGAACACATGTACATTAAATTATAAAATTAGCTGCTATAATTTAAGGCTAGAGAGAATGCTCTATTAGCTCAAACCATATGAAAATTCTAATATTAGATTATTTTTGACATGCGAGACTAGAAATATAAATGTTCTCACTGAGAACATAAAAGTCTGAAAATGGCAGTAAATACTCCACTGCAAATAATGGGGAAATTAATTTTACATTCAGCCATTATCTGTTGAGAACATCATAGTTATGTAAACGAGAGTAGTGTGTAAATTTTAAAAATATTTGAATGTTTTTCAGCAACTGAGTGCGTAAAAAGTGACTTAGAAAGTGACTTGCAAGACAAAAACAATAATTTAAAGCACGAAAGGAGATAAAGTAGATAAATTGAATCTCTCTGATTTGTCTGTGATAACAGAGCATTACTATACATTTGGCGTGCTTGTGTAAAATTGGCAACTAAATTTCACTCGGACATAAAATATCAAACCCATTATGTTATTAAAATGATTATTTAAAATATGTTTCCATGGAATTATCAAGGTTGAAAACAAAAAATATTAGATAAATTTAAGGTGGAATGATTGAAAATTCTATTTAAATGCTAGAGGATAAACCTGTGAAGTACTTTTACTTTTCTGACCATGTGCATTAAATATAGCAGCTTTGAGTAAATCATTTATCCTGGTAAGACTACAAAATTCTTATATTCTGTAAAAAATTGATGGAGAATTTAAAATTTAAAATGCATACTTTCATATATCTAAAACTTTTTGAGATAATGAAGTATGTGGATTATTTGTATTAAGTTGGAATAAACATAACCAGGAAGTAACGTTTTGCCTTGTACATGAACTGGCACTCCGTAGATTTGAAGGTCAGTATGTTTTGGTTCTCGATCTCATCAGTTCCAAGTGGGAAATACGGATGCATTTCACTGGTGCATCAATTTTGGAAGAGCTCAGAGCAGATATTTACATTAATTATATAAAGAAAGTTTAAAATAATTAATCCATCAAAAGCGTATTCAAAACAGGCACGCTTCATGTTATTGCATTTCCCTTACGTGCATTGTGCTTCCTGGAAACTTCCTGGAAACTGCGTTTTCTGAAATTGAAGGTTTGTGGCAGGCGGCATCAGGCTGTGGGCTTCATTTTTACAACAGCATTAGCTCCCTTCATGTCGCTGTGCCATATTTTGGTAATTTGCACAGTATTTTAAACTTTTTCATCATTATTGTGTCTTTTATGGATTTTTGAACAGTGATTTTTTTTTTTTTTTTTTTGAGACAAGGTCTTGCTCTGCCACCTGGGCTAGAGTGCAAAGTGTAGTGGCATCATCACGGCTCCCTGAAACCTCTAACTCCTGGGCTCAAGCAATCCTTCTGCTTCAGCCTCCTAAGTAATTGGGACCATAAGCTAATTTTTCCATTTTTTGTAGAAACAGGGTCTCATTCTGGCTGGTCTCATACTTTTGATTTCAAGCAATCCTCCTGCCTTGAGTTCCCAAGTGCTAGGATTGCAAGCCTTCACCACTGCACCCCGCATGATCAGTGTGATCTTTGATGTAACTGTTTTGGGTACCACCAACTGTGCCCATGAAAGATGCCAAACTTAATCTATAAACATTACAGGTTTTCTGACTGCTTCACTGACAAGCTATACCCCCTGTCTCTCATCCTCTCCTTGGGCCTCTCTGTCCCCTGAGACACAACAATTTTGAAATTAATAATCCTATAATGGCCTGTTCAGTAAAAGGCAGAGGCTCGTATTTCTCACTTTAAATCAGAACCTAGAAATAAATAAACATAGCAAAGAGGAAAGGTTGAAAGCTGAAATAGGCCAAAAGCAATGCCTCTTGCACCAGTTAGCCAGGTTGTGAATTCAAAGGAAACCTTCTTGAAGGAAATTAGGAGTGGTATTCCAGTGAACACACAAATGATATGAAGACAAAACAACCTTATTGGTGATATGGAGAAAGTTGTAGTGGTCTGGATAGGAGATCAAACCAGTCACAATGTCCCATTAAGCCCAAGCCTAATCCAGAGCAAGGCCTTAACTCTCTCTAATTCTATTGAGGCTAAAAGAGGTGAGGAAGGTGCAGAAGAAATGTTTAAAGCTGGTGGATCTTAGTCTGTGTGGTTTAAGGAAAGAACTGTCTCTATAATATAAAAAAATGCAAGGTGAACCAGAGAGCTGATACAGAAACTACAGCAAGTTACCTAGAAAATCCAACAAAGATCACTGATGAAAATAGCTATACTAAACGGCAGATTTTCAATATCAAGGAAGCAGTCTTTTATTGAAAGAAGATGCCACCTAGGATTTTCTTAGCTACAGAGGAGAAGTGAATCCCTGGCTTCAAATGGCAAACTGACTTTCTCGTTAGAGGTGAATGAAGCTGGTGACTTTAGTTGAAGTCAATGTTCATTTACCATTCCCAAAATCCCAGGTCCCTTAGAAGTATGCTAAGTCTACTCTGCCTGCATTTTATAAGTGGAAGAACAAAGCCTGGATGACAGCATATCTGTTTATAGCATGGTTTGCTGAATATTTTTAAACCTATTATTAAGAACTGCTGCTCGGAAAAACATTTATTTCAAAATCTTATTGCCCAGTGATAATGTACCTGATCCCCCAAGAGCTCTGATAGAGATATACAGTGAGATGAATGTTGTTTTCACGCCTACGAACACAACATCCTTTCTGCAGCCCATGGATCAAGGAGTGATTTCTACTTTCAAATTTTATTATAAACAAAATACATTTTTAAGGCTATAGCTACCATAGATAGTGATTCTCATGATGCATTTGGATAAATTAAGTTGAAAATCTTCTGGAAAACATTCATTGTTCCAGGTGCTATTAAAGGCATTTGTGATTCATGGGAAGACTTCAAAATATCAACAGAGATAAGAGTTTGGAAGAAGTTGATCCCAACCCTCATGGATAACCTTAAGGGTTTCAAGACACTCATGGAAAAGGTTGCTATAGATGCTGTGGAAATAGTAAGAGAACTAGAATTACAAGTGGAGCCTGAAGATTGTAGTTGCTATCTCATGATCAAACTTGAACTTGAATGGATGAGAAATTGATTTTTGTGAATGAGCCTCTCCCCCCTCAAAAAGGTGATTTCTTGAGATGGAATCAACCCCTGGTGAAGATGCTGTTAACATTGTTGAAGGATTTAGAATGATTCATAGCTGAGTTGATAAAACAGTGGCAGGTTTTGAGATGACTGACTCCAGTGTATAAAGAAATTCTATAGTTGTACTATGGACAAAATGCCATCAAACATCATTGCATGCTAAAGAAAAATCTTTTATGATAGGAATGATCAAATCTAGTGGAAATCTTTGTTATTGTTTTAAGGAATTACTATAGCCATCCAACCTTTGGCAAATTCGACCCTGATCAGCCAACAGCCGTCATCTTTGAGGCTAGACCCTCCATCAGCAAAAAATGATCATCAGCACTTTTTATTAATAACATCTTCTTAATTAATATATATACATTGCCTTTTTAGACACAATGCTATTGCATAATTAATAGACTACACTATAGTATAAACATAACTATTTTATGCATTGAGAAAAAAATTTCTGTGACTTTCTTTATTGCAGTGGGCTAGTATTTTTGAGGTGTGCCTGTACATACTGTGTGTCATCAGGGATTCAGAGATTAGTAAGCCATTTTACAGAAGTTTCAAGGAGCTAGATTATGAAAATGTGGATCCCTTTGTTTTTTAAAAGATACATGGTTTTGATTATAGTCAGGAAGTGACAGAACTCATTGGAGACATATTGTTGGCACATTGTAAAAGCTCAGGAGATGCTGACTCTTGATGTTATTATATCTATTGCTTATAATATGAGGATACATTAGTTTTGGTGTGTGGACTACAGCAAGGGTCTCAGCATTGCTTCCTCCCAAATTAAGTCCCATTATGACTAGAAGAATCTGTAGCAGAAAAGGCCTTAACATGCAAAAAATAAAACAAAATGGACTTTTATTTTTTCTAGAGTCGAAACACATGAAAACACCATTAATGTTGTATGGTGTAATATAAAACAAAGCATTGTGATCACCGTTTCCAGCAGAAGATGCTTTTGCATAGTGGACTTGAGACAGAACACACTTATGTTTTGACTTTTTTTTTTGTGATTTTTGGCCAGGGATGTGTTTGAACCCACCACCTCCGGCAATGGGACTGGCGCCCTACTCCACACTTATGTTTTGTTCTGGGATGACTTGATGGACAGGTCACTTAAAGAGACTGGAAAGTAGTCAGAATTTGGCTTTGAACACATGCTGGAATGACTTCTGTGTGTCCAGTAAAATGTTTGCCTTTGTTATATAAGACTCACTTTTAACATTACTTTCTTCCAACCTACAAGTATAGACATAGTTTATATATATGCTTTTTAAAACTTTTGATGTTTGATATGAGACATTAGACAACTTCCTGAATTTATGTCCTCCCTGAATGATTTTGGAAACCAGAAAGGACTGGGGATTCAGAGCACACGGCTCCCAGTGCGAGCAGAGAGATGCCACTGAGCTCCCAGAGGCCAAGTCTGGGATGCTTAGCCTTCCCCAGCACAGTGAGCACTGGGTGCTGCCACGGGAACCACAGCCAGGCTCCTGGGGCATCCTGGAGTACAGGATTGGGAATGTTTCCCTTCGTCACACACTGCCCTTAACTCCTGGCTCAGGACCACTTGTAGGAATTTTCAGGTCAGTGCTTGAGAAATTCTGGCATCTTCTGTTGTCTCTCTTCTGGGGTGATACTCTGCTCTGTGAAAGGTTTCTGAGAACCCTCAGTCGGAAGTTAATGGCCTTAATGTGGTGGAAAATTGGGTTGAGTATATTCTTGTTTGTTGCTGTTTTGACTTCAGTGGAAAACGATTTCCTTTGTCAGATCCTGGTTTCTCTCTAGGAACTTTTACGCCAGCGTCTTCCCGCGTTGTCACATCATGGCACATGAGGAAATGGCAATGTCTGTGTATTGCACTTTGAGGTGAAGTGCTGCGGCTAGTCCTAGCTAGAGGTGACCGAAGTTGCCCGGCCTCTCTGAGAACTGAGTGGGTCTGTATCCTCAGCATATCTATTCACAGCTTAGAGGCTGGCATTTTTGTTTTCGGGAAACTATGTTATTACATAGTGAGCAACCTCAGCTTGTAGTTATATTGACCAATGCACCCATACACCACACCCCGTTCAATGTATTCTCTATGTATTAATTTACTTAATCTTTTTAACAACTCCATAAGATATTTGATATTCCAATATATAGGAGAGGAAAGAGAGGCACATGAAGAATAGGTCATTGGCCAAGTTCAAATGCTATGTCACAGGAATCGACAGAACCAAAATTTGGACCTGGGCAGCCTGGCTCCAGGACTGTACTCTAAACTACTACATTATATTGCCGAAGAAAGCAGTGGTAAGCAGGAGGGAGAACTAAGCCAACAAACTAAACCAATGCTAGAGACCCAAGTGTTTGGGTCTCTAATGACTTGAAAAGATTTTTGGCAACAGAAAAGTTTTGCCAGTCAGGGATACAAAAACTATATCCTTTGATTTTTTGAGCATGAAGCCATTATCCTTCAAGAAGAAGCAGAGATTTGGCACAGGAACTCTTTTATACAATGGTCCTGGTTTCAAGATGGAAGGAGGGTCCTCAGGCAATCAGGAGCCTCAGATAAGAGGGAAACAGAGGAAAGTGTTAGGCACTCTTATTATCCTAATTAAAGATGAAGCATTGTGAGTGATAACCCACACAAGGTCACACAATTGGAGGTAATACAGACAGCATTTGAACTTGGGAAATCTAGCTATGTGGGCAATTCTACCATATATTAATATCTGAAGAGTTCCCCTGGTGTAAGATTCTTTTAGAAGAAACGCTGTGGTCCCTTAGTCAAGAGAAAATGCTGAGATTTGGGCTCATGAAAGAGTTTTCTGATGCCCATGGGTCTTTGAGGCACAAATACTCATAAAAGAATGGGGGAGCTGGTGGGAGGAAGGAGAGATGAGGGCTATGGGGTGGTTTAAAGACAAATGAATTAAGGTCTAGGTTTTAGGAGCCTTCAAAGAAGTTGGGATGGGGCACAGAGGATTGAATCACTCCACTGGAAATGGAGGGTCTTATATTTAGAAGGTCAGTGCAGCCCTGGCCTGACCTCTCAGAAAGCTTCCTGTTGCAGAGGAGACACAGGTGAGGGGAGGGGAGGCTGGGTGGGACTGGCACATTCATTTTATCCAGCTGCTCTGTGTCCATTCATACGGATTCCTGGGCTTAAAAATTCTGCAAGTGTGTGAGTAAGACCCCAGGTGACCTAAAGCCCATTTCTAAAAAACTCAAGGGGAGATGAAAATTTGTCCTTCTCTTTCCCTTCCCAGAAACTGCCAAGCAGAGGGCACCATCAAGAACCCTGCAAGTGCTGCCCATGTGCTCCGAGTGGACAGTGGACAGCCGTTGATGCCAATGAGGGCGTTGTAGGAACTTCCTAGGGCAACAACCAATGGTTTCAAGTTCTGCTTTTCAAGCTGTTCTATCAGAACCAGCTTTCTGTGGACCCGAAGGAACTCACAGAAATTGTGATGAGGGGTCTTTTCGTCATATGGACCAAGCCTGTTTTTGGAAAGGTTCATTTCTTTCTACAGACATTCAGAAAAATAAAAGTTGATTTAACTTTGAAACACTATGTTTCCCCTTGGGAAGTTCCTACACAAATTATTGTTATCAGTTCTTTAAATAAGACTTTTTTTTTTTTTATAGTAAGTGTAACTGGAGTTCTGTGATTGACAGCAAGCTTCCTGAGCAGACACTCTGTTTTGGGAAAGAATACTGGGGAAGATATATACTTTTTGACATTTCCAGGAGGCCTCGCTGTGTGAATTATTGCTGAGCAGTCAATGGCTGCCACATTTGTTTACACCATTCCTGCACTACCAGTGTCAAATTCATTGTTTGTAAAGCTCTTTGGGATAATTTGTATATGAAGGATTCGATATAAAACCAATGTTTATTCCTTTTCATATTATGCTTTCGGAGCCTGACACATAAGGGTGCTTTTATATGCAGCATGCTGGAAATTAAGCACTCGACTCCTATTAACATTGCCAGCAACCAGGCTCTTGGCTTCTATCTGAGGCAATGAAAAGGGGCTCACAGGTGTGCAAGTAAATTGAAACAGAGACAGGGTAGAACTCAGATACTTATTCAGCAGTTGAAAGTTTTATGGTCAAGAAGGCTACAAATAATGTGAATTACTTTACTGAGCATTTGCTAGAGAAATGGAGCTTAAACCACCTCCTTTATTTTATTTGTGGATACTGTGTGTGTGTGTACATGTGTGTATAAATAACAAAATGTCTGTTTTCAGCATCTTGTTACCTGGAAATTTCCATTAGTTGGCATGATAATGATTCATTGAGAACATAATGCTATTAATCTACATCATCAGCCAGAGAGGCTAAAATGCCATTAGCCCTTTCAGATCTGAAGGAAGACATTAAATTTAGTCTTATTTGGTCTTGATGCTTATCACTTTTGAGTCCTGTAAGATAGATAATTCCTGTGACATATGTGCAACTTCCCAGACAAAATGTAGGATTATCTAAAAATATTTTACATTTACATTGAATAAAGGAATTTACCCTGAAAGTCCCACAAACACACATAATAGCATATCAATAGCTCACATTCTTTAAAGATAGACAGAGTAATAAATTGCGCTTATTCTTTTAGATATTATATGTAAATCTATACATACATGTAGGTGTGCACATGCATATGACGTCTGACAATTAATTTCATGAACTCATCCTGGAAAAAGTGCTACATACCTCATTGCTGAATATCCCTGTAGTCAACTTCAAAGCATTCCCCTTGGGAAGCAATGCACCAATGCCAGTGCCTAGTCCACCCTTCCAAGCTATTTTGAACTCTTTTTCTGGAATGGCCATCAGAGCTATTGACATGTTAACCTTGATGTTTTGGACATCATCAAAATGTCTTCTGTTCATTATTTCCTTTATCTTTGGGTAAAGAAAAAAGCAACTAGGGACCAGATTATGTGATTGTGGAGGGTTTTCCAATACAGTTATTTGTTCACTGGCTAAAAAATCCCTCACAGACAGTGCAGTGTGGGTACATTGTCCTGACGCAAGAGCCACAGCTTTCTCATGCTAAGATTTTTAGTTAAGAATTTCATAACTGTTCCTCTATTGATGTTTACTTGGTCTGCTATGTTTCTCACAGTCAGCCAACTATTTTGACACACAATTTGATGATTTTTTTTGCAATGTTTTCATCAGTTCTGCTCATGACTGGCCACCCTGACCTCTCTCTATCAATGATGCCTTCAGTTCCCTCAGAAAAAAAACATTTAATCCATTTGTATACTGCCATTTTCTTCATGGCATTGTCTTCATAAACTTGGAATAACATGTCCCTGCTTTAGCTTCCACTTCTATCCAGTTTAACAAGAAGCTTAATATTTTTTTGTTGCTCTAATTCAAGCTCTGACATTCTTGCAACGGCACACGAAACCATGCAACAACAATAACGAAATCACTGAGCGAGCCACCACTGCACTTCAACACAACCACAGCTGTGAGACGCTGACGCACCAAGGTGATGAACCTTCCTGACTTGTTTGTACAGTGGTGCCACGTAGTGAAGAACTTAATCATCAGACCTTTCTATATATGACAATTTTGTGGCTTATTTGTGACACTTAATAAATCCAAATGCTGTTGATTTGAAGCTTGCAAAATTATAGCCAGTCTTTTTTACTATGAATCTATAATAATTATTAGAAAACCCATTGGTTATTATGCCATTGATAATACAGCAGCTGGGTGGTGTCAATGGATTGCATATAGTGACTACAGGAATTTAAAGTTCTCATCTGTCACGTCCAGAGTGTGATCCCCAAAAGCCCTTCCACGGCGTTGGATTCTGAAGTCTGTATACAATGTTAGTTTCTCATGTCTCAGTGATTTTAAGGTAATAGATTCTGATTTTCCCATGATGACCCTTGCAAATGACCCTATTTAACTTATATGACTCAAAAGTTCACAAACCTCATCTGCCTGTGGGTTCGAATGAGTTCACTTATTGATGCTATAATCACAATGGTTGCGTGACTTTGCGAAGTCATTTAACCTTTTAAAAACCTGTTAGCTCATCTGTAAAGTGAGGATAATAATAGGACCAATGTCATTTTGTCTGCAGAGTAAAGGACACGATCCTTGGAAAGCCTACAGCAGAGTGCCCAGCACATAAGACCTTAAAAAGAAATAGTACTAATATGGACATGATTTTATTTATTGATTCATTTGCACTCTATTTTTTAAAAGAGGATTTGAGATGATAGAATAACAACCAAAGGTAGATCGGGGATTACATATTAACTTTATTTCCAGTAAAGTTTCTTTAGAGCAAAATATCTGAAAAGTAAATGACAATCATTAGAAGAGCAAGAATTATTTCAAAAACTCAATCCAAATACATCTTAAAACATTGAACCATTTAATGTGTTTTTTAAAAGTCAGTCAATTTCTGTATTTTGAAGACAAATTCAGTTTTAGAGTTCTTTCTTGCCTGCAACATGACTAAAATATAGAGTTTTCATTTTTCCATCAGACTGAATTGCTATCAGATTTTTGTAAACCATCCACTCTGTAAGAATTCTTTGTTCTGGAAAAGGCATGTGCTGAGGAAAACTCAGCAAGACCACACTGCCTGTCCTTTGAAAACTAGCACTTGATAAGAGCGTTAACTTGAGATGTAATTCCACTTAGTAAAGGGATCATTGAGCAGAATGGATGCAATGATTACACCATAATTACACACTGCAGCTATAATTATTTTGCAAAGGAAAGGTACATATAACAAATAAAGAAAATATTTAATCATAGGCATACAGAGGAAGAAAAATCTATTACCCAGAATGAGTAAAAGGAGAAGGATCAAAATGCATGAAAATCAATAGAAATAAAAGCAGTTTGGAAATGTTTATGTTGAAATAATTGGAAAAATAGAAAGCCTCAGTTATGATTCACCAATCACAGCAAGACTTTAGACAGGATATTTTATAGTGTAAAAATTAAGAAAACAGGAGGTGGCACCTGTGGCTCAAAGGAGTAGGGCAGCAGCCCCGTATGCCGGAGGTGGTGGGTTCAAACCCAGCCCCGGCCAAAAAAAAAAAAAAAAAAAAAAAAAATTGAGAAAACGGAGGGAATAAGTGTTTGTTGAATGAATGAATCCGTTAAACCTAAGTGATTGAAGATGTCAGAAACCTTTAAAAAGTACACTATGCTAACGTGAAAAACCCACCAAATTAAGATGCGAGGTTTTGTATAAAGCTCATTTTACACCTTATCTTATATATGACTTTAAGCTAGTTGCTTATGTCTTTGTTTTAAGAACAACAACAACAAACAGGGAATAGTAAGCCATACTGATATTTTGAAAATAATTAGCAATAAAGATCTTATAAAAAGAGCTATTAGATAATGATAGAAAAGGGAAACAGGAATCATTCATGGTTCTAGAGATAATATATTGCTCTGTCATCATCAGGAACAGAAGAATTTTTTTTTTTTTTAATAGACAGGATCTGACTATGTTGCTCAGGATAGAGCTCAGGGGCTGTTCAGAGGGGCAGTCATAGGGTGCTGCAGCCTTGAACTCCTGGGGTCAAGCTTTCCTCCTGCCTTTGTCTGCCATGTAGGGACAGTAGGCCTGCACCACTGTGCTGGCTCCAGGCAGGGAAGGCATCACTACTGAGGCTGGTTAACCTCGAGAACCAGTGGTTGGGCCAGAGAGAGGGATGTGGAGAGGAAGAGGTGCCGAGCATGGAGTACAGTCAGCAGACTGTCAGAAATCAGAAAGTGCAATGTGGAGTGGTGGGGAGTGGGTCTCTGGGGCTTGTACATAGATAGCACTGTGACAGGCTAGAGAAGGGTGGACCGTCTAACCAGGTGACTGGGAAAAGGATAATTTGATTTGAACGAGGAAGTCATGATTCAATGTCTAATGGTCCATTTTTTTTTTCATAATTATGACTTGGAATCCCAAATACCTTTCAAAATATTTTAGTTGTGGGTCTCAATAGATCCAAAAAGTATGTGTAAAAATTTGGATACTGCTTAGTTTAATTATTAGGGTTTTATCTGCACCAAGTTTCATTCTAAAGGAATAAGGAATTTTAAACCAGGACAGAATTCTGATCTATGGATGACAAAGAGTTAGTTGCCAATAGATAACCGTTAGCTTCCAGATCCCTCTAGAGTTTCACCCACCTATGAAGCTCCCATTATTTAAGCTGGCATCACTTTGCCTGATCCCTGGAAGTTGTAACCTTGTTCCAAAGGGAGCCATTTAGTCAACAGTGGAAGTCACTTCTGCAGATCCTGTTAATGTCATTACATGCTGGCAGTTACCACATTCAATAAAGCCAACAGGATTTGTATCCCTAAAGCAATGATAGAAATGACTTTACAGATATCTCTGCCGCCCTGTGCCCTGTGGCCATTATCCTTTAACTTCCTCAGATGAAGAACACACAGCTAACCTCTTGTATCTCATGATTTAAAAAGTCTGTCCACCCTAGAAAGAAGAAAAGCACACCTGCTGCTCACGTCTCCCGCATTTGATGAGGCTGGGGAGCCGACAAAATTAGAGCTTCACTGTGGCTCCTTCTGGTGTGTAGTCGTTTTACAATTTGCCAATTTCTTGCAGTGCTTCGGATTGCTACAATCTTATCATTTTCAAAAACTCATCATTACTTGTTCTCTCACTGTAGATCATTTGTAGTTATGAGGAAAACCTCCCTCTGCTTTTAATCTCATACTGGGGTAGGGTTTCACATTTTATGTTTCAAGTGCACTTCCACAAAAGAGAAATAAATAGGCATTCTGATTCTGTCAAAATCAGAATGCTATCATAACTTTTTATCTTTTACCACTCTAAACTCAAGTGTAGGTGGAGAGGCATTTTCTTTCTCTCAGGCCAAATTGCTATTAAATATAAGTGTTGAATTTGGATTGACCAAGCTAAGAGGCAAAGAAGCTAAAAAGGGCTCCTGGATCGTCTTTGTCATCAGCTACAGTGTCCACATAACAGAGAAATAGTTCTGAAAGCGATTAAAAAACCATATATATACATACGTGTGTGTACACCTGGGTATAATATTTATGTGTGTGTTCGTATACATACGTGTATCTCTCTTTGGCTATCTCTAAAATAGTTACAAACCTAAAAGTTACCTGAATAGGTGGAGGCTATGACGTGAGCTATGGCAATTCAGGTATAACAATAACAGAGATAAAGGAACGCAGACACAGAGGACTTCAAATAAAAATTTGCCCTTCTGCTGGAAGTTTCACTCTGGGAAAGTACAGCACTAATCTGATGCATTCTTCATCCATCAGGTAAAAATTAGATCCTACAGGAAATATGAGGCTACAGCTATTGAGAAAACTGGGGTATCCCTTTCACTTCATGGACATGACCCCACATATTTGGCCCTGTTCAAAAAATTTCTTTGGGGGTAATCTAGGGATGTCATAGGCCACAGTGAAAGAAGTGTGTGGGGGCGGATTAGGAAGGTCTGTAGTGGGTCTCAGAGGGTGATCTTAGAAGAACTATTTTGTTTTATTATTTTTATTGATAAGGAAGAATAGTCAGGAAAATTAATAAAACTGTAGGAAAAAATTATTGTACATCCTAGAGTTTTAGTATGACGAAGGGCTAGAAAACTGAACATTGTGGTATAAAATTTGCTTTGTGAAAGTAATGTCTTAAACCTCAGAGACAATATAGATCTGATTCTCTCACCAAAGACTGCGAAAGGGCAGCAACTTATGCAAGATCAGAGGTTTTCTGTGGACGAAAGTCCGATGATTTCAAATGAGTAAGGGGTGGAGGCATTATGTGACAGCCAATAAGATGGTGGTTGCTGCCCAGGACCTCCCAGATGAATTCTGGATCTGCACTAAACGTGGGGAGAAGGGCATGTCTCCAAAGTGTGGGTCATTACGAGAGTTTTGAAATACATGAACATTAAGAAACATAAATCCACATGGAAAGAAACAAAAGAAGCCCTCTCAGCAACACCAGTCATCTGAGCAAGTCGAAACTTGCACAGGTGAATCAGAAAAGACCCTGTCAACTGTGTTCTTGGAAGTGAAATAATGGACTGTACCACCGTCCGCCTCAGAACTTTCATAGTGCGTATTACAGTGACAGGGTCTTACAAACTGGAGCAGTGACTTGGTGAAAACACAAAACTAAAACAACGTATGCGAAACATAAAACCTTTTAACAGATATTTGAAGGAAGAATAAACAAAAGCAATATATGCTTGCTTTGACTTGACATTGTAATATTAACTGGGAGAACACAGAGTCATCTAGTTTCTGCTTTGCGTCACCATCCAGAAGAATGATTTCTGAAACGGAGGTGGCAGAGTCAATACTACAGTGAGGAACTGAAGGGGATGAGAAGCCAGTCTCTCACGTTGGGGTGGGTGGTGTACAGCAATTGGAAAGAGCTTGCGATCCAGCCCAGTTCAACTCCTATCCATTTTGACCACACCCCATGTAACAGTCTGCTAAGCATAGTGAGATATTCAAAGGGAGCGTAACAGTCCAAATGCTCCTGGGGCATGCCTCCTGCCCACACGTCGGAGGGGTCCCGTCGGAGGTGGGAACTGGTTGGTGTTGGGAACCAGCAGCTGTTTGCCCTCTCGTATGATTGTAATTTGGTGTTTATAAATCAGCAGCTGGCTGCCTTTTCCTATACAGATCCTCTGTCTTGTGGTAATGTGGTAATAAATCACATACTTCTTTTGTCTGCATTGTTTAGTAAAGTCAGTAGCTTTTAAAATTTCTTTCAAGGGGAGGATTTTGTATTGTTGTTATCAATGCCATCATGCTCAGGTGCATTCCGTGATGGACGTGATGTTGCAGACTCCAATTTTCCTCTATTTTTACTTCTACTTGGGCAGAAAAGTCTAAAGTTTAATCTTCAAGAATCTGAGATAAATGGCCCAGAATCTTAGCTTGATTATTCTGATTGGCCATTAATTTGATTTCTTCATTGTAGATAAGGATTATTTGAGAAGTAAATGAAACAAAACCCAGGAAGAAATGATACACTTCAATTCTTCAGTTCAATACCTAGCTGGATAGGAAGACTTCCATGTCCAGTTAGACTGAGAAGGTGCCATGTGAGTGTATGAAACAATGAATAAACAGTACAGAAAAGCAGAGGCCATTGAGCTTTATATCTCTGCCCAGCTGCGGCCTTACTCAGAATTTATGGTTATGCCAGCCTTTGCACCTTCAAAGCATCTTCCCAAGTATTTTAGGATTCTCACATAAATATTGCTGCAGTAAGTATCATCAACATTTAGTAGCTGTTTTTCAAGAATAGCCAAGTGACATTATTATGGTTTGTCATCAAACCAGGGGAGGTGTGGAGGCCAGAGTTGATCACTGCAGATAAAGATGATATTTGTACAGATATACACAGAGTTATGCCAAAGAATGTGTATGTGTTAACACAGTAGCAGCAAATCTTCAATATATTCCATCAAGTATCCCCAACGAAAGAGGGGGGTGAATTGTATTTACCACACAGGTAAATTTTTTGAAAATTTACCTGTGTAAATTTACCTGTGTAAGTATAAGTACCTTATACGTATTTGAAAAAACTTGCCTAGATGTTGTGTTTAAAAATGATTATAAAATAAACTAATATTTTCTCCTTGTCCATTTCTCGGCTGTCTTGAGAAATTATCGGTAGTTCTCATATTTTAGTACATGTGAAGGTGACGTGGGACGCTTATTAAAAACATGAACTTCTGGTCTTAACATTCACCCCTCTTCTCCAGATCCTGATTAGGTTAGCATGAGGCAGGGTCTGAAGAAAAATACCCCAAGGGATTGTTTCTGTTTGGGTGACTCAAGTTCTTTGAGAAACTTGGCTCTGGGAAGCAGCCCTGTGGTGTCCCACTACCTCACTTGGAGAGGCGTCTCTTTAAAGGCGCTAGAATTATTCACTGCAGAAATGAATATCTGCTCTCAGCTTCCTTGGTCATTCCTGACCATCACTCATCCTGTGATCAGCCAAGACTCACCCTCTGACTCCCGCATTTTCACTAGAAAGCAATCCCTCAGCCAGGACCTGTACTCAGGGGACTCATCTTCAAATTCTGTTCGTCCTTCCAGGCTCTCAAATACTGCCTTCTCCACAGAGTTGGTTCTTCTCCACGCATTTAATTGCCATGACTGTTTTCCTGACCTAACTTTGTGTTTGTCTTGTTTATATACATGTCTTGTCCCTCCTAATTGAGTCTGAATTCCACAAAGGGAGTCCCCGTCGGGCAGTTTCTGAGTCTCTAGCAGGACATTCTGTGTTCCTTTGATTGCAATAGCTGCTCCATTAACACTGACGGGAAGGCTAACTCTACGAGCTGGTATGTAGAGTTGTGAAGAACACAAAATCAGAAGAAGCAATAGCTGTTTCCTAGTTCCAGCAATGAGGTGATCAAAACGAGCATGTTCCTCTTCTTTAGAGGTATTTCTCTTAATCAGATGGAAAGAAAATCTGGAAGTGATTACAGCAGCAATCCAATGAAAAATGGATCGTCGACTATATTATACAAAGAGCAAACCCTAGTGTAAAGTATTGAATTCAGGTACTTAGTCATGTATCAATGTTGTTTAACAATTGCACTGCAAGATGCCAATAATAGGGAAACTAGAAGGAAGGCGTTTGAGGGCACGTACTGGAGCTCTATATTTTCTACTGAATTTTTCTGTAAACTTGAAACTGTCCTTCAAACAAAACCTATTAATTTTGAAAAAAAAAATTAAAAAATGGGTATTTGGTAATAAAAGAGGGAAATGAATAAAGTGAAATTGTAAGAAGTCAATATAATAAATATTAACTGAATTCGCCCATGATTTGTCATGAGTACTATCTCAAGAGTAGAAAACCAAGGCCTGGCTTGCCATGGTTGTGAACACTCTTTCTTGATTGTTCCTACATAATTTTTTTAAAGAATTCCTTGAACTCAGCTGTATTATGAGTGAAATGAGATATTCCCATTTGGAAACATGTAATAGAACACAATGACCAATAAGGTATGAACCTTGTAAACAATGCCTAAGATTCACTTTGTTACGAATTAGAGCAGAAGTAGTAAAGCAAATGTGCACATGTACATTTATGAATAATATAAAAGCTGAGGTGGATGGAGCTTGTAGGGAGGATATATTCTACCAAGGACTTTCTAGAGTACTTTCATTGGAACGAGGAGACATGGTATACTATCACCCATTTATGTTTTGACAATAAGAGTGACAAGAGAGAAAGAGGGAGAGAGAAAGCAAGCTTTTAGAGCTGGGCTTACACATATTTTGCAGCTCATTTTAAAGGAAAAAATAACAAAATAGCAATTTTCAATTTATGTACAGTATAAGTATCTAAATGATTCAATGTAGCATATCCTATTGTAAACTCCGTCAGAATTATGCAGTCAGCACAACTTGCAAATTTGAATTGTTTTGTTTTAACCTTCATCAGGGTTCTCCATTTAGTATTATAGCAATCCAGGATCTGCCTTTATTTTGTTGCTAAGCCATTTTCACATACATTAATATATATAAAATTATATATGCTTCATATGCATTTCTCTAGAAATAGAAAAAAATACGGCTGCACCTCGTAAATGTTTCTATTTAGCTTTGCCTTTCCCTATTGATATGGAGAATACCATGCGTAATTTCATGAAGGTGCTTTGTGTCCACACTTGAACAAGGTAGGGCAGTTGCAGGCGCTCTCAGGCAAAAGACACGTAATTGGCTCGGGCTGACCCTTTTCAGAAACCTGCTCAGCATCATAGCACAGCACAACACTTCTCAAAATTTAATGTGGAAGAAAACCATCTGGGATCTTATTAAAATGCAGATTCTGAGTTGGTGGGGCTGGGGAGGGGCCTGAGATTCTGCTTTTCTAACAACTCCCCTGTGGTTCTGATGCTGCCTAGCAGGGCCCAGAGGGGCTGCCCTGTACCTGTTACATGGCCATGGCCACTCCAGAGATGGGGGGGAAGTCTGAGTGTTTTCACTGATCCTTCCCGAAGCAGGAAGGATTTACACCCTGTTTCTCTCCCACCTCTGTCTACAGGGCAGCTGGAGATAAGGAGTTTGTGTGACTACCTCTAGGTCCCTGCGTGTCACAGCACACAGCATGCATAAAAGAGATTGTGTGTAGCCAGGTAATAAATAACCACCATCAGAAAGGAAGCTTTTTCCTTTCTCAGAAAAATAAATTGAGGACAGTAAAACTGGCGTTTGGTTATTTTAAATGCTAAATGAAGTGTTCTTCGTGATCATTTTTAAAAAGGTAAGTGATGGTGAACTGTCAATTAAACTAGATATTGTCATGTGTGTAAAGACGATTTCTCAGGGGTTCATCACACTAGAATCCTCTGCCCTCTGCAAAATTTTGTGACTACGCTTTTTACAAACAACATGGAATACTTTATGTGGTTGTTTCTTCCATAAATATATTGAGCACAAACAGACTGGTCAATTCATTCACAAAGATTGTGCACAATTCTAAATTTTCCTGGCATAGAAACGATTCAATCTGTAAAAGCACTTTGCTGAGGAGCTAAAGTTGGGGTCAGGGAGGGGTGGGGAGAGTGAGAATAATGGGAAGAAAAAGCCAGCTTCAGCTGAGGGCACTCACTCCGGAGGAGGAAACGTGTTCTGCTCCCCAACCTTGCAGGTAGCATGTTTGGCTGCCACGGGAGCACATTATTTGTTCTTTTTCCCTGACACTGAACTAAAGAATGCATTGTGGGAAAACCCATCCTGACATATGACACAGTGCAAAGGAAGATCACAGCGTGAGGCAGCATCAAGGGGTTGACATGGCCTTGATGCACTCGGGCACAGCACGGGGTCGCCGGGATGAGTGGCTCTTCCAACGGAAGCCCGGGTGCAATTTGCACAATTCTCCTGAGAGCTCTCAGTGCAGCCCCAATCCCCTGTAAACTGGGCCAAAAAGAAGAGCAGAGACCCTGCCCCCCGCCTGGAGACACACAAAGGGAGGCATTTCAAAAGGGCTTAGTTAAAAGGAGGAAAAATTATACACAAATATTAGAGGAAAATTGGAATGGATTTTTAAAAAGAGTCTAACAGAACACGAGCAAAGGGGCTGGGAAGAAAATCCAAAGTGTGGGGAAACTGGGTAGGGAAGCACTCATATATCAAAGCGACGTGTTAAACTTCCTTCTCTTCCTTTTTAAAAATTTTCTTTTTTAGAGAAGGACCCTTGGGAGTGCTACAAGTGAACCTGATTTGTTTAAAGTATTTTCTTTCCTCTCACTCTTTCAAACCTTTTAGCAGTTGTCCCCATCTAAATGAAAGTTTGTATTTTTTAGAACAGAGTGAGAGGACATGCCAGCCCAGTCGGTGTTGCCTACTATTCTGTGTCTGGGCAGTGGACCCGCCTCCACCCGTTCTCCCTCACTGCTCCTGCTTATCATAATATGCCACTTTTGGTTCATCAAATTTACATTTCAAAATTTCTGTATTGCTGCCGTACATTAATTATTAATCTTCCACCAGTCCCTTCTGTAGAAGCATTTTACACTTTGATTTCACTATCCAGTCTGAGCAAAATTAGCTTTAATCATGACCCTTTCTCGTGGGTTTTTTCCTTTTCTCAGCCTATGAAGAATTCACCCTCTCCGTGTGCTAGATAAGTATTTACAGCAAGCTCATAGATTTTTAAAAGCAGCCTAAAAAAATGATGGGGGCTCAGAAAAACCCTTGTTTTCCAGAGACATTTTGACCACTCGGGGGTTAGGATATAAAGAAGGACTTTACGAAGATTTAATTAGGGTTAGGAGTGTAAAAAATTAACCCGTTTTCTTTTGACCCAATTGACCACTTTCCTGCTGCCCACGCCAACCCAAAGTGTCGGACCAATTGTTTGTGTGAACCCTGCCTCTGATGGAGTCTTCCCTCTGCTTGGAACCTTAGAGTTTGCTTTAATGTTGCTTATTGACTTCATATCACACTGAATCAAAAGAAACAGGTAAGACTTAACTGTTTCAAGTTATAGTCAACATAACTTCCTCGCGGTTATAAATTTTTCTAACATTTCTGTCTCTAAAATCAGTTTACTACTTATGACAGCTGTTCCAAACATTTTAGGGGGGCTCTTTTACCTCTCTACGAATTTGATAAAAGCTAGAAGGGGAAATGTATACACGTTTTCTTCATATAATTTCGGGGTGTTCATAGGGCCCTAAAAAGGGATAGATCCTTTAAGGTTATTGACCTTTAGATCAAGAACTCAGTGATATAGAAATCTCTGCTCTTTACTGCCCCTTTTCTGGCCTGTATTCATGTGAATTCCAGCTGAAGTTTGTGTGGTGTCTAGTATCACATGTAAAGGTCCCTAAATAAAGTCTGTGTCGGGTCCTTAGTTCAGCGGCTGTGCAGAATTTCGGAGCCCACTCCATGACTCCCGGCCTCGCGGCTGGGTTTACTTAGCCTATGTTGGGCTCGCAGTCCTCTTGATTTCACTTTTGCTGTTGGCAGTGTGTTTGATGTTGGTAAATACAGCTGAAGAAACTTTCCTCCACATCTCATAGAGGAAAAACCACAGACCAGGAGACAGGTGAGCTGGCCCCCTGGTGGTGTCCTGGCTGTGACCTAACAGTGTGATTGCGCTAGTCGTTTCCTCTCTCTGGACTGTCGTTTCCTGATAACAGCTATTAGTTACTGAGTTCCTGCTGTGTGCTGGCTGAGAGCTTAAGATGTGTTATCGCTCTTATTCTTCGCGGTTGCCCTAGGGAGACAACTTTTGTCAGCCTCAGTTTATAGCTGAGAAAAAATGAGATCCTGAGGCAAGGTGCGGTGGCTCACATGGGCAATCCTAGCACTTTGGGAGGTGAGGCATGTGGATTGCTTGAGCTCAGGATGAAGACCACCCTGAGCAACAGCAAGAACCCATCTGTACTAAAAATAGTGAAACTAGCTGGGTGTTGTGGCATGTGCCTGTAGTCTCAGCTACTAGGGAGGCTGAGGCAAAATGATCTGTTGAGGTTTCTGTGAGCTATGACACCCCAGCACTCTATGAAAGAGTGAGACTGTGCCTTAAAAAAAAAAAGCCCTGAAATTCAGAGAGCTGAAAAAGGCAGGGATTTGAACCCAGTGATTTGGATTAAAGAGTGTGCACTTAGTTACTTTCCTGCAATCTGTTCTTTACAGCTCACTGTGTGAAATGAGGCAGTGGGACTCTAACGCAATATTCCATCCTTCTGTAAGAAGTCACTTCTACTTTTTTTTTTTCTTTTAAAATTTAAGGAAGAACTGCCTTGAGGTATAAGTAACATACAATAAATGCCCATATTTAAAGTGTATCTTTTTGGTGAGTTTCGACTTAGATGCATACCTGTGACACCATCATTCCAACCAAGATAAAGACCTTATCTATTACCACCTAAGGTCTTTTTCTGACCCTTGATAATCTTTCCCTGCACCTACTCTTAAGAACCACTTGTCGACTTTCTGTCACTAGAGATTAGCTTACATGTTCTTGATTTCTAAAAAATAAATAAATAAATAAATAAATGGTGGTTTCTCATTGTGATTTCATTTCCCCAATAAGTAATGATGTTCAGCACATTTTCACATGCTTATTTGCTATCAATACATCTTCTCTGGTGATGTTTAATTTTTTTGCCCATTTTTAAATTGAATCATTTATCGAATTCTGATAGGTCTTTATGTATTCCAAACACAAGTCATTTATTAGATATATAATGTATTTTCTCCTAGGCTGTGGTTCCGAGAGTCTTTTGCACCGAATAAATTTTTGATAAAGTCCAATTTGTCCATTTGTTCTTTATACATCATGTTATCTAAGAACTCTTCACCTAACCCAAGGTCACAAAGGTTTTCTCCTAGAAGTTTTATAGGTTTGTTTTTTACATCTCGCTCTATGTTTCACTTTAAGTGACTTTTGCTTATGGTATAAGGTATGGATCAAAGTTCTTTCTTCTGGTATTTGGATATTAAATTTTTTTTTTGAGACAGATTCTCATTTTGTCACCCTGGGTAGAGTGGTGTGATGTTATAGCTCACAGCAATGTCAGAATTTTGGGCTCAAATGATACTCTTGCCTCAGCCTCCCAAGTACCTGGGTCGACAGGTGCCCAACACAACATCCAGCTATTTTTAGAGATGGGGTCTTGCTATTGCTCAGGCTGGTCTGGAACTCCTGAGCTCAAGCAATCCACCTGCCTCAGCCTCCCAGAGTGCTAGGAGTATAGGCATGAGCCTCTGCACCTGGTTAGATATTCAATTTTTTCAACAGTATTTTTTGAAAAGGATATAATTTTTTTTTTTTTTACTGAATTGCCTTTGCACATCTGTGAAGAACAGTTGTATACGTATGTGCAGAAGTCATTTCTACACTCTCATTTCTTAATCAGTCTATTTTTGTATCAATACCACACTGTCTTGATTACTATAGCTATAAAATAACTCTTAAAGTGAGGTAGCAATAGTATTCTAATTTTTTATCTTTCAAAGTTGTTTTCCGTATTTTAGGTTCATAAAATTTCCATATGGATTCTTGCTTTGAAATCTACTTTGATGTATAATAGCTACACAGCCTTATTCTGACTAGAGTTAGTATAATGTACCATATCTGTTCTTTTACTCTTTACCTCTGTGTGCAAAAAGTGTGTTTATTACAGGCAGTGTATAATTTGACTTACTGTTTTATCCAATCTGAGAACATAAATGTATAAATATTTAGAGTACTTAATTTTATTATTTAGAGATTTAGTGTTCATGGTATACATCTTTAACCTATAATGTGTCTACCTTCAAGCCATATTGTATCACTTGCACAACATAAATTTTTAACTTTGATAAAATCCAATATGTCAATTTATTCTTTTATAGATCATGTTATCTAAGAATTCTTCACATAACTCAAGGTCACAAAGGTTTTCTCCTAGAAGTTTTATAGTTTTGGTTTTTACATTTAGGTCTATGGCTCACTTTAAGTGAACCTATGATAATGTAATTTCATTAATTTACTCCAAATCATTGTGCTATTGTCATGTATTTTACTTGTATATAAATATTATAAGCCCTATACTCTATGTTATTGTTTTGGTTTTAAGCAGTCAACAATGTTTGAAAGGGATTTAAATAATAAAAAAACAAAAATTTACCCACATAGTTAACAATTTCCCATGTTTTTCATTCTTTTATGTAGGCCTCTATTTTCATCTGGTATCATTTCTCTTCTCTTTGAAGGATTTCCTGTAAATTTTCTTGTCAATAAAAAATTGGTTCTAAGCTTTGACTTTGTTCTGTTGTATAGACATGTCTTTTCTCTAGCTGCTTTCAGAATTTTCTCTTTATCTCTACGTTTGAGCAATTTGATTATGATATGTCTTTCTATGGATTCCTTCATCTATTTTTGTACTTGGGGTTCTGTGAGTTTCTTTAATCTGTAGGATTATTGCTTTAAATCTAATTTGGAAAAAATTTTGCCATTATATCTTTAGATCTTTTTTCTGTCTTCCTTTTCAATAAAATGTTTAAAACTGTCCCATGTGTAGCTGATGCTATATTCATTGTTTTGATTCTGTTTTTCTTGCTCATTTTATTTTGGATGCTTTTTATTACTATTTCTTCAAGCTCAACAATATTTTCTTCTGAAATGTATAATCTAAGACTACAGTATCTTATTGAACACATAATTTTACTTCTATGAGTTTGATTTCTAATGTCTTGTATGTTAATTCTAATATCTGTTACATTTATTGAATTTTCTCCTTATTATTGTTCATATTTTCCTGTTTATTTGCATGCTTGGTGATTTTTGTTTGGTTACCAGGCCTTGTAGACTTTAGCTTAGGAAGTTGCCAGATACTTTTCTATTTTTTTGTTTTGTTTTGTTTGTTTTCTCTATACATATACATGTGTTTATTTGGTTCCCACTTTTTGCCTTCACAAAATTAAAAAGACTTAAAATTTAATAACAATAACAATGTTTAAGATAAGGACTAGAAACAAAAACCTTGTAAAGAACAAATGAAGATAAATGCATTCAGAAAAGAAATCAGAAGATTGCTGCAATGAAATATTGAACAATAATAATAATAATGCAAAAAAGGTAACATTCATATTGTCAGATAAGAGTATGTCTATCATAGAATGCTTTGACTCTGAGGTTCACTATGGAGTCATCAGTTAACTTCTTATTTTTTTTCAAAGTCTCAAAAAATAGACAACTAATATTTGTAAATAAAAATAGAAGATAATTTAAAAAACAGATCATGCCAAATCTTATAGACAATAGAAAAAGAAGAAATACTTTAAAATCATTCTACTTCATCTGGATATACCTGATACTAAAATTGGAAAAAATATATTATTATAAAGGAAAATTACAAACATATTTCATTTATAAATGGGGATGCGATATTCTAAACAACATATTAACAAGTTGAATTAAAAATTGATGTTTAAGTAATGTACTTTGGTCAAAATTAAATCCAATTTATGTGAGAATTAGTCACTATTTTCTTTTCTTTTTCTTTCCCTCACCCCCTCTCTCCTTCTCTCTCTCTGCTCTCCCCTTCCCCCATGCCTAACCGTGTCATTAATTGTCATTAATTGTCCTCATATCGAAGTTGAATACATAGGATTCATGCTTCTCCATTCCTGTGATGCTTCACTAAGAATAATGTGTTCCACCTCTATCCAGGTTAATATAGCTGCTGCAAAATCTCCATTTTTAAAAATGGCTGAATAGTATTCCATGGTATACATATACCACAGCTTGCCAATCCATTCCTGGGTTGAGGGGCATTTAGGCTGTTTTTACATTTTAGTGATTGTAAATTGAGCTGTGATAAACAGTCTAGTACAAGTGTCTTTATAATAAAAGGTTTTTTTTTTCCTTCTGGATAGATGCCCAGTAATGGGATGTAGGATCAAACGGGAGATCTTGATTGAGTTCTTTGAGGTTTCTCCATACTTCCTTCCAAAAAAGGTTGTATTAGTGCAGTCTCACCAGCAGTGTAAAAGTGTTCTTTTCTCTCCACATCTGTGCCAGCATCTGCAGTTTTGAGATTTTGTGATATGGGCCATTCTCTCTGCAGTTAGATGATGTTTTTAATTTGCATTTCTCTAATAATTAGGAATGATGAGCATTTTGTCGTATGTTTGCTAGCTATTCAATATGTCTTCTTTAGAGAAAGTTCTGTTCATCCCTCTTCCCCACTGATGTATGGGATTTTTGGTTTTTGTCTTGTGGATTAATTTAAGTTCTGTATAGATCCTAGTTATCAAGCTTTTGTCTGATTCAAAATATGCAAATATCCTTTCCCATTGGGTAGGTTGTCTATTTGCTTTGGTTGTTGTCTCCTTGGCTGTACAGAAGCTTTTCAGTTTAATTAAATCCCATTTGCTTATTATTGCTGTTGTTGCTATTGCCATGGCAGTCTTCTTCATAAAGTCTTTCTCCAGGCCGATATCTTCCAGTGTTTTTGCTATTCTTTCTTTGAGGATTTTTATCATTTCATGCCTTAAATTTAAGTCCTTTATCCATCTTGAATCAATTTTTGTGAGTGGAGAAAGGTGTGGGTCCAGTTTCAGTCTTTTACATGTGGATATCCAGTTCTCCCAGCACCATTTACTGAATAGGGAGTCTTTTCCCCAGTGGACGTTCTTGTCTAGTTTATCGAAGATTAGGTGGCTGTAACTTGTTGGTTTCATTTTGTGGTTTTCTATTCGATTCCAAATGTCAATGTCTCTATTTTTGTGCCAGTACCATGCTATCTTGATCACTATGGCCTTGTAGTACAGCCTAAAATCTGGTATGGTGATACCTCCAGCTTTGTTTTTATTATTAAGAACTGCCTTAGCTCTACGGGTTTTTTTCTGGTTCCATGCAAAATGCAGAATCATTTTTTCCAAGTCTTGAAAATATGATGTTGGTATTTTAATAGGGATGGCATTGAATTGGTAGATTGCTCTGGGAAATATAGACATTTTAACAATGTCTTGATTCTTCCCAGCCGTGAGCATGGTATGCCCTGGTCTGGATGGCTTCACGCCAGAATTCTATCAAACCTTCAAAGATGAGCTTATTCCTATATTGCAGAAATTATTCCAAAAATTTGAGGAGGAAGAAATCTTCCCCAACACGTTCTATGAAGCAAACATCACACTGATACCAAAACCAGGAAAAGACCCAACTAAAAAGGAGAACTTTAGACCAATTTCACTAATGAATATAGATGCAAAAATCATCAACAAAATCCTTGCCAATAGATTACAACTTATCATCAAAAAAGTCATACATCATGATCAAGTAGGTTTCATCCCGGGGATGCAAGGCTGGTTCAACATACGCAAGTCCATAAACGTTATCCACCATATTAACAGAGGCAAAAAATAAAGATCATATGATCCTCTCAATAGATGCAGAAAAAGCATTTAATAAAATCCAGCATCCTTTCCTAATTAGAACACTGAGGAGTTTAGGCATAGGTGGCACATTTCTTAAACTGATTGAAGATATCTATGATAAACCCGCAGCTAATATTTTACTGGAAGGAGTTAAACTGAAAGCTTTTCCTCTTAGAACTGGAACCAGACAAGGTTGTCCTCTGTCACCTTTACTATTCGACATAGTGCTGGAAGTTCTAGCAATACAATTAGGCAAAACAAGGAAATAAAGGGAATCCAAATGGGAGCAGAGGAGGTCAAACTCTTCCTCTTTGCTGATGATATGATCTTATACTTACACAACCCCAAAGACTCAACTACAAGACTCCTAAAAGTCCTCAAGAAATAGAGTAATGTCTCAGGATATAAAATCAATGTCCACAAATCAGTAGCCTTTGTACACGCCAATAACAGACAAGATGAGAGGCTAATTAAGGACACAACTCCCTTCACCATAGAAAGAAAATGAAATACTTAGGAATATACCCAAGAAAAGAGGTGAAGGACCTCTATGAAGAAAATTATGAAACCCTAAGAAAGGAAATAGCAGAGGAATTTACTTTTCTATTCTTGAAAATATTCTTACTTATATTCTGAGATGCAGAATATGCATCATAGAACAGCTAGATCATTTGGGGATGTCCTTCCTTCCTTCCTTCTTTCCTTCCTTTTTCTTTCTTTCTCTTTTTTTTTTTTTTAGTATTTTTAAAATGGATTTGGAGTCTAGATATAATTATTCTTCACTACAGAGGTAAGACCTTTTTGTGTGCTCTCCAAATGCACTGTAAGTTGTGGAGTTTTCCATGATGGCGATGGGACTCTGGCCCTGTGTGAGCTCTGGGGACTATTAACTCTAATCCTTTCATGTTACTTTTTCCTAGGCATAATATAGTTTTCTGATGCACATTCATTGATAGTCACTATATTCTCAAGGGGAGACCCCTGAAAATCTTAGAATCACTCTCTTAGTCTTTTTTTTTTTCCGGTAGAGACAGCGTCTCACTTTATTGCCCTTGGTAGAGTGCTGTGGCATCACACAGCTCACAGAAACCTCCAACTCCTGGGCTTAGGCGATTCTCTTGCCTCAGCCTCCCAAGTAGCTGGGACTACAGGTGCCCACCACAACACCTGGCTATTTTTTTTTATTGCAGTTTGGCCGGGGCTGGGTTTGAATACGCCACCCTTGGTATATGGGGCCAGCACCCTACCCACTGAGTAACAGGTGCTGCCCTCACTCTTCATTTTGATTCAGAGTTTGATTATATAGGAACATGGGATTTGAAAGATGGGTATTCTTTTTATATCTAAGATGGAGAGGTGACCACAGGGTGTCTAGGTGGGAGAGTTCCCAAAACACATGATGTAGAGAACTAATAGAATCACCTAAAAGAAACCCTTCAGGAGATAGTAAGAAGATTTATTCATTTTCAGCTGCAGTTCCTTGTGATGTGAAAGCATGCAGTTCTCTTGGAAAGGTAGGCTAATAGCTCCTATGAGAGCATTTGACCCAAAGCAATGATGGCCAGGGCCAGGTTTTCTATTTACCTAATAAGTGTCAAGAGTCTACCTGTGTGGAAGCATTAGGCAGTGGTTAGACACAGGCACCTGAGGCCCAGGGAGCTCATCTTTAATGCAGGAACTATACGTGGAACAAAATACAGATTCAAGTGTTTTTATTCCTTATGGAGCAGGGACTGACGGCTTTGCAAGAAAGTCTGATGAAACAGCTATGGTTTAGGAAGAGTTTAACAGTGGTTGCTACATGTAAGGACAGGGAAGAACATGGGAAACTCAGCAAGGACATTTCAGGATTCAATTTGAAAGGCTCACATGGAGGTAAGGAAGGAGTAGGTATCAAGGAAGAGGAGTGGACTAGATTTGTAAATAGATTTCGTAGTTCAAGGTGAATGCAGGAAGCAGCCCGGGATGACTTGGAGGCTTTGAGGGGACTTGATTGATAGAATGCTGGTACCAGGAATAGAAATAGGGATGACAGAAGTGGAGCTTGTTTCAGACTGAAGATGACAAATTTATTTTTAGGTGTTTGAATTTTGAGGTGACAGTAGTACACCAAAGTAGATATATACAGCTGTTGCTTGAAAATATGGGTTTGTAAGGAGAGTTCAGGGTTTGGGATATACATTTGGAGGTCACCTAATGAAACTGTACTTCAGTCCATTCAGTAATTTATTCTTGTACTTAGTGATAGGTATGAACAGTTTGCCAGATGTTGAGCTTAGTGCTGGGATGCAAGGGCACAGAAGTGTAGTCCTGATCCGCGAGGAGCAGGTAATGAGATGATGTAATACATTCTGGCAAGGGTTATGCTGATGGTGGAGTGGCAGCTCATTGGAGCCACACCCAATTTAGAGCAGTGAGTACTGGGAAATCTTCCTGGAGGAGGTATCATATGAGCTGGGTCTTAGAAAAAAATAAGAGTTAATTAGGCAGGGAAAGAGGTAAGGGTAGTGGAAATAAAGATCTGAAGACACAGGAATAAAACTAGATGATCATTGGAATTTAAGCAGGTAGAAAGAAGACAGAAATTAGCATAGAAAATAATAGAAAGTAAAAATGGCGTAATGCTAAAGAAACTCAACAAGGAACGGAGAAGGGAAAGCCTCTTCAGCAATGGTGTCAAAGGAAGTAATATTGAAAGGATAACATTTTGGGGGCATTGGAGATGCCAGATGCCCCAGACAAAACAGTTTCAGAAGAATGGCGAGAGGACAAGGCAGTAGCTCAGAGTGGGACTGAGAAAATGTTGAGGAAGGGGATCTCGTAGGTGTAGATGGGACTGGTCACGTGATGCTGAGCCTCCAGCATGCCTAGTCATCTGAATCATAGCACAGTTTCCATCTTAAATTTGTCTTCAACAGTTTGTGAGAAATAGTCAGAATCTGAAATAGAAGCAACTGTGACTACTATGTTAGAATGTGAGCGTAATGGTGTTTCCTGAAGTGAGTGTTTTCTGCAATATTAAGCATATATGCTAAAGAAGTTTTATGGGAAACCATCATAAAAAAATAAGATTAAATGACCTCAATGAGTTTAAATAAGCACTTGCATCATCAGCCTTATTTTTTCAACTATAATAGTCCATAGTTCCTGTTTCTTTTGATACTGCACTTTACCATTTCGCGGTCTCATGATGGAGACTTTCCTCAGCTGAAAAAGACCTTTCTGGGCTCTTTTAAAAATATTGTTAGTTGATTTCCTAACATGTTGTGAAGACAGTTGCATTTATGTGAAGCATCTATCGCACAGTCAGAGGCTAGTAAAAGTTGGATGGATTGGGGAGCCTTGAAGTGTTAAGGCTGTGTCCTCATGTTACATCCAGGGATGCTTGGCAGAAACCCACACTCGACCAATGCTAACATGTAAAGAACCTTTTTCTTCCCATCTCTAGGTCCAACAGGCTTCTTGCTCTGTAATCTACTTCTATAGAATATATATTTTTATTATTCTTTTTTACTTTTATTTCTGTCTTCCATTCTGTTACCCTGAGATTTTTGGTTCTGTGAATTAGTTGACAATACTCATAATAAAAAATTATGTCCATAGATTATTTTACAGTTTAAAGGAGTCTTTTACTTACTTGATTTCATTTGATCCTTAAATAATCATTCTATAAAGAAGTCACTTTCTATTGCATAATAAGAAGGAAATACACTAAGGTAAAAAGAATATCCTAACAACTATCAATTTTTGTCTAAGACTTTTTTTGGGGGAGACTTGAAAAGTTCATAGAAAATGGAATTACATGATAAAAATATAAACTATAAACTTTATTTCTCAAAATAAATTCTATAAAGTTCAAAACACTTTTGTGTGATATTAGCAATTCAGTTTATCCCCAAAGAACTTAGAAACCTGGAAATTTGACCATGTCAATGAAGTACTTTTTACATTATTAACCGAAGAAAAATAGGTACCTTCCAAGTTTTTATGACTAGGGAACAAAAACAAACAAACAAAGATTAAGAAACAGAAAGAAGCCAGAAGGAGCCAAAGCAGGACTGTAGGGATGATGCTTAATGATTTTCCATTAAAACTCCTGCAAAATTTCTCTCATTTGATAAGAGGAATGAGCAGGAAAATTGTCGTGGTGGGGAAGGTCTCTATCATACTGAGGCTTCCCTGGGGATTTTCTGCTAAAGCTTCAGCTAACTTTCTCAAAACACACTCATGATAAGCAGATGTTATCATCCTTTGGCCCTCCAGACAGTCAGCAAGAAAAATGAGGGAGCATCCCAAAATACTGTAGCTGTGAACCTTTGCTCTTTACCAATTAGCTTCTGCTTTCACTGGACCAGTTCCACCTCTTGGTAGCCATTGTTTTGATTGTGCTTTGTTTTCCTGATCGTACTGGTAAAGCCATGTTTTATCTCCTGTTATATTTTATTGAAGAAATGCTTCAGAATCTTGATCCCGTTTGTTTAAAATTTCCATCAAAACTGTCTTCTCTGCAGTTGATCTGGATTCAATGGTTTTGGCATCCGTCAAACAGAAAGTTTGCCCAACTTTCATTTTCCACTCAGAATTGCATAAGCTAAATGAACTGAGGTCTCTGTGGTGTTGGTTGTTGTTTCTGCTGTTAATCATTAGAGCGGGAACAAGACGAACTTGTCCCTGACACATTGCTGTGGATGGTCTGCTGCTGTGGACCTCATCTTCCACATTGCCTCATCCCTTCTTAAAATGAGCTATTCATTTCTAAGCTGATGATTTGTCCAGGCACTGTCCCCGTAAGTTTTTTGTAAAGCATTAGTGATTTCACCATTCTTCCACTCAAGCTCCATCATAAACTTGATGTTCATTTTGTTTCAGTTTTAGCAGAATCCAAGTTGCTCTGTTAAGGGCTCTTTTCAAACTGGTGTCTTATCTTTCTTAGCTCCTCAAACTAGATCCTATTCATACCTGGAATAGCAAGTTAATACAAGTTTATCTTGGTGAAAAAAATTGAAATCCATATACTGTTTTCATGCTATGCATTTTTCATAAACTTTTTGAAGACATCTTATATTTAATAGGAAATACCTGACCCAATGCATTGTCTGGATCTAATGTTGGGCTCAGAGCAGAGATCAGGAAAGAGTACATATAAATATTTATACTGCATAATTTTGAAAAATTATTTTGAAGGGTACCCAGACTGTGCAGCCAGAGGTAAATATAGTTTGGGTTGTTCTTCAGAAATGTTTACATTAGAAAAATATTTAAGTTTTTATAAAATTAAAAAAGAAAGAAATACAGGTATTTCAAAATTTGATTCCCCTCACTCTGGTTTTTGGTTTAGAATGTAATTTCTTAGTGGTGGTAACAAGTTGGATACATCTTCTTTCTCAGTCTTGTAATCAGGATTAAGTTTTCAGACTGAAAATACATCATGACATATAGATAGCAAGTCCACATACCTAGCGGGATGTGGACTAGCTCTGTGAAAGCACATTTAGAACACAACTGGAGTTAAGGGCAATCCATGACTGAGGAACCGAGATTTTCTCCTGGGGGAAAATGAACATAACGGGAACCGAGGTCTTGCAGATACATTGCTAATTAAAAGGAGTTCTACTGAAGAGGCAGAGTGGCTTAGAGGACAGGGCCAAAGCTGAAAATGAGAATAAGCACATTATGAACTACTAGAAATCATGAACCAGCAGAAAACAAGCCAAACCACAAGTTAACATTTATTGGCCAGGTGCAAGTGGCTCATACCTGTAATCCCAGCACTCTGGGAGGCTGACGTTGGAGGATCCCTGGAGCTCAGGAGTTCTAGACCAGCCTGAGCAGGAGTTAGATCTTGTCTCCAGTGAAGAAAATAGAAAAATTAGCAGGATATGGTGGCATATGCCTATATTCTCAACTACTCAGGAGGCTGAGATAGGAGGATTGCTTGAGCCTAGCTAAGATGACGTCATGATACTCTACTTGGGGCAACAGAGTAAGAATCTGTGCCAAAAAAAAAAAAAAAAAAAAATTAACACTTGATGACATGTTTTTGTTTTATCATCAAAATATACATTGTAAAAAAGTCATCAAGTTATTAGTCTGTCACTGGTAATTTTAGCCTTTACCCAAATGAGATTAATCTATGTTAAGTAAATGAACACATTTTTTAGGGGGCTACCAACTGTAGTAATGATTTGCTAGTAGTTTAAAAAGAATCCACATACCAATCCAATATTTATACTTTTCCTGATATAGAAGACTCTGCCTCCTCCCCCACAGATTAAAAGAAATACACAAATTTCTTTTCACACAAATTATAAACATACATAATAATATTCTTGGGATGTGTTTTCGTTTCTAGTTTATGTGCTCTTATAATTAACTAGATATCTTCAAAAGAAAGAATTCTAGTTCAGGGCTCAAATTAAGAGCAAATAACTATAAACAGAGTGCTTGATTCATAAAAATAAACAGCACATATGGGCTTCTGCTACAGATGTTATACCCCAGAGCGTGCCCTGATTTCTTTTCAGCTAAATAAGAATAGCAAAATCACGTAGCTGTGTAGTAATATATGAGCATCAGTCACATCGGAATGGACTCTGTCTGCAAAGAGCATTTGTAAGTAGATTTTTCTAACCTCTGAAACTCCAAAGTGTTGCCTTGTTACTTTTGGCTTTATAGGCTACCTACTGGTAGCCTTTCTCTCCCACCAAGCAGTGCTCAGGGTACTTTGTGCTTGTACAGCGCTCTGGATGTGTGAATATGCCCTTTTCATAAGGCACTATAAAGAAGGGACATCTTATTGAACACATGCTATGCCTTTTAACCTACTTTCTGTTACTGTTTATAAATATTTTAAGAAATCCCCCAAGCTCCAATATTTGCATTATTTCTGATAGAGACAACTCTGCTTTTTCAAGATTTTGGTGACTAATTTGCAAAGTTAATTTAATCCTTACCATCACCTTTCCTTCAGCAAACCCTGTGGAACAGCCTGCGCCTAATGTCTGGGCTTTATTACCTTTATTACTTGTTCAGAGTAGCCCCTGAGAGGCCAGCTCTTGGCGTGGCAGCACAGTAAGGCTGTCTGGCTACAAACATGAGAAAACCATACACACTTCATAAATTGTCCCCTAAGTCAGTGGTAAAAGGAGATCTGCAGGGGGTAAAGTAATCCAGGAGGGTCTGATTACAGATATTGTTTCTAAAGTGTGGAAGCCTCACAGACCCAATTCCCCATAGACGTATTTGCATTTTAAAAGAGGAAATTTGTTAGCTATTAACATGCAGGGGATGCCCCATTCTCTTAAAAAAAATGTTTTGTTAGAAAGACCATCAGGGCTGTAGCAGGTTTGAGGCAAACGTCCTGACTGTGGATGCGGTGCAGTGACAGTGCCAGGCCCAGACCCCTGTGCCCTGGAGAACAGAAACACTGGTCTAATGTGGGACCGGTGCACACGACAGCACCATTTTCTGGTGGTTCGGTTTTGCTGTCGAGTTGGTAGCTGCAGCCTATTGATTTATTAAACTTGAAGCCTGGCCTACCTTCAAAAATGCCTGAGATTATAGATTAAACCTCGTACCGGGTAAAATGCTTCAAGACAGAATCAACTCTCTAAGGGAAGACCTCAAGGGTTTTGAGCCTCACATCATCTCTGTTTTCTAGAAGCAAAGGCAAACAAAGAAGTTGCTGTATAGAGGGCTCGCTTTTTACAATTCATAATTTGTACATTTATTTATAGAGATAATTTTAATATACAAAAAAGTTGACTACAAAACACAAGTAGGAGTTTATTTTGAATCTTTTACTTAGAACACATGATGTAGATGCTATTTAGAAAGAGGATCTTTAATCAGATCTTTCTAGGTTACTTTATCCCTGCACATCTCTTTTTTTTTTTTTTTTTTAATTATTGTTGGGGATTCATTGAGGGTACAATAAGCCAGTTACACTGATTGCAATTGTTAGGTAAAGTCCCTCTTGCAATCATGTCTTGCCCCCATAAGGTGTGACACACACCACGGCCCCACCCCCCTCCCTCCATCCCTCTTTCTGCTTCCCCCCCCATAACCTTAATTGTCATTAATTGTACTCATATCAAGATTGAGTACATAGGATTCATGCTTCTCCATTCTTGTGATGCTTTACTAAGAATAATGTCTTCCACGTCCATCCAGGTTAATACGAAGGATGTAAAGTCTCCATTTTTTTTAATGGCTGAATAGTATTCCATGGTATACATATACCACAGCTTGTTAATCCATTCCTGGGTTGGTGGGCATTTAGGCTGTTTCCACATTTTGGCGATTGTAAATTGAGCTGCAATGAACAGTCTAGTACAAGTGTCCTTATGATAAAAGGATTTTTTTCCTTCTGGGTAGATGCCCAGTAATGGGATTGCACGATCAAATGGGAGGTCTAGCTTGAGTGCTTTGAGGTTTCTCCATACTTCCTTCCAGAAAGATTGTACTAGTTTGCAGTCCCACCAGCAGTGTAAAAGTGTTCCCTTCTCTCCACATCCAAGCCAGCATCTGCAGTTTTGAGATTTTGTGATGTGGGCCATTCTCACTGGGGTTAGATGATATCTCAGGGATGTTTTGATTTGCATTTCTCTAATATATAGAGATGATGAACATTTTTTCATGTGTTTGTTAGCCATTCGTCAGTCGTCTTTAGAGAAAGTTCTATTCATGTCTCTTGCCCATTGATATAAGGGATTGTTGGCTTTTTTCATGTGGATTAATTTGAGTTCTCTATAGATCCTGGTTATCAAGCTTTTGTCTGATTGAAAATATGCAAATATCCTTTCCCATTGTGTGGGTTGTCTCTTTGCTTTGGTTATTGTCTCCTTAGCTGTACAGAAGCTTTTCAGTTTAATGAAGTCCCATTTGTTTATTTTTGTTGTTGTTGCAATTGCCATGGCAGTCTTCTTCATGAAGTCTTCCCCCAGGCCAATATCTTCCAGTGTTTTTCCTATGCTTTCTTGGAGGATTTTTATTGTTTCATGCCTTAAATTTAAGTCCTTTATCCATCTTGAATCAATTTTTGTGAGTGGGGAAAGGTGTGGGTCCAGTTTCAGTCTTTTACATGTAGCCATCCAATTCTCCAAACACCATTCATTGAATAGGGAGTCTTTCCCCCAAGGTAAGTTCTTGTTTGGTTTATCGAAGATTAGGTGGTTGTAAGATGTTAGTTTCATTTCTTGGTGTTTAATTCGATTCCAAGTGTCTATGTCTCTGTTTTTGTGCCAGTACTATGCTGTCTTGAGCACTATGGCTTTGCAGTACAGACTAAAATCTGGTATGCTGATGCCCCCAGCTTTATTTTTGTTACAGAGAACTGCCTTAGCTATATGGGGTTTTTTCCGGTTCCATACAAAACACAGAATCATTTTTTCCAAATCTTGAAAGTACGATGTAGGTACTTTGATAGGAATGGCATTGAATAGGTAGATTGCTTTGGGAAGTATAGACATTTTAACAATGTTGATTCTTCCCATCCATGAGCATGGTATGTTCTTCCATTTGTTAATATCCTCTGCTATTTCCTTTCTGAGGAGTTCATAGTTTTCTTTATAGAGGTCCTTCACCTCCTTCGTTAGGTATATTCCTAGGTATTTCATTTTCTTTGAAACTATGGTGAAGGGAGTTGTGTCTTTAATTAGCTTCTCATCTTGACTGTTATTGGTGTATACAAAGGCTACTGACTTGTGGACATTGATTTTATATCCTGAAACATTACTGTCTTTTTTGATGACTTCTAGGAGTCTTGTGGTTGAGTCTTTGGGGTTCTCTAAGTATAAGATCATGTCATCAGCAAAGAGGGAGAGTTTGACCTCCTCTGCTCCCATTTGGATTCCCTTTATTTCCTTGTCTTGCCTAACTGTATTGGCTAGAACTTCCAGCACTATGTTGAATAGTAAAGGTGACAGAGGACAACCTTGTCTGGTTCCAGTTCTAAGAGGAAAAGCTTTCAGTTTTATTCCATTCAGTAAAATATTGGCTGTGGGTTTGTCATAGATAGCTTCAATCAGTTTTAGAAATGTGCCACCTATGCCTATACTCTTCAGTGTTCTAATTAGACATGGATGCTGGATTTTATCAAATGCTTTTTCTGCATCTATTGAGAGGATCATGTGATCTTTATTTTTGCCTCTGTTAATATGGTGGATAACGTTTATGGACTTGTGTATGTTAAACCAGCCTTGCATCCCTGGGATGAAGCCTACTTAATCATGATGAATGACTTTTTTGATGATAAACTGTAATCTATTGGCTAGGATTTTGTTGAGAATTTTTGCATCTATATTCATGAGTGAGATTGGTCTGAAATTCTCCTTTTTGTTTGGGTCTTTTCCTGGTTTTGGTATCAGGGTGATGTTTGCTTCATAGAATGTGTTGGGGAAGATTCCTTCTTCCTCAATTTTTTGGAATAATTTCTGCAGTACAGGAATGAGCTCTTCCTTGAAGGTTTGATAGAATTCTGGAGTGAAGCCATCTGGACCAGGGCATTTTTTAGTTGGAAGCTTTTTTATTGTTTCTTTGATCTCAGTGCTTGAAATTGGTCTGTTCAGAAGCTCTGTTTCTTCCTGGCTAAGTCTAGGGAGAGGGTGTGATTCCAAATATTGATCCATTTCCTTCACATTGTCAAATTTCTGGGCATAGAGTTTCTGGTAGTATTCAGAGATGATCTCTTGTATCTCTGTGGGATCAATTGTTATTTCCCCTTTATCATTTCTGATTGAGGTTACTAGAGATTTTACTTTTCTATTTCTCGTTAGTCTGGCCAATGGTTTATCTATTTTATTTATTTTTTCAAAAAACCAACTCCTTGTTTCATTAAT